>NW_006800091.1:772517-781299 GCF_000485575.1 Poecilia formosa | reverse complement strand
ATAAATAAGAGTGTCTGGGTCACAGCTGCACTCGGAGTCAAACAATGTGTAAAGGCAATGTTCATCTAAAAATTAACATAAAGGAAAATTTAAAAGACGAAAAGTTATGCATCAATAAAAACAGCCACAATGAACTCTGGGTAGTTGTCACTAGCAGAACTGGATGAGTCCGGATTATTTTGGATACTTGCCCGTTCTAAAACTCTGCAACGGCTAATTTAGTTGTTCTTGAAAAGAGTGTTGGTGATGCCATGGTAAAAGTGCAGCTTCAGCAACTGTTGCCAATATTTAAAGTATTTACGTCACAGATGATTATATAAGGATCAACAAAATGATCCCTCATTCAAGTCCCTGTCAGCTGCAGAGCGACCCGGTCCTCTCCCCGGCCCTGAGCAGACTGACACGCTGGCTGCCACATCGAGTTTAATTAGCCGCCCCTAAATTTGGAGCACACTCCATTCTCTGATTATTACAGTGCTGCAAAGCGATTTCTCTTCTGGGCCAGCAGTTGGGGTGGGTGGAGCAGCAGATCGACTAAATGTCACAGAAAGAAACCGACTTATTTAAAAGGCTGCTGGATGTCTAACCAGGTGTTCTGTTAGAGGGGAAAACGTTCTGAATAATTGCCACATCCCACGGCTAAATCCAGAAACAGATTCAACAGCTACCGGGGCAAACATTCAAATTACACAACTTAATGGGTATAACAAACATTAGGAGTCATGGCTGACAATTCCCTCTCCTGGACATGTGAGTCCGATGTGTAAGTCCACCAAATCAGATCCACAAAGGATGGTTCTTGTTTTAAAAAGGACAAAAGAAAAAAAAAAAATCCCACACAGACCTATCCTGATCTTGAGCAGATCAGGACAGGTCTATGAACATGTTCATTACATTTTTTGCACAAAGTCATTCTTAGATAAAATTTCAGTCTGATCAGTTCTGTCTATTTTGAGGTTCTTTGAGAATGAGTTGTTTTAAGGTGTGTTGCCACTTTAAATTCAAATAAGCTACTGCTGGCCACAACCCCGCAACTCAACATTTACACTCGCATGTAAAAATAGCTGAAAACAATTTAAATAACTTTACATCTTTGAAAAGCATAAAAGAGCTTCCTGCACAGCTAACAAGAATGCAACAAGTAGGTTGTTAACACCCAGAAATCACTTGCTGCATTCTTATTAGTTGGCTGTCTTTTCCAGCAGCCATTGTACAACGCATACAGTGGTAAAACCACCTGACCAAAAATGCCAAAGTTCAGCTGGGGTTGCTAGGTAATGAGGCTGAGCTTAGCGAGGGTTGCTGTGTGATGGATGGTGCATGCTGATTTGTAACGTTACATTCAGAAGGTTTTTGAAATGACTCACTTTTCAGGAACTAAAAACATTGATCTATAGCTGAAAACAAGCTGGGTGTTTTTTAAGTGATTTGGCTGTTTGCAGAAGCAGTGGATACTCAAAAAGAAGTGCAAAAACATACAAGATGTGTATTTTGCATAATACTTCCCCCTAATGATGTTGGCTGAACAGCTTAGAACCAAAATAAACTAAAGATTTGCTGTTATTGTCTCAACCTTCCAGACCGCTCAGGTGTTCTGGTTCTGCTCTGCATCCAGAACCAGAACCAAACATGGAGAAGCTGTATGCAGTTTCTATGCACCACAAATCTGGAACAAACTTCCAGAAAACTGCAAAACAGTTGACAGACTTAGTTCCTTTAAATCAAGGTTGAAACCCACCTTTTTAGAGTTGCCTTTGTTGACTACCTGGAACATTGGTGTTAGAACATATCTGATGTGTCTGGCACTTGGCAAAAGATAATGTTTATTACTTGTTTCACAGTTGATGACAGGATGATGTTTTTATGGTGTAAAGAACTTTGAACTGCATTGTTGTAATGTTCTCTACAAATAAACCTGACTTAATAAAGATCTCTAGTTGAGAGGGTCTAATTTTCCACCTTTGTTGCTCGACGATGGCTGCGGTGGGAATTGAGGGTCTGCTGTTTATGCCGCTCTAACAAAGGCGGAAAAATCCACACGCTGAGCAGAAAGTCTGTTGTCTTTTACTGTGGCAGCAACTGCAGGCCGCCTTTTTCCCCGACTGCAGCCACATCTGCATTCAATAGCTTCTGCTGCTCATGATCAATAGTGGAGAGGCTTCAAAGAGGACAGAGATGTGCCAGAAGGCTCCGTGGAGAAGATGTGCTGGGGCAGAAAACATCACGGCTCAGGGATCCTGGCTCCTGTTGCGCTGTGTGTTTTACATCTGCTCACTACACAGCCAGCAAGCAGGCGCTTTTATCAACACCTCAGCTATGGACGCTCCAAGTCTTCAGAGACGAAGGCAAGAGAGCAGAACAGGACGGAGAGCTGCACAAGCTACAAGACGTAGCTCTTAATTGGAAAGTAGCTTCTAGAAAGAAAAAGATAATCCCTACATATAAGCTGATTTCAAAGTGAATGATTGGAATGATTAAAATGACAAGCGGTACAAGTGCGACTCCTGTGGACATATGATTAAATCCAGCTGTCCTAATGAGACAAAAAGAAATGATTATTATTCATTAATAGAAAGAAACAGAGCTGATGGTGTTTGAAGATGAGGAAGGAAATCTGACAGAACAAATGAGTGGCTTTGCCCACATTGGGCTCCGGACATGAAAATAAATTTTTAAAAGAATATTTTGGGGTTTAATTATTCCGCCGGCTGCCAAACGGGGACATATTTACTTTGTAGAATGTGGAGCAAAAAAAAAAAAGAGACGGTGATTACAATGCAATCACGTTCTGATTGAAAATCCTCAATGGGCCGGCTAAAGAGGCAATTATTTTGGCTGAGGTTGGTCCTGATTGCGCCTATTAAGTGGAAGAAAAATATTGTCAGATTTGAGAACGAGGTGGACAGCTCTGCTTTAGTCCTGACGTTTCCCTCCAGGGATATTCTAAAAAAAACAGACGGGATCAAAGAAATACAGAATTGGAGAGAAATTTCTGCAGATTTGGGAGTTTTCTTCAGTTTGACTAACACAGAGGTGTTCAAACTTTTCACCGCATTCGACGAAATGGTAGTTGAAAGAACTTGTGAGCCACTAACATAACATTTTTTTAATTAAACATGCAAAATCTTATTTTATTGACATTTTGTTTTCATAGACTTGGATGTTATGAGTTACAACATTTCATTTCCCTCTAATATTTTTGAACTGAACGCGAGGAATGAAAACCTTCAAGGTTTTTACATCAACTTTAAGATCTTTTTGGTTGTTTTAGAAGATACAAAAACATAAATGGGCAAATGCAGAGAGCAAAATGCTGGAACTGAGCTCCGGTGACGTCCATGCTGGAGGCAGTGTTTCTAGTTATGGGGTAATAAAGCCAGTGTGAGATTGACCTTGCATAAATGGCCTAGCTAATAAAGCTATTAGGACCAAAATAGGCCCTGTTTAATCACCAGAGTTATTGCTCCTAATATCCCAGACTGATGCGATTACAATACTAGTATCTTCTGTGCTATTAAACAAAGATCTCAGTTCAGAAGCTTTAAGGTTTTGCTTTTATCAAATGTACTTCTTGGACTGTTTTACCCTCCTATTTACCACTACTTCCTGTTTGGTTAAAGCCTCCTGTGTATTACTGAGCTCCTGTTGCTTTTTGACAACATTTAGAAAGTTTGAATGATGTCAGATTTGTACGGGTCTGGTTTGTGAAACTTCACACTTTTCTTCAGTGATAGCAGTGAGCTCTATGACAAAAACAGGCTTCATCTGACTAGATTTGACTCACCCTTTGGGCAGATGGAGATTTTAGTCCAGCAAACATGTCAATTTTGACCAGCTTATTTTCATCTAACGGGCATTTGGTGTTTTATTCCACATCTTAGGCATTTGGAGTCTGTACTTGTTTAGAAATGGCTTCCAAAGACTTTAACCAAGTTGTGTAAAATGGGAAATTTTCCAACAAATTTCTCTGGCATGATGACCTTTAACATTGTCTATTAAGACAAGTTATTGTGAGTTTATATACTTGGCCTGTTTGTTTAATCATTAGCCTCTGCAGACTAAAACCCACAAATTTAATATTGTTGCATGGAGTCACAGTTAGCAATGGACTCATTTTTAAGAACTGTTACTTTTTGTACAAAATGCAAAACTAATATTGAAGTTTCTAAATGCAGCAACACATTGATAGACGATCTCTAGACTGAATTCATCACCTCATATCGAACCCAACAGTAAGAGGAAGAAAGATTGGAGTCAAGAATATCAATCCACAATCTTAAAATACACTTTTGTATGTTTTTAGTATTTTCTGTATCCTGATTACCTGCTAAAGAGCTAAGAAAGGTAGCAAAATGCTACTTTCTGTTGGGAGAGTACACAGTTGAAACCTGAGCTCTGCAGCAGCTCAATCATAAATAACGCTCTTACTTCGGCTGAGATGTTTGACAAATAAATCTGCCAAAGCAAAATGATTTGATACCGATTACCGAAAAGTGTGCTTACCCCCTACCCCCACCCCACCTCCCGTCATTCAAACTAATAAGGTTAGCTTCCCGTCTTGCAAAATTAACTCAACACCTTTCTGTCCCACTTACCGCCTGAAATATGACATCTACTAATAACCCCGCTTTCCCAGGGTTCCTTCGCACTAGTTGATGCCTTTGTGATCACAGGGGAAGACATCTTGTCATTTGTGCACTGTAAGAGCCTGTGGAGGAGTCCTAATTCCTGCTGCTCTGAAGGAGGAATTACGTTCCAAAAAGCCTTTTTTCTCCGAGACAATGCAGGCGAGAGGGGAGTGAGCCGAGAAGCCCGCGGTGGGTGAGGGAGGCCGTAATTGGTGCTGCGCCTCACTAACCACCATAGCAAAAGGTGTAACAATGGGTGATGGAGGAGCATACAGCAGCCAATGAGGGAGGGAGCTAGCAGGAAAGATATTTTATCCTATAGGCTATTAAACTAAAGTCCCTGAAGTTGCACTAAATGTGCAGTTTTTGGTTTGAATGCAGATATATTTCTTGAAAAGGCTTTAATGCCAGACTAACCCTGCAAATACAACGTCTTGCTCCCCACCTGACTGCATCTACTGCCTCAAAAGTTTCCAATCAATAATATATAAGCCTGTCACTCATTCACCAGTTTAAGTCAGACATGTTCAGACATTCCAGGTGTGAAAGATGATGGTTGTTTAAAGTTTTCACTCATTCTCTGGGGTTTACTGTACAGCGAGGGAGTAGTGTTTTATTTTTTAGTTACTACAGTCGTAACAAAAAGAAAGCACACCTTCTATTAAAATTCAAAATCAAATTTGTACCAGTTTTAACAGTTATTTGAATCTGAATTCAAGTGTAAATAAAAACACACCAAACACCCAAACACATATTTGGTAAATAAGTCAAAATTGTCAAAAAGTTCAAAAACATAACTCTTCAAAAAAAAAAAAAAAGAATCAACCCAACAACTTTTAAAGAAGAATTGCTTCATTTTACAGTGATCGTTTACTCTTGCTACTTCCTGTTAGCATCACGTTGGACACTCATTTGCTTTCAGAACCGTTTCAACTCTCTGACACACTGGCTACGTTTACACAGCAGGTCTTGATGTTCAGTTCTGATTTTTGCAGACATAAGTTTCTTTTCCCACGTGGTTGTCCATGCTACTAATTAAAACAACCACAATCAGATTTCTCTGTGAAAAGTTTATGATCCCAAAGCGACTTGTAGCACAGAAGAACACAAACACCACACACCATCTGATTTATTGGTGCTGAGTTCCTTAATTTTGGGAGATCGGTGGTCGGCCAATACTTCTATGAAGCTGATCTTATCTGCTTCAGCAAAGGTCTAAAAATCAACCCACCAGGTCATCTATGCACATTTGCAGGTAACAATAGTGCCTTAACTGTGCTACTTTCTTGATATATTTAGCTAAATTTCAGACAAAAAAAAAATAAAAAATTGGTATTGGCCAAAATCAAAATCAACAGGTCAGGCTTTTTTTAAGATCAGGAATCAGCGATCGGCCAGAAAACTGCAATCGGTGCATCCCTAGTCAGAACATGGGTTGCTTGACTAGAAAAAAAAAAATCAGATTCAGGTTGCATTTGAATATTTAACAAGTTGCCAGAAACAGCTTTAGGTCGATATTTAAATGACAAAAACACAGATGCTGCATATTTGTTGACTACATGTCCAAACAAACTAAAACTGCAACTTTGTGATGAAGAAGGTTGAGAAGCTCATTTCAGCTGTTTTAATCCAGAATCTGGTTGGTGAGGGTTGCAATGTATACTGCTTGGTATAAGTTGTATAAATTCATCTAACTGGCTTGAAAGAGCTAAATCTAAGTTTATAATGGACCATCAAAAAAAAAGAAGAAATAAATAAAACAATCAAAAACAAAAAAGAAAGACACATTAAAGAGTTGGACACTCCCAACCTCGTCTTATTTCGTTGGTTCACTTTCTTCCTCAATTAAGAGAAATCAAAGATCACTTCAGCTCTCAGACACAAAGACCTCCTGGCAGATTCATGATGAAGCCCTAATAAAATGAATCAAAGAGCGCCAGATAATGCATGAGCTAAAGAGCAGAGTTATATGCACAGCCATGCAGCCAAAGAAGTGTCTGGCCCTCGTTTCTCCTGTATAGGTGTGTCCATATCGCTCAGATCAATGACTCAGCCTTTTGCTAACCTGTGCTCACACTCGTTAGAAATAGCAGCCTCATGACTGGTCAGAGGCGCTGCCACCGGCTCCAGGGTTTTCTGTACAACCTTAGTCGTTTAATATTTGTGCAAAGCTCCAGAAAAAATAAAGATACATCTTTAAAATCATTGAGTAAAGGCACACTGGTGTGAAAACCTTAATCTACTCTTTCACCTTCTTTTACTAATTTGCCACAATTCTCCATTTCCAGAGTCTTAATCTTTGAGTTAATCTGTAATCTGCAGGGATAGCTAAAGTAAGCACAGTCCTCAAATGAGATCCAGAGTTTGACCTTGATAAGTGCATAAAACTTATCAAGGCTGCTTCTGCACCCAGCAGTAAATATATGGTTTGGAGCACAGCAGCTAGAAGCTCCTCTCTCTCTCTGTCAGGTACTCCAGTCTTTGGCAGCGCGCCACTTTGGAAATAACAAATCATAGCAGCAGCTGCACTTATCTCGGGATATGCTTCCTGTCCTTTCATAAAATTAGATGAATAAAAAGCCAACTGTGTCCTGCAATTTCCTTAATTTTATACAACTTAATCAAGCCGAAGCTAAACAGAGCTAACAAAGATGCCTTCTGTTGTTTACCAGGGTTAGAGAATGAAAAAGTTGACAAATGCATATTTCTCAGTCCCTGTCCAGCTGCTGGCCCATGGCACGCTGAAGGAGCAAATCCAAACAAATGTGTTCAACAGCAGGGGAACTATTATAGGTATGATGCAGAAAGTCAAATATGTTTTGTATCTTTTTTTTTAAATGTAACATTAAAATCACTTAAAATCCAAATAAGCTAATCTTGGAGTCAGTCTGTCTATGGTTCTATGATCTGGTTTACTAAAAAAAAGATAGATGACTCACTGATGGTTTTCTTTATCATAAATAGCCACAAATATACAAACACACACTGGCATTGATTGGTGCTTAGAAAAGGATTCACAGTCATTGAACTGATAGAGCAACAACCAGCTGTAAAAGCAGTGATATGCTGCAAATGAATGAATTAATGAATGGATGGATGGATGGATGGATGGATGGATGGATGGATGGATGGATGGATGGATGGATGGATGGATGGATGGATAAATGATGGATGGAAGAATGGACAGATGGATGTTTCTTAACCCTTGAACCAAACCAGTTGGATCCATGTTGAGCAGAACTGACCATAGGTGATGCAGCAGCACCCTGCCCCGCCCACTCCACCCCCCTCCTCCAACTTAACCTCCTTAAAGAGAATGAAATATACTGATCCAATGTCCACCACACAGAGCCCCCGTTTCCTGTCTGCTCTCTCTTAAGAGATTGGAAAACCCCAAAATCTGACTACATTCAGCAAACCTATTTTACTAAGCCAGGCTTTCCTTCCAGGTCGTTGTTCCAGGAATTCAATGTTTTACTTGAATTTCTCTACTTTTGTCTGTTCTGATATCTAAACCTTTTTACAGCCAAAGTGGCCCATAGTTGAGCTTTTTCTCCAGTGCAATCGAAATTCAAAGCTTTTTTCTTTTATTGTAGTTTTCACTGTTGGTTTCTCTGAAAGTCATTTTGCAGTCCCTTCATACACTGGTGTTCTGGCTTCACATGCTCTGGAGAGATACCTCAACCAAACGAAGCCACATTTTGTTATTTTATTTCATTCTGACTGCTTTGTTGTAAAAGAAGAAGGAGAAATTGGGAAGTTAGAACAGGACATGGTGTTTTGAAAGAACCAAAAAGTTGAAGTTAAAATTGGAAAATACACAAACAATCTTGTTTTTTTTTATTCAGAATGCCTCATGGGCAGTTGGAACCAGAACCTGGAACAATATACACACATATTTATATTTTAAGTGAAGTTGGTTTGGAAGAGCTTTTGTTTCTATTTAGAAATTGAGCATTTTATCTCAACCTTTACAACTCTGACAAAACCACTCAAAGCACTTTACACTGGAGCCACATTCACACTCACTATCACACACACAGTTACACACACACACACACACACACACACACACACCTACACACAACTTGGGGTTAATTGGGGAGACTAGGGGTGTTTCACACCTGATAGTCCAGTAGATTACGGTTCGATTG
>NW_006800091.1:770331-772297 GCF_000485575.1 Poecilia formosa | reverse complement strand
AAAATTAATCTTCATGTACGGCTGGGCCCACTGCGACCGTTTCTGCTTGTGAGCACTGGTTAGCGCTTGGTTGAACAATTAAAAACATGGTTCAACCAAGCTAGTGCGCAAAAATGATATATCTTACCTTACATATGAATGCTTGTCAGTCTAAGTAACTGTCCAATAAAATATTTAAAAGTACATTTTAAACGATGCGATAGTGGGCGCTGAAAACTCTAGCACTGTTAGCTTCTGCACCTCCTGTTTTTAGCTGTAGATTGATGATCCACTTTTCTTGTCTTTTTTCTGTAAGTCTTTTTTTAAATTAACTCCCTTGTGACCCTTGGAACCCCCAGAACCTTCTTGCTGTAAGGTAAGAAGGTTCTGGGTTCGATTCCCAGCCCCGGTCTTTCTGCATGGAGTTTGCATGTTCTCCCTGTGCATGCGTGGGTTTTCTCCGGGTACTCCAGTTTCCTCCCACAGTCCAAAAACATGACTGTCAGGTTAATTGGCCTCTCCAAATTGCCCCTAGGCAGTGGTGGGAAGTAACGAAGTACAAGTACTTAAGTACAATTTTCGTGTATCTGTACTTTACTTAAGTAGATTTAATAATGGGTACTTTCTACTTTTACTCCACTACATTTTACAGTAAGTATCTGTACTTTCTACTTCACCACATTTCTACAAAACTGTCGCGTTACTCGTTACATCCAAGTCGCGTTGCGCTTTTTTTCCGTTAAAATATGAAGTTCAGGGTCTTAAGGTGGCGCCATAAAATCCAAGCAATAATGTGACTTAGTGTCTGTTGTCACCCATGCCTCCACCTTTACTCGCATGCGGAGCTCCAGACATGCGCAGTGGTTTCCTCTGAGTGGAGAAGATGTCTGTCTGATCGTCAGTAATATAATAGCGCTGCATAAATCATAAGATATGGTGACATGTAAAATCACCAGCGCTTCGCTTTCACAGACGGTGGGGACTTCGTCCAACTTTTAACGTCACTTGGAAGGAAAGCTTAAAGAAAGGTAAGATCTGTGGACGTGATGCTAGCAAAGCTAGCTGTACAGAGACACATGTTGCATCCGCGATGAAAAAAAGTTGTCACTCATGCTGAATTATTGTGTGGAGGTGATGACTGAGGTGTCGCATTTATGGGACAACGCTGTGACCAAAGTCTGCATTGATATGACATTTAGGAACGATCCGATTCCTCTGGACGGATCTTTACTGATTACATTTATTTCAGCTGTAAGTATTTAATATCTAGGTGTTTTATGGGAATGTGGATCTTTCAGATCAATTTGAGAAGCAATTTTCATAGGTAAAACTTAATGTTTTTGTGTCACGTAGTGCGGAGTGCTGGTCTTGACTTGGTCTTGGGTTCGATGGTCTTGACTACAACTCTGCTACGTGGCTCCTCGGTTGCATGTCCTCCCCACCCACCTTCTATCCATCCCCTTTCTGTTGGAATTCTTTAAAAATAAAATCCACTAGTGGCAAAAACAAGTGAAGTTCATGCTATGTTAGGTTAGGACAGGAGACAAGATGTTTCCATCCCTGAAATTGTGATGGATGCACATGTCTAAGTCTAAGCTATGTTACAGAGAGTAAACATAATAAAAACATGCTTTAATTGTGGCATTGTTCATTAAAATGGCACATTTCTAATTAAAATTAAATACAATCGGTTCACTTAATGATATTGTATTAGGGATTAGGTAATGCATTCAGCAAGTACTTTTACTTTTAATACTTAAAAGCCAGTACTTTTTTACTTTTACTTAAGTACAAATGTTAATGTGGTAGTTTTACTTTCACTTGAGCACATTTTTGTCTGTGTATTTGTACTTTTACTTTTTGAGTACTTTCTCCACCACTGCCCCTAGGTGTGAGTGTGTGTGTGCATGGTTGTGTGTCTCTGTGTTGCCCTGCGACAGACTGGCGACCTGTCCAGGGTGACCCCGCCTCTCGCCCGGAACGATAG
>NW_006800091.1:670846-770133 GCF_000485575.1 Poecilia formosa | reverse complement strand
ATATATATATAATTGTTTTGTTGTTTAAAGTTACTCAGATCCTCAGTGTAGTTTCTTAAGACTCAGGTTTCTGGTTGCTGGTCAAGACATTAGATAGATAGACTGGAAATATAGATATTGTTTTATCCATCTCCACCTTGACAATGTGTTTTACTGTGTTTTGATAAGTGCTGTAAGTGAAAGGACTAAAGATATTGATAAATATATTATGTTAACAGTTCTATTATATGGTGTTTTGTTTGCTTTGTGTTTTGTTTGCTTTGTTGCAACAGAGAAAGATTAAAAACAAGAACTGAAGGATCCTACTTGTTATTCTGGTTTACATACATGCTGCAACACCACCAACAAATACAGGAAAGTAGTAGGTTACAGTTTTCATAAGCTTAAAAATATTTGCAACATTCTATGATCTATTCATAGCTTGATATTCTAATAGGTCAAATAAAAATAATACAGATGAAACTAAATCTCCACTTATCCCTGATTACATACAAGTTAGCATTAGCCCTGTAGTCCTTTATGGGATAAGAAAACTAGAAGTTTCAATAAAACAGCCTTTGCTTTAAAAGCTGTGTGACATTTTAGAATCCATGGTTTGCCAGTTCCAGCTATTTTAATGATATTCAGTTGTCACATGCAAGTGTTGATTAAACAAGCTTGAATTTTTGTAAAAACAGGAAAATATTATTACCATCTTCATGAAATCTCTTTAAGCTTAATCACATTGCATTTCCGAGCTCAAGGAAATTCTATTAGTCAACGTATTTTTACCTTCAGTCGGCGAACTGCAGCATGACTTACAGCTTGGACACATTGCTGGAACATTTGTTATTTGGTTAATTTATGCCATCTGAAAAATTGCATTTGGAATAGCTATTTATGAATATTTGTTTGTAGTGCTCTGAGCTATGAACTCACAAGCCTCTGCTACAGCTCTGACATTTCCCTGATGGCTGCGCATCCTGCTGATTTTGCACTGCTGCTTTGTAGTTACCCACGTATTTGCATTAAAATTTAAGCACTCTTCAGTGTTTGTGATGATTTGCATGATGTTGTTTGCTTTTTAAAGGGTGCGCACTTGACAGTTGGATCTTCAGACAGCAAGAGCATGAAAAAGGAAATGGGAGTCACAGACCGATGATTCTGGATGCCACAGCCATCCAGAATCACCACACCACACCATGATGTTAGGGCCATTCAGGAAAGGAAAAGTGGGAAAGAAGACATAAATTTATTTTATGACAACAGATTCCATAAACAAAAATCTATAAATAAATTGTAGTTTGTTTTTTTTCCCTTACTGTGCTCTTTCATGATCGCAACCAAACTAGAGAAATGCTTCACCTCAGGGTAAGAGGTGAAGTATTTCTCTTACCTATATACAGTATGTAGCCCGGTAAGTACATATCTTTTCAGCAAAAGATTAATGTTCCATCTTAACTTCTATAGTAAATGCAATTGAATAGTTGTCATAGCAACATAACGTACAATGAGAGGTTTTAGTAATGTTTCTTCTCAAGAGCCAGTAAAGTAAGTTAAAGGTCGTCTCCAGGTTTATTTTTTTCATCGACTGTTGCAATTGGTCAAGAATTTGCAGCAGGCAAATCAGATGCTGGCTGCAGATTCTCATTAAAGGATGAATTTGATTTTCTTACTGTGGACAGTGATGGAGAACAGGCTACTACTGGGTAACAACAACCGATTCATGTAAGCTGTAGCTTAATATTTATTATAAGAAATCATTTTTATACTGATTTAATAACAATAATAACTTGTCTCTGAAATCTCTACATTTGTTTTCACGCTGTGTTTATCAACTGCATACTAGAGATTATTTGTACCTTTAGATTTTCACTACGTTGTTTCCTAATCCAGTGAAACTTCCCACCAACACTAAGGAAAAGAAAAGTCTCTAAAACACATTAGGTGGTACAAAAATACATTTTTATTGTTGCATTTTTTTGTGTGGCTTTTTGGTATTGTGACTTTTTGTGTTACATTGTGGATTTGTTGTTATGATGTGGATTTTGGTGGTGTGGCTTTTTGTTATTGTCTGATTTTAGTGCTGTATTGTCACTTTTTGGTGGGGCGATCTTTTGGTTGTGCTGTGGATTTGGCTTTGTTGTATTGTGCCTTTTGTTTTGGTGTCGTTTTGTGACTGGCGTGCTGACTGGTGGCTTTTTGTTATACTGTGAGTTTTGTTGATCCTTTTGGGCCACCGTAAGTTACAGCCCATCGACAAATTCCCAATCTGACTGAAGTGAAGGATTTTTCATAAACACACTGCAGCATGAAGAACCCGTTAGTCTGAAACTAGTTTCAAGCCTCTACGATTCCTTTGAGCAGAACAATCTGCTCCCACAGATGGGAGATGAGCTGACGGAGACATTAGCACATGTGATCAAATGTCAGTGTCTCATTTTAAAATGCTCTGCAACTGATTTACCCCCAGCTGTTAAACAATGCGTCATGAACCTGAAAACAACAACTGGAAGAAACAGCAAGAGTTCTCGCTCGTGTCCCGGCAGACCGAGGAGTCGTCATCTTCCGTCTGTGGAGCTGAAGGTGGCGGCCATTAATCAGCATGTTCCCTTCAGCTTCGCATTTAATTGGCCTCTGCTAACGTGACAGAGAGGAATAAAGAAACAGACTTGATTTACCTGATAATACCAGCGACATCTTCAAACAGCATAGCAGAATCATTGGGAGTGAAGTGGAGCAGATTGGAAATAGGCTGTCAAGGTGACGCATGTAGAAACAGGTATGCTGTGGAAGATCTGCCTAAAATAGGACGATCATGACGCATGCTACTATCAAGAGACAAAATATCAAGATATTATGTTGTCTTGACTACATATGATTAATCTGCTGCATCTGGCTTTGTGTGGACACATAAAAGCAATTTGTAGAAAAAGAGATTTAGTTTGAGGGAAATACACGAACCTGTTAAACCGCATCATGTTGGGGTTTAGTACTTCATGTTTGTGTGATAAATTGGCAAGATGGTGAAGGTGACATGGAGAAAGGCTTTTGCTGCATTCAGTGTTTGAGTACTTTGAGTTTGCTCATCTTCTGTTCATCGTCCGCCAACAATGGGACCATCTGGGTCTCTACTGGTTCTGAAAACAGCCCAAGTGCTTGAAGAAAAAAAATCATTTACTAAAATTATCTAAAATGTTGGATTTTTTTTAAACCTATGCAACAATTAACTAAGCATTAATTATTTTAGTAAAACAAAGTAATTATTTATTTATTCATTTTTTAAAAGAAACTAGATTGTGGATCCAAAACCACGTATGTTTTATATTTTGCATGATTTCCTTTTTAAATGAAAGGCAACCAGTGTGCTTATTATTTTGGGCTTGATCGAAGAAAACTAAACAAAATATTTTATCTACTCTCAGCGATAGAAACACAGTTTAGGTCAGTCGTCTTTTAAAAACAAGCACATTTGGGTGCACTAAGGTGAAATTTAGAGCAAAAGTCAACAAGTATATGTTGTCCTATGAAAATAGAAAGAAACCATAAAGCTTGTAAAATATGATCACTTGGTGTTGTGTCTAACATTTTTATAAGTAGATTTTAATTTAAGAGTTGTAATTTTGTCCAAACTGATTTAATCTATTCTTGAATTGAGACCCCAGGGACCACAAATGACCCAGCAAGGGTCATTTGTGGTCAAACCAAAGGATATGGAGTGTTGGATCTGCAGGAAAAAAAGGCATCTAAAATGGTATTTTTTGGACAAATTTCTCCAGCACCATTGCATGCATGATCACATCTTTACTGGCTTTCCTTACTAACTCACCCCTCATCTGCAGAAACCCCCCATCATCCCTCAGAGTTTCCTGATCTGAATTCACTGTCAAGCTTTCCCCATCACACTCCACTAGCTGTGTGATTTGCTGTTTGCTTTCTGCTTCAACCCAGCGGTGCGGCTTTGATGTTCCTGTGTACGTTACAGGAAGTCATCAGAACGAGGCACAGATGCAGCTCGGCGTGACGCACATCAGTGCTGCTACAACGGGACGCTTTGCGGTGCCGCTGAATGACGAACGACATTTACATTTACTGATGTGTGCAATCACGAGCAGGACGGCTGGGAAGAGCGAGACATTTTCTGAAACAGCGCACACCTCCAGCTGGGAGCCACTTGTCCTTGGTGAGGCCATTACAGTCAGTGGGTTCAAGCTGGGAGTGAAGGATCGTAATGTCTTCATTCCTGACGCAGACGCACACGAAGCTTAATGAGACATGAAAGGATCTTGTTACATTTTACTGGTCCAGGTAATTATGAAGTCAATAACAGGCTTTGAGTCAGCAGTTTGATAACACACGGATCAGTCACAACAGGAAAACTACTGGCAGCATCTGTCTATAGTTTTACAGATGGCTGGAAGTTAGAGACCATTTTCCACCTAAAAACAACCCGGCAGGTTGCTGGTTTTCTCAGAGCAGCATCAGGTTCTTGCACATTAACTATTCAGCATTCCCATCAGTTGATAAAGAGTGAATTTAGGATTTATTCCGGTGGTTTTTGTCAAGGTTTCCATCCTTCTGCCCAGTCGAGATCAGGCATCAGGAGAACTGGATGGAAGAGGATTTTTTCTTCCTTTGTTGTACACCCTCTCTGCAGATGTTGCATGAAAATGTACAGAAGAACTCTTAACACTGTTTCTTATTTCCTTTAGAAACCTGCTGTTTGTAATGAACTAGATTATTTATTTGCATCTTTTAATGTTTTTTCTCAAATATTGTTTAAAAAAGGTTCAATAAAAAAATCTGAAAAAGTGTAATTAAAACAAAAATCAAATCGCTTGATTAATTATCCAAATAATAAATTACTAAAATAATTGTTAGTTGCAACATGATTCTCAAAATGTACACTTCTCACTTGTTTTAAAAAATAAAACATCAGAATAAATGATCCTGTTCCAGCTACAAATATAAATAAAATTGGACACTAAGAACGGAATCAAAGTGGATAAAAAGTGATCAGTTTGAAATGATTGGGATTCTTCATCGGGTTCAAGTGTTCACCTCACACCTTCCCGTTTTGGAGGTTTTACTTTACTTTGAAGAGAAAACCGTCACAGCAGCATCATTCAGTTGCGAACATCAAATATGAGAATCGTGCAAAATACAAGAGAGAGACATAAAATAGACAAGGTGAGTCAAGGACATTTTTTTAAGCCAGAACTTCTCAGAAATTAAACATTGTCTCTGTGGCATGTTGGCGATCCCTGCTGTCTGTTCTCTAATCTTATTTCCTTTATATAAATTACCAAACATAAAAGCTTCATTTAAATGCTTCTCCACGGGACGCTGTTCGTCTCCCTCCTCCTCTCAGCCACTTTGAGGCTCTCCAAAAATGATTTAGGAATGACTCACAACAGTAATTACAATCTGCGACCCTGCCAGATCCGTTCATAACATTAAGAAGTCAAACAGTGACAACACCAGAGTGCACAACGGTGGGTGTTGTACCTTCAGCCAAATTTTATGAGTCCGTTGAGGTAGGCTGACAGCTCTGGAGGCCTGAGCAGCCTGACAAATAGGAAACATCTCCTATAGCGACGGGAAGGAGGAGGCGAGGAAATCGCAGCTATTATTTTACCCACAGCAACACAAAGGTGATGTTTACGTTGGAGTGCAACGCACGAATTCTTCCACTTAGAGGAAACTTTGAGACTGAACCACGGAGGGAGTAAGAACAAGGAAGAAAAGGACGATGTTTACAGATAATTGGCAACCCGGTTCTTTCATGTTGATGAAGATTAATCTTGGCACGAACAAGGGATGATCAAAGACGCCTGTCACTCTTGAAAGGAGTCAAATAAACATCCAGAAACAGGCCAGGATCAATCAGATCCTTCAGGCGTGACTTCCTGAAGTGGTTGGCAGCTGAATATGGAAAAAATAAAATTGGCCCAAACATTAAAAACAGCAGCAAAGTGAAAAAGAAGCAAAACCTGAAACAAATTAGAAACCTGCTGTTTATTTTGAATCTAGATCTGTTCCTCTTCCTGCCTGAAGCCCAGCAGCCCGCCCCTCCACCCGCTTCCCCTGTGTTTTTATTAGAAAACCAAATCCTCCGCAATGATTTTTGGAAGAAATACAAACATAAAGGCGTCTCTATAAGGACATTTCCCTGCTGTGACTTGAATCGCTCCTTCGAGCGAAAAAAGCCACTATATTTCTAATGCCTATCACAATAACTAAGCCTTACTAAATATTTTCTCCCATTTAGTCTTTTAAACAGAGAGACACTACTGATATGCAATTGTTTTTAAATATTGTTTTAAACAGGGATGCACAGATGTGAAAACTAGGACCAATCTCAATAGCCAATATATTATTTCAGTTGCCTCATATTTATTCAATAATTTAGCAGCAAAAAGTGTTTTTGAATTGAAAATGTTGCTTAATCGCATTTGGGTTAAAATGCAATGAACTATTTAAAAACACTGCAATATGTTTGATTAAAAATTATTAAAAATTTTATTGAATCCCACCACTAAAATGAACATCGACTTTTTATATCAAACCCAGTTGAACTTGTTGGACTGATATGCTAAAACAGATACCGATATTGATGTGATATATTGTGCAAACACAGTTTTACGTGTCAGTTAAAAAAAGGCTTTATTTGAGAGAGGTCAGACAGGAAGGAGGGTAATGAGAGAGGAGAAAACAGGCAGCAAAGACCATCGGATGGGGCTGAAACCTGCAACACGACTAAGGTCTGCTGCTTGGCCCCTGCATCACCACACAACCGCTCCATTTTTGTTCTAACAAATTAGCTTTTTTCTATGAAAAAGCTTTATCCAGTTAAATCAGATTTCTAAATGGAAGCCATACATGACTAACCTATCCTTCACAGCAAATCAGACTTAAAATAAAACCAGGATTAGATACTGACAAATCTGATTGGAGTGTCTCTACTTTATAGAGCCACTCCTCACTTATTTAACAGCTTCAATTGAATAAAAGTGAAAAAAATATATATATTTTGAAGCTTTGTGATTACAGGACAAACAATAAAAACAGTCAAATTGTTAAATGTTTTGGAGACAAAGGCTTCCACTTGAGAGCTTCAGGAGAGCTTGGGTGTCTCTGATTGGTTGTTTTGGGAAGCACGGCTGGTTAGTTTGAGGGAATTTTCTTCAGGAACGAGCCCTCCGCCTGGTCCTGTTCGCCCTGGGCCAAGTCTCCCCACATGAGATGCAGCGGGAGCCGTTTCTGTCCCAGTTTTTTTGTTTTTCCACTTAGAGCTTAACCAAGTGTACTTCGAAAAGGCAGAGACATCAATTCCACTGGTGCTCACCCTCCTCCGTTGATGTATGGTCTGAAGAGGAATCATAAAATGTTCCTCCTACTTCACAAATGCACTTACCGGACTCAGCTTCAGAAGAAGAAAATGATACAAAGGATTTCTTAGATTAAAACCTTAAATGTAATTGATGGCAGCTGGTGGCAGAAAGCAGAGAGCCACTGAGAAATGCAGCCAAACAGAAAATGAGCCGGTCGGTCGTCAGGCAGCGGGCCTTCCTCCTTCCTCCGTGGCTGGCTTCGTGAGCGGAGCTGGCAGGCCGAAGATGTTTACTGACAAACAAGAAGAAGAGCACTCACAGAGGACATGTTTACGAAACGACACCAGGATGAATGAGCGCCGGCGGAGCAGACAGGCTGCATGTGCAGATTTGACAAAGAAGAGTGACGGCGCTTACAAAAATTAGATTCAATAACGGCGGAAGAGCAGGAGCCTAATATACAGGTAAGTGTTTCAGAAATTAGATAAGAGTAAAGACTAAAAGGAGGGCATACAGAGAATGGAGGGGGGCTAATATATGTGATAAGACACTGAAGACTGCAGCAGGTTGGAAGTGACTTTGAACAGGCTGCTGTCACATAATAACCAGGATTTGTTGGCTGAATCACATTTTGATGTTCAGTCAAAAAAAAGTAGGAGGAAACATGTGCATGAAGGGCAATAGACCGATTTTATCGATTAATCAAATTTGTAGATTTGGAAGATCTGGATTTTTTTCTCAATGCACTCCATCTGTTTCCATAGTTCCGAGTGATGTCATCTGGTTTGACAGGCGTGTTTTACAGCTTCTATTTACTCCTACTTGTAATTTTTCTTTTTTTTTTTTTTAGAAAAGAAAGCTAGCAAAAAAAATCTATTGAAATTAGAACTCGAAGAAAAGAAAATTATTTTAAATCATCCAGCCCTTGTTGATGATAGACTAATAATCTGAGAGGCTAATAATCTGAAAAGCAGAAGATCATTAAGAATTTGGACTAAAATAAGAGATCAGCCCATTTTCTTTCACTTTTCACTGACCAACAGATTCTGGTTCTGTCTTTGAACTTAGGTCGTTTCTAGAAGCACCAGAGACTCAAATGGAAACATACAAAAGTTGACTGGAACTACTAATCTGATTAATTGTGATGAATCTGTTATTGAAATAATTTTCAACTAATTTAGCAATCGATTAACTTAATTGGAGTAAGCAGACTGAAAAAAGACAATGTTAAAAGAACAACATATTCAGAGCAGTAATTATCCCAAAACTGTTCAATAATGGAATGGTTACATGAAATCTGCAGAATGGATCAGTTTCTTAGCCAATTAATTTATTAAATGTCAGAATAATTGATAGATGAATTGCTTACTGATGTAATTGTTAGCTGCAGCCTTAATTGAATGAATTTGTTCTTTGTCTTTGTAGAAATGTGCTAAATCTGAGTGCTGCAGATGTACAGAACCCAGCAGTCTGTTTATATCTTTTATTGACTCTTCAAACATAAACAGTCAAATATCTGCATCCCAGATGATTGTGTCCATTTTTTTACAGTTCCCTCTGCTGCAGCAACAGCAGATTTACTGTAACTGTATTTTACTGCAGTTTTATTCAGGAGAGATAGTAAAACTTTATTTGAAAATGAAAATCTTGGAAAGATTACTTTTCCCCCCATTTAATTTATACACTTTTCAAGCAGTAGGTCATTAAAATAAAGTCTGCGTAACAATTAGACAGTTTAATCTTAATTTACATCCCTTTATTGGGACTACAGCTGTGCTTTCATACATCCTGAACAATCTACCAGAGATTTCACTTTCAGCTCATCCTGACTTCAGGTCATGTAACCCTGCAATGTATTTTCATCTGGATGACATTAGAGCAAAGTTTTATGCATATCTGTATAGTTTCACTGAGTAATCACTTCAAAACAAGTTTAAGAAAAATATCCATTTATTCCTGTGCATTTTTAGAGCAGGTTTAAGATTTCATTCAATTTCAAAAATAGATTTTTACCTCATCAACAATGGGAGCTAGCAACACAGGGAAACTTCTGTTTGCACTTTAAATATGAGAAACTAAACTCAAGTTAGCATTTAGTCATCATCTTTAGAATGTGTTGACAAAAAGTGCTTTAACTAATATGAAAACAGGAGCTAAAGAAAATGAGACAATGAGGATAATAAGCTGAACAAGGCAAGAGCACGAGAAGAAAACAGTCAAGATGAGTCAACAGCTGACTTTAGTTCGAAGAACAGAACATTTATTCAACCAATTATGACGATAAAACATTAGAATTGCTCAAAAAATCTAAAAAGGATAGATTCTAAGATCTATAGATTGGTCTTAAATTTACCAACAATCACAAAAATATTAGTAGAGAATGAAAAAATGTCAATTAAAAAAAAATAAAAAAAATTAACAATATAATCAAGTTAAAATCATAGCTAAATACATTTTTGGGAAACTGAGGTAAGCTAGGCATTATGCTACATAATGCTACTGGCTGGTGTTTTCAAAGCAGCCAATCAGGGAGCTCCATT
This sequence comes from Poecilia formosa, assembly GCF_000485575.1. Taxonomy (NCBI): domain Eukaryota; kingdom Metazoa; phylum Chordata; class Actinopteri; order Cyprinodontiformes; family Poeciliidae; genus Poecilia; species Poecilia formosa. Next base: position 760,280 of record NW_006800091.1, on the reverse strand, counting down.
CACTTACATGGGCTGATCCCCAAAGAGCAGAAATGAAGAAGACTGTAGATATTAGCTTCTGCTGTAGTTCTAATACTGTTTTCTCTGTGTATTAGTGTATAATAATGTATGTTTAGTGTTTGAAATGTTAAAACAGGCACTTATGAATCTTCTCTTAAACTCTTACATCCGTTTCTTTTTGCTCTGAATCCTCTGAAAACCAAGTCCAGTAGTGTCTGTGTGGGCCCAGGAGCCATTAACATTAAGTGTATCAGCAAAATTCAGTATAAAATAAGTCTGGGTTCTTTTCCAAATAACTACTGAGGCGTCCAAAATCATAAAGCACAGTTTGAATATGTTTATGCATAGGATGGGAGCAGAGATGTGAAGGAAGGGGTAACCAGGCAAAAACTGAGGTTGTCTAATGATATAAACTCATTATTTGCATCTTCCAAAGTCTGGCTGCAAGTTACACTGAGGATAAATGGAGAGTATGAAAAAGAAAATACATTGGAAATTAAAAAGAACACATTTCACTGTGAAACGTAGAGTAGAAAAAAGCTACAAATCCTCACTGTGAGTAATAAAAGACAAAAATATTCCTTTTTGTACAAATTGAAAACCAGAGTGGCTTTGTCATGTTTTCATACCATTGACCTCTCCTTCAAAGTTACGATCTGCTTTAGCTGCTTCAACACAAAGCTTAATTCAGCTATTAATAACAGATACATTGTCAACAGAGAAGTTCAAATATGTGCATCTTAAATCTCAGTGATGAGATTTAGACCATTTAGAAAACAAAAACATCTTTGTTATTTGCCAATTATCAATCTGAATAAGTAAATATTATAGGTGAAGTTCCCTAAGGATGTATTCTCATGCCACTTACATTTAACCTTTAGATTTACATTTTAAATACCCAAAATAAATAAAACAACAAAAACAAAGTGAATTGTAACGTCTCTGTAAATAGAATTGTCCTTGGAAAAAAGTGGAGACTTCTGTCATCCAGTTTGTGTTAGAAAGGGAGAGAAAAGAGAAAAATGATGAATCACGGAAATTGATATTTTTTGGCTCATTTTCATTTGTCATGCAATTTATTTGCTGCTTATTAGGTCAGGCCTACAAAACTACAATTGTAAAATAAAACTTCAAGAAGCAATATGAAACTGAAGTATTGATCTTACATGCTGGTATCAATCTGATGCTGATACTGATATTATAGATATTTAGAATCAACCCGTCCACTTCTCATTGATGGCTCCTTTTAATCAAAGATGAGAACGTTACTGTTTAGGGCAGATTTCCAAAAACAAGGTTAAAGAATTTATCCATTAAGTTTTATGATATTTGATCTACTGTTACAGTACTTTATGGCATTATGCAGTTTTTGTTCTTTTTATGTAATTTTTCCATGATTATTTATTGTGTTTTTTGTGTATAATGATTTTTTTTTTTATTGTTCTGCATTAAAGGGATTTTGAGTTCCCCCATTCATCAGTACAGCCTATTCTTCCGATGAGGTGGACCAGGGTACCAACTCTACACCCCAGTGGGAGGAGACCCCATGTGGCACTACTTCTCGGTTTGCTCCATCATCCATATTTGTAAACACGATGCAGACGCTGTGAAGCCCAGCAGAAACACACCGGTTTTCGTAATTGTTTCTGCATTTGCTGGTCCAGAAGTGAAATGAGGCGACGGCAACCCCAGCCTCTTTGTTTGACTGTGTGGTAATGAGCTGAAGTAATTAAAAGATACCGAGGTTGTGTTGCTTCACAGATTTACGCAACTAAGGAAAATGTGGAAGGCTTACATGGGAAAAAATATTAAATTATTCATTCAGGCATTTTAACTTCTTGTGTTTTGTGTTAAGAGATGTTTGTCAGTCAGATGTGCTTTAGTTTAATCCTGAGAGGAAAATGTGAATCAGAAGAGAATATTATTTAATTGAGAACTGAAGTAAAAAAAAATAATAATAATAATAATTGTGTGTTTTGAGCCAGTAGTGGACCTGGACTGAGCAACCTGCTGGCTGTTGTCACATGTGGCTAACACTCTTTTTAATTGGGATCAATAACTGGAACTGAAGTAAAAGTTAATATGTAAAATCAGATTGAATAATTAGTGTTATATAAATTATGCTGCTTTTAGCAGCAGCACAGTAATTTCATGTCTGTTTTCAAATAGAAACAACAAAATAGTACATTTATACACTATGTAAGGATTATATTTCTGACATTTTCTTGACACTAAGTTTTACTTGAATATTGCAAAACTGCAACATTTTCTTCTTCTAAAACTTTCCTCTTCATGTTTGCACTAACAAGCACTTCATAATGAATTCTGCTTAAGTTCCATTTTAAATCATACAATATATCCGCTATTTGACACATTGTGGTCCTAGAAACGGAAGCGCAGTGTGACCGAGCCGGTCGGCGGTGTGCACACTCAGCCTCGCGGGGCTAGACCAATTAATATGCAAACAGGCACTTCCTGCTGACTGAAAGTGCCAGAGGCTAAACTAATTGCCTCAAACATATTTACACTTGCCATTGCTATGCTCATTTTGAAAGAAGGACACCCCAATACAAACTGTAGCTTATCAACATCTGCAGCATTCGCCTGCAGTGACCGCTCAGACTGCGATGATGGCGCGATAAAAGGGTTCTTTTTAAGCTTTCCTGCAGCTGCTCACGGCCACCTGACTAACAACGCGCTAAAATAAAAAGTAATCATCCTTCTCCAAGGTTTAACATACGGGGTGGAAGAGAGTAGCGATGCAATTTAAACTATCCGAGGGCTGCAAGGCAACACAGAGTGCCAACATGTTCTTTTCCATTCAGATGAAAGTCAATGAGGGTTGACCGCAGCATATTTACAGCAGCACTGTCTGCACATTTGCAACTAATGGGCAACCATAATAGGACATGCTCATATTTGTACCAACATGCACAGCAATTTAGCACCTTTATTTTTGGCTGAATTGCATGTGTCCAGGCTGCTGTGGAAGACAACGTTTACTCACACTTAGAGAATCTGCAGAGTCGTGGGAGGATACAGGAGAAGCTAAGGCAAGGTGGTAAGGCTTCTGCTACAACAGTCATCCCTCATGAGACGATGGATTAGATTTTTTTTTCACACCAGCGGAAACATGGTGAATTAAAAAAAAAAAAAGGATCCTAAAAAACATCTGGTGATTAAATGGCTTTCCTGATCAACCAACCCGTCTCTATTAATGGATTTCCTCCTGCATGAATATAAAGACACCATTGTCTTTATGTTTAAAAGTTGAAAAGAAGGAACTATTTTTTTTCTACGCCAGCAGTTTTACATCATCGTCCAGGCAAACCTGCAAATTAAATCTGTCAAACTTTATCAGCGTGGCGCCTTCGTTTGAGCAAAAATAAACAGCGGAGCTGACCGTTGCACTTCAATCATCGCTTTCCCTCAGGCAGAAAAATAAAGTTTGATCAGTTCATTTTTGATCTTGATATATTAAAACACACAGAAGAGCTGTGTTTGAACAGCAGTAATAATTTTATGACTTGACGGATCAGGACGGTGCGTTTGTGTGTTCACCCGTTATTTTATGAAAAGACTGAACTTGTCATTAATGGCTGGAGCCTCATTTTCTCTCAAAAGTAAATCAGACCAAACTTTTTCATTTTTAGGTCAGAATCACCAAAACCATTTCTTTTTTGCTAAATGTCTTAATGAAAGAACATGTAAGAGATTGTCTTGCAAATGAAGATATCCATTAATAAACAAATCTCTTACATCAGAGGTTTTATAAAATGTTATTTTAACTGACCTGAAAGAGAAGTTTGGTCTGACACCGAGAAAAACATGTGTGTCTTTTTATGTTTATATAACACTACCAGCTCAAATTATTAATCTTATTGATACCAAGTTCTTATCCATATCTAATCAATACTACTTTGTTAAGACTGATCCTTTAGTTTCAGATTGCCACTTGATATTTTACTTTTGTTATGTAGTTTCTCAACTCTTACTCAGGAAAGGTTTTGTTTCGATTTGTTCTTAAATTATAACCGTTTGTCCCTTTGTTTGAGGAAAAATGCACTAAATTATGTTAATATGTTACTGTTTTGTAGACAACTATAAACTTCATCTAAAATCTGTTCTAGGATTGAACAAAATATTTCAAGGGATGAAACTGTTCAAAAAATGTGATGTTCTATCAAATATTTTTAAAAAGTATTGGTATCAGTATTGTTATCGGCGATACCGGCTCTGTACTTGGTATCTGATCAACACCTAGATACAGCATTGCATACCTCAACTACCTGCTATCATTGAAGACAACTTTAGGAAAATAATTGATGGTGTCATAATGGACAGTCTTATTTTACAGAATCACCCTTTATTTTGCAGTTCTAAAACATATTCCTGCACTTGACTAGTTACAGATTTAGAAGAGTTTATGGAAACAAAGCACCACTGTGCAGGTTAACTGGTGTAAAATGGCCGATATACACTCTGAGAATAAAGTCTCTTATGACAATTTAACCTTTTGACGCTTGAAAAGGAAAGAAACTGTTTTAAAAAGAAAACAAGAAAACCCTTTATGGCCGACAAAACTTTTAAGATAAAAAAAAAAAAGTACTTTCATGAAAAGCATGACAAGAAACACATGCAAGAAGGGAGCCATCTTTATCACATAATTACATGAAGAATAGGGAGAGTCAATGAAGTGTGACTGAATGGATGGGTAATGACGCTCCATTCGGTGAACCATTTTTATGTTCTAATAGCTGTTCACAGTTTTGTGGTTTCATTAAAAAAAAAAAAAAAAAAAGGTGAAAATGAAGACATGAAGGTCCTCATCTATAAGCAGCAGGTTAATATCAGGGAAAATGTACGGTTCATTTCATAAGAGGTTTTCTATCTTTAAGGATACATATGCAGAGGGTAAAGGATGAAGACGGGAATCAGCTTCCATGTTTAGCTACAACAAGAGAAGAATGGCTGCTTGTGTGGGGGAAACAAACAGCGATGATTGTCCAGGATGTTGTAAATCCTCATCTTCATCATGAGCCATGCTGGAGCTCAACTGTCTGTAATTACATAACCTTCTGCTGTTTTGTGTTACCCTCAGGAATGCGCTGTGGTTCATGCAGGTGGCGGCTGGAATTCATACTTTTCTTTGTTCCGCAGCGAACATTTCTACTACTGTGCAGTGCAAAGAAAATAGAAATGTGTTGGAACCCCGAGGCATTACTCACTGCACTGCAAAAATACTAAGTATTACAAGTAGGATAGTGGAAATAAGACAAAACTGACAAGGAACTTTTCAACAAGATATGGGAGATTGTTTTCAGTCAATAATTATTGAATATTGATTAAAAAATACCAGTTTCACTGGCATATTATTTCACCTATAACATGGGAAAATATCTTTCTATATGAGAAAAAAACCCTTTAAGAACAAACATAATGGCCTATTTTAATCGCTCAAACACCAAATTTATAATATGGCTTATTAAATGTATTGATATGCAATTCATACATTTAATAAACTGTCTTGAGAAGCTGAATTACGTCATGATCAGCATAGAGAACCGTCATACCCAACAGGAGTTTGTAGGTAAGACAAATCCTTGCAGCAAATTTAAGCTCATTTGTGCAAAAACGGTTCTGTATCTGTAACGGTTCTAGTAATGTTACCTGTACAAAAAGGAGCCTCAGCTCACACAATGTTCAGTAGATTTGTTTCTTTATAAACTGCTGATCCACGTGATGAGGGTGAAATAAACTGAGTAGATGTCTTTAAAACAGTTTCAATGTTCACCTTTGGGATAATTATATAAACTGACTATAGAAAAGGCAGAAGAAGTTTACTGGGGCTCAGTCACAAGTCTCTGAACAAGTTCACTGATGCAAACTAAACTATTGAATCTAGAAACTGAATCTAATAGCATCAGCTCAGCTGAAGCACCTGCATCATTCTAAGAAACGGACAGCACCCTGGTTCTATCAACGCCACCAATTCACACATCTCTATGGCCGGCAGCCATCTTGTTGAGGTCTTCTCTTGGCTGCCCAGATCCCCTCATCTTTCCTCAATCAAACATTTATTATTAACTCCAATGCAGAGCTAATTATATAAATCTATTTTTACGCGTTAAAGATGTTCATGCAATTAATCGCATTCTTCGTCTGAAAGTTTGTACTCGTGTGTTTCTGGTATGCGCGTAAATCGAACGAAAAAGTGACATTCGCAAACAACAGCGATGGACAACAAAGCAGCTTCTCTTGTCAATTCCTGCTTAAAAAAACAATCTGATGGGACTCTGGACGGGCTTCTCCATAAAAAGATCTATAATGATGCACGCCCCTTTTCGACAAGAATAATTGTTTGCTATGTAGCTGATTGTCGTCAGGTTTTTTAAAAATCTTTTTGGTTCACAAATACATTTCCATCAGCAATTTTGGAACAAGTCACAAAAAGTTTGGACACCCCTGACCTAAGATTTTCACTCTGAGCATCTTTAGTTTGACAGTTTACTTCCAAAGCCATGATGAACATTTAGAAACAGGATTGTTAACTAGATTTATTAGATATATCTTGCACTGCAAAAAGGGCAGAGGTACTTTAACCCAGAGATTTGTTTTAAATTGAATGAGGAGAGGAAAATCAATTAGCACATGAATCAATTAACACAAAGAAGCAATGATGAAATGAGAAGAGATTGAGAACATATTCACTTTCTTTAAGCTGCATTCACACCAGGGCTGCTGCGGGGAAAATAAAGCAAATGCTTGGTGAAGTTAAATCACTGTGATTTATCCAACAGTGAATAATCATTTTTTTAAAGCTTTTTTAATTAAACAAGTTGGATGGAATGAAAAGGATGATTTTTTTTTTTTTTTACTTTCTCTTTCCTTGATACATTTCTCCCACTGAAACCCAGAAAATGATTTAATTCTAAGTTTCAGGATCATGAATGATTGGTGTTCAAATGTTGGACATAACGTAGAAGAACTTCAGTGCATTCACAATAAAACAAATACTCTCTACGGTGCTTAAATTACATAACACAGATATTAAAACTCACCTACTGGCATTTAAAGGCGACGATAAACAGAAGGAACACATGTAAACATGTTCTTTTCATTACTGCACCAAAGGGAAAAGAATTAACAGAAACTGCCTGTTGCACACTTGTGGTGCATTCAAGGGGCATTCGAAAAACTACACAGAGTTCAATAATGTAGGACATTTTAAACTTACATTAAAGACACTAAAGCATAATCCTTTGAGCCATAAAGTAAGCATACATTGTGTGGGCTTCCTAACAAGTTATACTGGGAGGACAAAAGCAAAGATTACATACCTGAAAACATATGTGGGGTACATATATATATAAAAAAGTAAAAAAAACAAACAAAAAAAACTTTACCCATAATTCAAAGGCTGTCTTTACACAGTGTATGTAAACATGTAGTTTAAACTGTACATAGAGCTGAGAGTAAGAAAATCTACAGCACTTCATAGCCATCCATCCTAAAAAAAATAAATAAAAAAAATAAAAACTTTTAGAGCTGCAAATGTCACACTTCTGGAAAAAAACACAGTTTTAAATTTAGATAAATATCTACTTTCTTTTATTTTAAAGCACCATAATTGTATCTCTATTTTTAGGATTTACCATAAAGACAAACATAACATTTAAAAAGTAGAAAGGACAGTTTTTGTCCTGCAAAATGTTAAATTGTGTTTCTTCACAACATAGTGTGAAGAAACAAAGCCTTTACTGGTTCCTTTAGTGTCATTGTCAAAAATCAATGCAAACATTGCAGGAAAAACAAAACAAAACCTACATTTGTTGACGGTAAGTTGTGTTGCACTCTTTCCTAAAGAGTATCGATTTTCATCTATAATTAAAAAAAGTTTTTAAACCTCCACAAACAAACCCTGCTGGTTCAGATTTATTATTTTCCGTAGAGAGCAAAACTAAATTTACCAAAATATGCAAATTGCTTTTATATTTAGCCCCTACCCGGATCACTACAGCCTCATGTTAGTTATGTAGCCTGAATGATAAACAGCCGAACACGGCGTTCATCTAATCTGTACCAGACAATGAGATTAGGCCCACTGTGGATGTAGTTGTGTGCCCGGCAGCAGCTCAGCGCTGCGTGGGAATCATTGAACTCTAATTGCTGTGGGAGTTTCAAGCATGGCAGCCATGTTCTCCTGACCTGGGAGTCCGAACGCTTCTCGTCGAGAACTCAACTGATCTGCAGCTTCATATCCTAGTGGGTTGACAGCAGATTTGAATTGATTTTAATCAAAATCTTTACAGATTTAATAATTGCGATTGTTTTCTAGTTTTGTACAAAGACTGAAAGAGGAATAATTCGATTTAGGCTTTATTGTTTCTAATGACAAAAAAAAAAAGCTTGTGTCAGAGGAAAACCAACAATACACAACATTTATGGGTTTCTGTCAAGTATTTCTTATGTAAACTGTATTGTAGTTGTGCAGACAGGCATAATGCATGACTAGTCAAATTATGATGGGTATGTTGTGATGGAAACAGGGAAATTATCGACCTTTCCCTGCATTCATCGCCCCAATGTGACACATTGAACCACGAGCACACAAGATGTTTGAAGGCACAATGAAAAAAAAGAAAAAAAAAAGAGATATTTCTACTTTAAAGCTGTTCACGTAAACTCTTCCTATAAAGGAAATTGTTAAATGTGACTCTGCTGTGACGGAAAGTAAACATTTGAGTTCAGGACAAAGGAAAACAGAACTGTAATGCGTTTTATGGAGTGAAACATTTTTCACCGCCTGATCTTACTTTCAAATAAGGCTTTTAGAAATCCGTGCGACATACCTGAAACACAATGTGGCCCTTTCAGCGCACCCTGAGGTGCTTCTCTCCACGGCTGCTCAGAGTTTCATCACACAGTGCCAGGAGCAAAAAGATGGCAGACACAACATGAGGTGAAGATCTTCATCTGGGACACTAATTTTATTCAACTCTGTTGATTTTGCTTACTTTCAGCTCTATGTAAAGTTTAAGCTAGAAGTTTACATACACAGTATCAAGAGACCCTTTTTCTAATCTCTAAACAACTTCTAGCAGTCTGATGGCCCCATTCCAACTTTTTTCAGATCCCCCCAAAAATCAGATTTGTTTCACTGCCCATATGTGGCACTAAATTAGATTTGTATCAAATTATTTTCAAAGTGCCTGAACTAGGCCTAAGTTATTGCAACAAACAATAATATTAGTGTTTTGAGATCATTTTCAAATAATGGCATAATAACGCTGGTACACCTTCTCAAAGATCAATAAACTTAAATTTCCATTTTGGATTTTAAATATACAAAATAAATAAACAAAACACCTGAAACAACAAATAAGTGTCTCTGTAAGCACTTAAAGAGGGGCTAGTTGATTATCAGGCTTATTTTAATTTACCATGCGATTTACTGATTTACTGCTTATTGAGGCGGTCTTAAAACAGTCATGATGAATCTTACTTAGACTTTTATGTCATTGACATGCATCGTAATTCTGCACCAGAAGAAACCAGACATGGTCAGTCTGAGATAACCAATGGCTGAAAGTTGTAATTCTTCTGCAAATGTGTTTCGTTTTGGGGTCATAAACCGCTGACTCAGAAGTCTGATTGCATTTAACTGAAAATTGTGAATGAAACCATGAGAACCAGACAACGCTATGACAATAATTTACACTTCTTCATCTTTTCCTTCAGTAGTGACAAGTGTTTCCATTCCAGTTCATCGAAATACAATCATTTAATTTCAATACAGCCAATAAACCACCTCCTCCTAGTGCATAAACATATTTTCATAATTCCATTTTGCACAATTCGGTTAATGGAAATGCAGCTCTGTGTCGTTTTCTACAGTGACGGCAGATATCTGCATCATGCATTAACGTCTGTCACACAAGTGAATTAATTTTTACTTTTTTCAGACTCATAATTTTAACAAGTACCAGTCTGGAGCACAAAAACATGGCTTGGTATCAGTCCTCTCAAGGCTGCCATGATGACATGCTGCAACATTGAGTGATAACACTGTGGGGTAACTGTAAGTAAAAAGCATTAATGTGATTTTTTTGGGGGATAATGCGTATTGATTAATATTCCCCGCAGGCTTCGACACTGAATGAGCGTGCTTTTCATCTCAGCTAAAAGCCAGGGTGCCTCTGATATCTACCATCAGTACACAATAGAAGAAAAAAAAAATGTCACCGCCAACATTGTAATTTAATTATTTTTTTTTCCTGCAAAGCCAGGGTGATAGGAGATCTGGACTATTGGCTATAAAGCTCTCTGTGAGTGTGATTAAAGGCAGCATAAAGAAAACGACTATCAGCGTTTTGTGTACAAGCGTGTGTTTCAGTCACGCAGGATCATTACGCATCAGCCATGAGGAGAGCGGATATCAAGTTATCTTTTTCAAGGTTTCAGAGCATCGGCAATCTCTCTTCATCAGCTGTGGTCGGGACTACAGCGGTTGGTGGGGACTGTCGTAATGCCTTATCACACCGCTCTGGTGTATTAATGCCGACTCCTCACATCCTCTGGCATACTGCCAGGTGATAGGCTGAAAATATGAGAACAGCCAGTCAAACTCAAGTATTATCAAGTACTGATTGAGTGGTTCTCTTCAAGGTGATGCTTGGGATTGATGCTAGATTACTTTCCGAGTGTGCTGTAAAATGGTAAACAACAACCCAAGAGAGGCAAGGGATTTGACAAGTAGAAATCCATTTATTTTCAGAGGTTTACATTGGATTAGGACCAAAAATCAGCCAGAACGTGGATGGGCTTTGCAGGGGTCTTGGGATGTATTTTGTGGGCAGACAGCATGTAAGATTTCCCCAAATGTTCAGAGCAAAGTGCTTCCAATCGGGAGGTTTTGTTGGTTTATTGTCTTGGTAGCAGCATATCTGGGTCCTTGGTGAGTCTGAGTGAGTGCAGTGGCAGCATATCGTTTCTCTAAGGTCCACATGGCTTGGTAAGCAGAGAATCTTCAGCAGGCCTTACAGCTCAAACAGAAAGGCCAAAACTGATGGCAGAGGAACAAAAATCTGTTATGAATTGGCGATTTAAAAATGAACTAATTTAAATTGAAAGACATTTATGTCTTTCTCTAGACTAGACAATAGGCACATAAACTTTTATCATGATATTTTATAGTGCTGTAGTGATAACAATAAATGTGACAGTAACTATTTATTACAATTGTTTTTAGGTAGCTGTGTGGTTGTGACTGTCCAACACATAAACATTCCCATTTTAATACACTTCTTTAGGACACTGGTCACATAAAAAAGAAAAATGATTTTTGGCCCTTAACTGCACATGGCAACTGCTTTTTATCATATTTTCAATTTTATTGATATCTATTGATACTCTCATTGAAAAAACTGTGGAGAAAATAGTAAAACTAATAATCTTGACGATATGGACAGTTTAAACATAATCAATTGGAATTCATCGTGACAACGATAAGTCAGAATTCCTATCATGGCAAGAAATTTATCCAAATAAAAGAAATGACATGATAAATGCCCACTCCTGCTCCTGTCAACTGATTGGTGACTATAAGTGTGGTTTTGAAATGTGAAATGCATTTGAGAATGAAGAAAAGATAGAAACATGAAAACCCCAGCACTTTCATTGATTTATTTTTATTATTAGGTTTAAAAGAAACAATTTAGTCTAAAGTGAGTTTGGTTGGACTTGAGCACCCAACTCTTCTCATTCTGTGAAAAAAAAAGATAATTAATTGGTTTAAAAGTCAGACTTTAAATAGTTTTGGTCCTGCAGGTATAAAAATGACTCAGACTATTCATAGAACTAGATATGAGTGGATGCTGAATCATGGACGACTGTTCTTTTATTGCTGGCCTTTAGACGTTCAACAGTTAAGTGTCGGTCATTGATCCTTCAGATATACTTCAAGAACAAGAGAAGCAATACTTTAAATGTCAATGGTGTCTTGAGGTAAGCAATACCATAAATATTTTAAAAATATTTTCAGGACCTTTTCCAGTGAGTTGTCTAAATGTCATAGGATATGCAAAACTGCAACCTCAGCTTGTTTATATCGAGCAGAAGCAAAAAATGGCATAAGCAGAAAACCAAATATCCAAAAATGGCGCCAGAGTTATTGTTTATCTGCAACAATATACATCTCTAATGTTGTTAGGTGAAAAGCTTTCTCCACCTAGATGTTTACAGAGAGTTCATGAAGCATCTGCAACTCTTCACGCTTCCAGATACGTCGGCTTATTCGACTCTCAGAGGTTACCAGCCTTCAGGAAGGACAGTCATTCCGACAGCCTCACTGTGATGATGACAAGGACGAAGAGAGCAACACCCGTCAATCAGGGAGTGTTACAATGTCCCAACGGTGAGGCCCAACAGATCACACAAACCCTCAAACACACTTCCCTCTGCGGGCTCATTGTGTGACCTACAACAAAGCAACGACGAATGGACAGCTAGAGGGACGGCTTGAGATTCACTGAAGGATTTCTATGTAGTTTTAATGTCAAAATTTTACATTTTCCAAAATTCCAAACTCATGAGTTCTCATTTTTTGATATGTATATACTAAAGTTTACAATTTGTGACATTCTTCATTTTTGCTGTAGTTAGATTTAGAATATAATCCCTGAAAAAAAGAATAAAAATGCAAAGAAACAGAAATGGTTTCATAAACAGATGACAAGTATCTGGATGGAGGATGAATGGACCAATGGTCGAACAGATTGACCAATGGATAGATGGACGAATGGACCTAAAGATGAACCAAAGGATTGAAAAATGGAAGAATGGATGAAAAAACATGAAAAAAAAAAAAAAAAAAACTTTGAGAGCAGTAAAAATAAACTCCCGGAGCCAGAGAGATGGCTGCAGAGCTGCATGGAGACATCCTTGAACAACATCAACAGATAAAATAGATTTTCAGAAAAAGATTACTGTCCAAATCCAAGAAGCAAAAGAAAACGTTCTGCAGCACTTTCACATAAAAACTACAAAATAAAGTCGAAGGTGTAACAATAAAAATTATTGCTGTATAATTTAAATCCATGTTCTGTTTGGAAGTATAATTATAGTGACTTGTTCGTCAATAATAATAATAATAATAATAATAATAATAATAATAATAATATAATAAACTGACTTGATCTATATTTTCATGTCTTAGGAACATGCGCAAAACATTTATTTTGCTGCATTTCAACAGTTTGTTATTAAAGTAACCATATATAAAAGCAAAGTTTAAGGTCTTTTTTGATCACTTCAGGCAGTCTGTCAGATTTGTTGCCTAGGAGCTTCTAAATGTTTCAGAGGTGAATAATAATTCTTTATTCAACACCCTCTCCCCAACTTCGTAATATGAGTCTTTTACACATTTAAGAAAAAGATAATTTAAAAATTTAGCCTATAATTTAGTTACACTTAACATAAAATTAGTGCAACTGTTAAAGCCAATTAAGTGTACTCTTAAGGCAAATTAATTGTGCCAGCATAAGAGTCAGAGTAGCTGAGTCATGCTGTGGGAACTGATTGAACTCTCTGCCTTTCTCCTAAAATTAAAAAGTAGAATAAAAGTGAGTCAGAAACTTTGTTATCTAGATGAGTTGGCGTGAACTGGAACATTCAGGGCACACAAGGCTCACTTAAATATGCCCGATTCCTAATCTGGAAGTTATCAGGAGAGCAGAAAATTGCTAAAAGATTATTTTTCCATTAATGCAAGAGAAAATATTTGGTTCAAATCACCTTTTTGGATCAATCATGTCTTTGGTTTTAGATAAAAGAAACTTGAGTGTTTCTGTTGAAGGATGCCCACATATTGATGGTTTCTAACGACTAACAATGCCAAACATCACACACACACATGCTCACACACTGGTGGCTCACTTAATAAAGAAAATGGACCAGAGAAAAGCTGCAGATACACACATTCTGGGCCTCAAATTCATTTGTTCAACCTTAAACCCTTGGAGTGTCCCGTTCAGATAACAAAGCCGTTGGTATTGTTGTGCTTCATCTGGAATCATATTAAAAACAAGCTGCTCCGGCTCTGTTATGGATATGTGGACCCATAAGCTGCTTTTACATCAGTTTGTTAAGTCATCTGCTTCTTGTTTGCATTGATGTCTATGAGATATATTCAAGATTTAAATGTCTATTATATTATGAGTTGCATTATCACAATATGTTCCTGGACTTTATCCATCTGCATGCTTCCTTGTTAAATCCCACCCCAAATGTTAAAGCGATTACAGTGTTCCAGACAGGGCGCTGCATTACGTGGATTGATGGCACACTTTAACAACTTGCCTCGGCAGAGAAAACATGCGTTATCGTTCTAATGCCCTGGCTTTACCGGTCGGTCTCTGGGCGCCACATAATGATGCTTCCAACACACAACAAAATAATGTTACATTGTCAGAGTTATTTCAAAAATCAACCATTTATAGCAAATTTCAAAACACGTTTACATTTTCCCAAAGTTAAACAAGTAAAAACATGTTTGTTGGATGTCTTTCTTTAAATTACCAGCATTGCTGCTGCTATGTAGCCATATATATATATATATATATATATATATATTTCTTTTTTTTTTAAATCCAAGGATCCCGTTTTAAATAACATGTTTTATTTGTATTACACCTGAATTTTCCCCAAAATTAAAGAATATTTCTGTTATGTTTTATTCTCCATTAAAGTAAGGTTTTCATATTGTGGCGTCGACACATTTTTCATAAGGCCAGCAACACTTTTTAAGCCAGTTTACTTTTTCTTTGCCATAATTACCTCGATTTCTAAGCAGATATTTTTTCTTCCTTGCGACCTCTGTAATGCAAACAGCTCTGGACTTTCAGGGTCTAATGCCATTTGCTCTGACTGTAATTCATGGAAATATAGTCTGTGTTTCTCCCTAAATGCATGCATAATGCCCCACTTAAATGGGGGTAAACAGTGTCAGTGCAAAAAGACACTGTTGTAGCAAAACAAATGTCAACAATTTGAAAAAGTCTAGCTCTTTGCAAATACCTTTAGGATGCTTTTTATTTTCACAGTGTGCATGTTGCAATATTAACCTCAATTTTACAATAAAAACAACCTGCTGTTACTCCAAACTGTTATCTGTTCCTGAACAGATATTACACATCAGGGTATATAAGCTGGTTAGAAGGACTCTGTTCCTGAACTAATACTCCTTCAGTGGATGCATTTCTTTTACAAATGTGTGCAAATTTGTCTTAATATTCTACTAATGAAAACATGCCAATTTTGGAAAAAATGGCATGTTTTCATTAAATAAATTAATTACCGTAATTTCTATGGTTAACTGAAACATAGCTGGAGACAGAATGTGGTGTCCTAAGTGCACAAAGTAACAGTACTATAGATCCTTCCCCCCAGAAGCTGCTTTGCTTCCAACAAGCTCATTAAGTGTTTACATCCATGCTGTTATTTGCTGGTTCTTTTTTTCCGTTTCTTGTAAGTATTGTTATCACGAGTAAGTGTTTAAATCGAGCAACTTATAGCATTTTTTTTTGTTTGTCTCCATCTAGAGCTGTGAAAGAGTTCACACACACAAAGTGATTCTTGCACAGCAAACCCTCCCAGTACACAACTCTAGAAATGTGTGTACTTTTAGTATGAAAAGGTAAAAAAAAAAACCCAAAGAAAATATTGATCTTAGGAAATTTGCTTCCATTGTAATGTGTTTCTGTAAAGTAACTTTATGTGTTCAAATAAACATTTACAACTCAAACCGCCTATTTTTTAAACATGTTAATCTCATAATGCATATTTGAGAGTGTTACTCTAATTTCTCCTTGCAGGAAGACGTCCTAGATGAGTTTCCCGCTTCAGGTTATGATGGACAAAAGCTTCATAAAAGTTTCCTCACTTTCTTCCAGTGAGCTAACTTTTGGTGAGATCATTTTGCTGCTGCTGAGAGGAGTTCTCCTCATTTCAGAAATCCATTCACATTTTCTCTCCTGCCAACATCTACTGAGTGGACCAGAAATATTACCTGTCCACTGTGAAGTCCTGCTCCCCACTCAAGGACACAGAATAATTCTGGACATCTGATGAGCTTTCCTTCAGGCAGATTACAGTGAAATTGCCAGAGCCCACTCATGCATTAAATAGGGTTAGTCTGTTTCATTTTAAGCCCGCTGTCGGCTTTCTTTTAGCAAAACCTTCATGGATTTTATTATTTTACTCAAACCCTCATTAAAGGCAAGACTTTTGGACTTTTTATTTTTAAATCAGTGGATTAAATAATATGTCACCACAAATTTGAACACCATTACGCTGAAACTGTGGCCTCTGAGTCTGGAACATGAACAGATTTGCTATTTTTATATTTCCAGCATTGAGACCTAACTTCCATAATTAGACTGAAATTTCTCCACTTCAGACTTCAATCAGCAGCTGATGTCTTGCAGCCGTTCTCCCTCAGTCAGGCAGACTCTGCAGCTACCAACATTCACTGCATGTTTGCTGGCCTCTCAGCCTCCACTTTGATCCCCGGTAAGTGAGCAGCACGCTCAGACGGGTTGAGATGAGGTGACAGTCTCGGCCTTTTAAGAAGACTCCATTTCTTCGCCTTAAGAAGCTCTTTCATGGCGGGTCACTTTCCATATGTCTTCTCCTTTCTGCAGGCTCTAACTGGATCAAAGCTGTGTGTTCAGCATGTTACAGAGAGCTTCCTGCTATTTCCACACAACAGTTCTGTTTAAACCCAGATGGATCCTAATACAGGCGATGTGATTTTTGACAGATGATCAACAGATCTTCACATTCTGACATTTTAGGCCTGTATTTTGTATCTGATCCAAGACAACATGTCCAGGAAATATATATATACACACACACACACACACAATTATTGTAAAAGCTGAAACAAGCTTTGTTTCAGCTTTTGAAGTGTAGTTTGGCATTTATATTGTGCATCAAATTTCACTTTTAATTAAGTTTATAACTAAGGTTTAAGTCTAAAAAGAACCAACTGGAGGTTTGCTAACTAGGAAAAGACTCCATATAAATAGGTCAAAATAAATCACTTAATTCTTCTTGCAGTAAAAGTGTTTTTATATATAAATAAATAAAGCTCTATTTCTATCATGTATCAAAATATGTTATGCCTTTACTGAGTAATACAACAAAGTGCTACATAAATCATTTAAGCAACCTATAGATAAGACCTTTTCTCTGAAATTACACATGAAGATATGATTTTTGTATTTTTTTTCCCCCAAGGACACGCCGACTTGTGAACATGGTTTGTGTTATTGGATGAAGTTAGCCACTCCATCTCTGCCTCTGCAGCTTTGGTATTTCTCCCTTTTCACATTGTGAGTGTCTTATTAATGCTGAAGAAAAGGCTCCTCCAAATACTGATAGTACCTGGATCTGAGAGCCGTTTCATCAGGTTTTAAAGAAGCCTGTTGACAGAGTTGCAAGATAAGAAACTGTGATAGATGATGGTTGTCAGGTTGTGCAAGTCCAACCTCGAAGAAGAACGTGAGCTTGTACTCTAACTGGTTTAGTCTCTGTCATTGTTTGCCGAATGTTATTTCTCTGATTTGCATGGATTCAAATATTAGAATTAACAAAAAAAAAGACAAAGAAAGAAAGAAACAGTTTCAGTTCTGAAGACTAAGACATGAAATATGTTCAAACCATTATCTATCTGGTACTCTCCCTCATTTAAAGCAATAAAACTCTAAAACTTCACCGATATGATCTGGACTCACCTCTCCGCCGGTGAGTCCAGGTGAAACCAGTGCAGGCTGCTGACAGACGTGTTACTTTATGACAACTTAAGATTTCAACACCATGTGAATATTTCCTCTCAGGGGCTAAGACAGTGGTGTCCAAACTTTTTGCAACCTGGTCAAAATCATCTCAGTTCCTCTCAGACGTTTGCCTGAGAGAGAAGTTCAGTTGCGTTTCCTAACTTACTGGTAACACCGAGACAAGACATACTCCATTTAAGAACATCAAAGTTTCTCTTTCAGTTACAAAGAAGAAAAAAAGATGGACCAAAGCAAAGCTTTATGTCAACGAATGCATTTCACAACAGCAATGAGGTACACATGTTGCTCTGCACATAACTGAATTATTTGTAGTTAACAGTACAGTATGCTCAATTAATTATTCAGAGTTTAAAATGTTTCTAAGGAACTCCAGTAGATTGCATATATATATTACCTTGTGGAAGTATTATTTTCATAAGTTTTTTATTGAAAAATTGTTTTAAAAATTATTTTTCCTACTTGAATTTGTCATTTTGTATTCATGTAATTTACAGGTATTAATTTAGCCCTTAAAATACAAGAATTTTCAGGTATTTATTAGTCTGATTACACAATTTTTAAATATAATCGGGTGTTGTGATTAAACAGTTTCTCAGTACTTAAGTAGAATATAAATCAATTACTTTTTTCTTGAAAAATTCCCTGGATAGCTACTTTTTTCCCTCTTATTTGAGTAAAAATATGTCGAAGTACCTAGCTGAGTTTAGTTTTGTATTCCTCTGGTAAACTAGGCCTGTCATGATTACAAATTTTACTGGGGAATAAATTAACCCAGAAATTATTGTGAATTACTTAAAAATGGGCTCAACACAACAAGTAATATACAAATAATAGGAAAAGAAAATGCAAATTCTCCCTCTAAAACAGAAGCTACGATGCCAAAAATTTTCCTTTTGTAAAAAACTTAACATTGCAACTGGAAGACATTTTTGTCCAAAGCAATAAATAAAAAGGCAATAAAACTTGCACACAACCAAAACCATAAATATAAAGGATTGTGATGTCTGTGTAAGCAAATTTGCCCTTCAAAAACTAGTAATCAAGGAAATTATCAAGCTCATTTCAACTTAACAATTAATTGCTTATGGCAAAAGGTTTACAGCATTTCTGTTCATGACCTGCGTGTTGTAAATAGTAGAGTTGATTATTAAATTTTAACATTTTAATAAGTTTTTTCAGACTTTTTTTTTTAATGATGACACCAGCGGTTGATGAAACCCCGAACCATTTGTGAGTCAGGGCCTTCAAAGGTACCCTTGATGTAGATCGGGACAGAAAGACGTGTCCTCTGATGGTTTTCCGTGTGGATCTCACTACGGCGAACACCAAAGAAACACAACTCAGCGTGTGTCTTTTGATTCTTCAACATGTTGTTAAGGTCAAAGCATCGCAGCTTCCTTTTTTTTCCCCAGCTGCTTCTTCTGAAGTTCTCTACAGGACATGTACAACAAACTCTTTCGACTGCAGATGTAGGTTGGAGATGGAATATATACATCTTTATAGCGAGAGAGATAGAAAAAGGAAAAACTATAGAGGAATCTAAGGCCAAAAATGCATGTAGAGCTCCAGGATCTGCACTCCCACAAGAGAGTCATGTGAAGTCTTGCAGGAGATGTCTGCTTTCTTTGCACAAATACAAATTATTTCTAGAAAAGCAGCTAGTAGTTTGGTGTTCTTCGCTGCTGTTTCTAAAGGTCATAAATGAATGTTTAACTGAGTGTTTAAAAAGAGATCTGACATTTCGGGAAATGTCCTTATTCTCTCAGCCGTACAAAGATGCTGAGGTTAGCTGATCTATCTGCTTATTTTATCATTCATGGGGTTGAAAATCACAGAGCTGCCAAAGCCTGAGGCTTTGGAGGACAGGAGGTGAGATGCTAGTCGAGGGTCAGACAGTTACACCAACCAGGGATGAAGAATTCAAGCAAGAAAAGAAAAATGTGACATTATATTAATTTGCACACAAATGTATGTTGAATATTTTTGTTTTAAATTCAAAGCTATTTTGTCAAAGAAGTGGAAACTGGTCTCTAATGGTCAGCAGCAGCAGCAGCAGCAGCAGCAGCAGCAGCAGCAGCAGCAGCAGCAGTAGCTCAGGCTCCTGACTGCAGAGCTGAGCCGAGCCAACAGGGATGCTGAAGGTTCGGCTGACGTTGGGAAAACTTAATGTTTTCAGATTAAGACTAATTATTTCACTTTTAATTAAACTTCTGATATGTTGCATCAATTTTAGAAAGGTTTATTTATTAAAAAGAAAAGCCGTTGGTACAGCATGATGCATATTGAAACAGCAACAGATCTCCATAGCAACAGGTCAAGGTACTTGTTTTTACAGGTTTTTTTTGGGGTTTTTTTAAAGGGCACTGGAGAAGCAACAGAAAACTTCCATTAACCGTTTAACAATAACCGTTTCAACTTTGCTGCCATGTTCACATGTTGCTGCTATGCAAATGAGTTCATAACGGGCTACATTCAGGAACAAAAAAGTTTGTAACATCGAGTCATTTAAAAAAAAAACCATGAGAAATAATCATGAAATTTCCATCAGTCTGCATTTCATTAGTCTGGTCCATGTGTTTCCACACAGCATAAATCACTTAAAACAGGTAAATAGATAATAATTTCATTAATTTAGAAGGCATAAATGAGATTATCCCCCAGGATTTTATTGTTTTTAATTCAACCAAAATGTATCCATCCATCTGTGAAAGGGACAACAGTTTAAGCAGAGGACCTCATGGTCAGCCTGGGCCTAAGGGAGACGCTGCTTTGTTAGTCTATAACAGATACTGCTCCTGGGTTACACATTAAACAAGTTTATTCTATCAACTGCATAATGTTGCTAATTCAGCCAAGTTATGATGTATTTCCACAATAAGCTCCATAAAGGAGCCTCCAGAGGCCTCTGGGTGCTCCTCAGCTTACTTGACTTAATAAACTCTCGTATTAATCAATCAGAAATTAAACCAGCAGTGGAAAATACTGATTAGCAGCTGAAAGGTTCCATTAATTCACAGGCACAGTGGCTTGTTTTTAATAAAACGACTCGGATAGAGCTGTTGAAACACATGGATGTCACAAACACTAAAATCTAGCATGAAAGCTCTTTGTTTCCTCTCATCTTTTACATGCAGATTAACACTGAACAAAGTGCTGCAGTTCTCCAACAGTTCAGTTTCAGTTTTAACATCTAATTGTTGCTCTGTAAATTTGGCTAACTTTGGGAAAGCAAGATATTTTCATGCAGCTTTTTGATAATCAAAACTCTCTGCATGTTCTCCGGTTTTGCCGGTTTTAAAGAAAAACAAAGAGGACCTGTCTGCAGCGGAAACTCTTCTCCTGTAAATCTCCGTATGTATTTGCATCATATAAAACTGGAGAAATAGTTTTCAAACTATACGCAAAGGCAGACACAAAGGGAAAAACATCGACTAAATGAAAAGGAATAAAAATAAAATTCACTTCACACTTTCTTAGAAACATTAAGGCGTTTGAAGCAGAAAAACTAAGATCAGTATGTGAGAAAAAATAAACAGTTTCATTACGATTAATCTAGAATTCACCACAACAACCATGTTTTTCATGTTTAATAATACACAGTTTATTTAGTAAAGACAAGGCAACATTTTAACAAGTTGATGTTTCAGTCAACATAATTATCATCCAGTTACATTATGTGAATAATTATCTGAAAGGTTTCCACTTTTAAGCATTTGTTTGAAACATTTTTTTTCCAGTATGATCCCACTGGGATTAAAAACCTCATCAAGTTGTGTTTTATCTTTTCACCTGACAACATGAAGGATATGTTCATTTGTTGTCACCTCAAAATAAGTCAACACAGCCGATGATGTTTAAGCCACTGTCAACAAAAGTGAGTAAACCCATAATTTAGAAATTTATTCTCAGGAATTGCTGAATTGGGTGTTTCTAATTTTTCCTCAAATAAAAAAAAAAATCTCAACTTAAAATTAGATTTTTTTTTTCACATTTCAGACAATGCGACTGCAATAAGAGATTATTAATTTTAAGCCTGTTTACACATCTCTTTCACTGTGGACGGCTCTCTACTCTATTCATTTTGTGTACCAGTGGCTGATTGAAGCTGACAAAGCTCATGAGCTGCTTAATGCACCTTTAAGAAATATGCTTTCATCCTAAACGTGGTACTTTAAGACATTACAACGACAGAAACGTCCTCTTCAGCAGTTTAAGACAGCAGCCGACCAACGATGCAGGGGTTTTTACATGGGTCAAATATTTTGCTGATACGTCTCCAGGTGATATTCCTCCCCCACTTTTCATAAAAAACACATCTGACTGAATCACTTCATTTAAACCCAAATGTGGCCGTCCTTGAACAGACTTTCAGATTCCTGTGCCTCAGCTGACTGAGCTAATGGATGTTCAGGAGTGAAAAGATGCAGCGGAGAAATCATTTTTCTCTGCAGGCAAGGAAGAGAAAAAAAAAAGGACAGCTCTCACTGATGGATTACGGCTTTAGATTGACACGGATTACAGTCAGCAGGATATTTGATGGAAGTTTCAGGCGGTTTTCATGAGGTCACTACACTCATTTCATGACAAAGTAAAAAGAGCAGCCAGAAAAACAATCCAAGGGCTTAACACGAAGTTAACATGAGCAAAGTTCGACTTTATCCACTAAATATTTATGATGAAATTAAAATTGCAAGAAATCTTTAGAAATACAGCAATAAATAATGTCACTTTTAAACTTTACTAAAAGGTTTGCTGTTTGGGAACAATTAGACTAAGAACCTTGCAGAATGAAGCAGGAATAAACTCATAAGTCCACTCACATGACAGAAAATTTCATTTAATTACATGTGTAAGTATATTTCATCCATCCAAAGTGCTAATGAGCTGAAATGCTGAGATCCTTTAAGTCAAGACTAAAAACCACATTACCAGAGTTGCTTTTGAACCATAATAAGTGGAAAAACGGCCGTCATATTTGGTGTGCATTCATGATTCTAACGATGAAACTTGACAAAATGTAATGTTTGTTGGCTATATGATGTCTCTGTTTATGATGTGTTTTTTTTGTTTTTGCAATGTAAAGCACAATGAAGTGCCTTGTTGCAGAAATTTGTTATACATAAACTTTATTGATTGCTTGATTCATAGAGGTTCTTATGAAATGAGTAGCATAAATATCAAAAGCAAAAATCTCAACTGTACTGGAGGTTTTAGAGAGTTTGTTATATTGATAAAGTTCAATTCTTATCAATAATTCTTTTACCCAAATAATTAAGCCATAATCATCACCGATGTCATGTTTTGTTCATTTTTTCGGTTGAGGCGTTGGATATTTGAACAAATATCCACTTTGGTTTTGTGCCCTCACTGTTTTACTTTTATAAAGTTGCTTTGAAGTGTAATCATGGGAACAAGGTACTGTTTTTACAAGTGGGAGCAGCTGATTAGCAACTCAAAAGCTCAAACAACACCTGAACTACGACCCCCGAGACAGAAGGAGGAAGTTCAAACCATCTCTTCCATGTACAGTATCCCTTACTCCAACATCTTTCTGCTGACGATGCGGCCATGCAGGGATTAAGAGGAGCAGCAAAAGCTAATGAGGTGGATTAGCAGTAGAACTTAGTGTAATCCAGGACATGTTACTGTGAAACACCATCTGTAATCACAAAAGTCCTAACTGGCAGTTTTCTCTGTTTTACTTGTCTGAGCTTAATGATTCATATTTTTGAAGGGCAATGTTGTTTACAGTCAATCTATTTATAGTTTTGGTTGTGTTAGTTTTTTATTCCCATTTTATTTGTTGTTCTTGGTTGTTTTATTTATTTTGGATGTGTGAAATTTTGTCCAGTTCCTGTGTTAAGTGTTCTTTAGAAATTAAAGTTTATTGGTCTTTGAAGAGGGTAAACTTGCATTATTATGCCAATTATCATTATGTTACTTAAAAATTCTTTCAAAACCACAATATTATTGTTTATCACAAGAAAAGAAAAGTTTGTAATCATCATAGGCCTACTTAGTAACAGTTTTCAGTCAGAGGCCGATTTGAAAGACTGACTGCTACTGGAGATCCTTCCAACCCAGAGCATCACTATCCAGAACGACACTTTGAAGATTCTTGGATGAGTTGAGTTACAACAGCATTTATTTTCTCTTTGTCATTAATATTTTTTTCATTTAAATAAACTGAACTGCCCACACATCCATCCGTCAGTGCAAGAGCTGGTAACCATGGAGACTAAATGGAGACTGCTGGACAAGTCACTCCACTCCTGGGAAGTCAGAAGATGTGAAAGGTGCTGACAGACGGTTCACACTAGAAAAGGAGATCGGTCATAAAGATGGAACGCTTCGTTGTGAGCTCTCTGTTCAGGCAGCTGACTAGGAAACCTGTTTGTTCCGTTGAGTAAAGAAGGTTTTTACAAAACAAAGTAAACAATTAGATTTTCTTTTGAATCAACAACAAAATATGTAACTTCCTTTGTGGCATAGTGTATGTCCACATCTTTTCCTTATCCCAAGGAAGTCGGTATGTGACCTGCCAACTGCACTTCTGCACGTGGTTACAGTGAAGAGATTAGCTTTATCATCAACTTTGGTGGATTATTATGGGATGCTAATGGCTCATAATCTATGGGTGTCAGCTGTAGCTTCATAATGACCACATGAATGTCTGTCCAACTCTGTGCTGTGTTAAATCATTCAGAAACAAAATAAAAGTAATTTACACCCGATATTCTCTCACTGCTAATCTAGCTGCAACATAGCTAGGACACCTTTGGCTAAAAATATCAAAACAGAAGTACTTACTGTTGTGTGTATTCAGAAATTTAACCATAACTCACCACACTTTGCCTAGTTAATTGTGCTGTAATTTATACCCTTTAGCATCCTAACCAGTTAGATTAAAAACAACGGTTTTAAATGTAAAATGGTCCAGCTAAGAGTGGAATAGCAGAAATGCCAAATTCTCAAATTAATAAATCCAGTTTTAGCAGGATTTTTTCATGCTGCATTAAATGTAAAATGTTTAAAAGATAACTAAGAAGAAACAGTTCAGATACGGCTTCCTGGCAGT
The DNA here is from genome assembly GCF_000485575.1 of Poecilia formosa. Taxonomy (NCBI): domain Eukaryota; kingdom Metazoa; phylum Chordata; class Actinopteri; order Cyprinodontiformes; family Poeciliidae; genus Poecilia; species Poecilia formosa. Next base: position 735,344 of record NW_006800091.1, on the reverse strand, counting down.
GAGAGAGGGTTAGAGGTGGCCTACAGAATGAGAAAATATTTATTTCAGTATTTCTAGACTTCATGCTTGACTTGCCCCTCAAAGACTTGACATTAACACGTGAAAGCCATGGCAAAATTCTAAGTCTTCGTTCTACATTTTGTCCCACTAGACCTTCTTTAGCAATAGTTTTTTTGTTTTTTTGTTTTTTATTAAAAATGAAAACATTCAACTTGTTCATAATTTGTGAGGTTGCTGAAACTGATGCAGCGAAGTCTCAGGATGCGGCATTTTCTCTGTGGAAATGTTGAAAAATATCCTCAGATGTTTGGTTTTTTTCTAGCTTCAGAGGAAGCTGTATCCTCTGAATTTGATAAGTGCACTTCAAGTTTCTATCAGTCTGTCTGTCTCTGTGTGTGTGAATGTTGACACCTCCAGGATATGATGCTTCATTTTAAGCTACTTAGGCATTCTCACTCTCCCACGGAGCTTCCTGCGGGGAGCACGCTGAAGATTCAAAGGCCACACGCTACTTTTCCAGCATGTTTGCTGCACAGACCGGATTTGGAGCCGGCTTCACACAGCACTCCGGAAAAAAAAAAGTGACTCAGGTTTATTTGCCGAAGGCTCAAATTACAGCGTATGAGTCACTATGCTGTAGCCTCACTTCTGCAGTTTGAGTAATAAAGAGAAAATAAACATTTTTTTCCTAAAAAAAACAAGCTTCTATGATCTGAACAAAGCAGGAAATGGCGAAGGTATGGGTCAAAGGGCTAAGTGTGTGAGATTTAAATACTAAACTAACTAGACGGTCCTGAAAGGAGGAATTAACCCAGCTATTCTGATGCAAAACAAAAGCTGGCAGAGGTTAAAACCTTCATTATGTTGAGTTTCCGTCATCAGGTGGCCTGTGCCTACAGAGGATATTTCATGACATAAGTACTTTTTGGTTGTCCTTGAAGGATTTTCTTCCTCAGGCTGTGGCATTCGACAGCAGATTAAAAGTCAACAAGGTCAGAGTCAATGCAACTGTTCATGTTTCTGCATAAACAAGCATAGATATTACAGAGTCTGTGTTCAGAAACCGAGGAAAATCTGATTCCTTTTCAGAGGTTATCGGTTTTTGGATTGACTTTTGATCCTTCTTTACGATTCTGCTTCATCAGAGATAAAAGAGTCTTACATATCTGACCAGCTGCGTGATAATCAGCGCTTTATTTAGATCGACAGAGTGGCGACTAAATCTTTACGGCAAAGCCTGTGTGAAAATCCTCGGTGTGTGCGGTTTTGTGTGACACAAGGAAAGCCGTCAAATTTCGCCGACGATCGTGTCGAACAAAGTGGCGGAAAGCGCCAGCATGTGTATCCGAGTCACAACGCAGCAGTATCCCTCAGACTCTCAGCGGTTGGTCTTGTTAGCATGTATAATTCAGCCTGCACTTCACTTTGTTGCCAAAACGCCGAAGCATCCCCTATGATTTTCACTTTGGTTTTCTTAAAAACGGGTGACTGGTCGGAAGAGCTCCAGATAGACGCGTCGGAGTCGCGGAGCCAATTTTACCCCTCTGGAGAAAAATGAGCCCTGGAAACACACTGAAGGTCAACGTAATATCAGCAAAAGAAAGACTAAAATAATGATTGCATTAACATGCAGCTGGGGAGCCGTGTGCTCTTTACAGAGATCCAGAGAGGCGGGGGTACAATGGCCGCTCACTCTACATGCTGCCAACAAGCTGGAGGGGGAGCAGCGCACACAAAACAAATATGAAAGCAAGTTTTGGCTCTCAGAGGCATGCATGCTTGCAGCTTTGCACACTAATATTCACAGTAACATGGGGGAGAAACGTGCCTGGGACTTTGTGCTGACTTTATGTTTGATTTATTATTTATTTTCACAATGTAACGCTTTATTTCTGCACGAGTGCACTTCTATTTTCCGAGCTTTGTCCTTTTTTATTTCACTTCCACCATGACATTTTCATCTGAACGCCAATTTATTCATGAGTGCTTGTGATTCATCTTCATCCCAAAAGTAAATATAAAGAAGTGAACTTGAAAAGGTGTTTTTTTTTCTTTCCCTCCCCCTGCCCCCATGCATCAAGCTTATTTATTGGTCCCAGCAGTAACAACAGACACCTAAACCTCCCTTATTCCATTAACTTCCTGTGTCTCCTCCTGGGGAATATCCACCTCCACGCAGGCCAGCTGGGAAATTCAATCCCTCCAGCAAGCTTGCAGGTCAGCAGCTAGGCCTCTGTCAAGCTGGCCGTCTCTGATAAGTCCCTAAAAGGAAACAAAAACCCCATGTAGGCTCTTCGAAATCATTGAACCCCCGCCCTGAATAAACAAACTTCTCATCTAAACTTTAAAAAAAACAACAACAAAAAAAAACGCAGTGATTGGTTTCCTTGATCTTGGTCCTTCTGGTCGTCAAAGTTCAGCTCTGCAGGTGAGTGAGGGGACGTGGTCTGACTAGTAACAGCTCAGACCTGGTTTCTCAGTGGCATTCGCTTCATAGCTGCGTTACAGTGGCTGCACTCCAGCACAGGGAGCACCAAACATACGGACAATGTCACGGTCCATTTCCTGTCAGATCCCAAGATATTTAGGCTCTTCCGCCTGAAACACAGTCTCCGTCGTCATGTGGAGCGAACACGATATTCTGCTGCAGCAGACCATCAGAACCATCTTCAAACTATTTAAAATGGATGTTAATATGAAAGGTAAAAAGCCCCAGTGATCCTGTAAGGTTCTTTGTGGGCTGAGACTCACGGTGGTTTGTTTCATGTTTATTTGTTGTCAGAATAAAAATAATTTCTGTGAAACTTAAACATATTTATTTATGTGTTTATGTTTTCTTTTGGCTTTGTTTAAAGATTGTGAAACTGATTCCAGACCAACTGCAAAGACAACTAATTTAGCAACATACTGATAAATGAATGGGAAATAACAGAAGATAACTGTTTTGGTCTTTTGAGTCGTTTTGGGGGGGGGACGCTGCACAAACCGATGGAGAACTTGACAATGTGCTTCTCAGATGTGGATCAATGTGGATCTGTTTTTCTAATTTAGGGTAAAGGTTTCAAACTTCAACCATGGCTGCTTCTGTAGTGCGTGCTACACTACTACATAGTAATGCCTACTATGGTAGGCATTACTATATGTAGGATAATCAATAATATGTGATATGACAACAAAAGCAATAAAATGTGCATTTCTGTTTTGCCATCAAACCAATTAGACCATTCAATGTGTTATTTTTGTTTACATCTCTTGGTTTAGGAATATAGTAAAACGTTGGTATTTTTGCCATATTTTACTGGTGCTCACAACTTGTTCAGTTTGGAGTGAATTAATTATGGGCAAGTTCAAAACAGGGACAGCAGGCCGAATTTTTGACATAAAAACAGCTTACCATAACACATCAAAAATGGATGTTATATGGTGGATTTTGTTGCGTCACATTTTGTGTCTCAGTGATTTACTTCCTCTCTACATTTCTTGGTGGCTTTGACATGCATCCTGCAGCTGAACAGCAGATCAGCCGTGGGTTGTGTCACATAGGCGTTTTTCATTGCTTTCCTGATGGGCATCACATTAAAGATTTGAGATATGGTGCTTTTAAGGGCTATTAAAAAAAAGCTTAGCCCTGATGACCTGGTCAAACAGATTTTACCATCATCTACTCATGCAGATCCAAAAGTTGTGCCACTTTTTCTCATTTCTGCCCCCGGACAAGCCTGGATTTGAAGAGATATTTTTCAAATGAGCATTATGTGAAATAAAACCTTCTTCCTGCTTCTACTGACTAAAAGCATGATGTATAAACACTTAAAGACACATGACCTCACTTAAAAAAAAAACAAAAAAACACTGAGATTCTTGCAAGTGACCACAGGAGGTCATTTTCTGATCCAAAGTCAAAAAGCTGTGATGATTGTTAATGCAGCCGGTCAAACTGACCAAACAGCTCGACTTTAATTGGAAACAAACGTGGCTGATGAATGTTTAGTGGCAAACTAAAAACCCAACTATCAAGTGGTATGCATACTGATGCTTAAAAATAAAAATAAATCAACAAAACAAATGTGTTAAACTTTTAAAATGGTTTATTAAGAATAAATGCACTGTTTTAAGAGCTCAGTAGGCATATTTCATCCAAATAAGGCGAGCCTCCCTGTTGTGATTCAGGAAATGTGTGCCGCTGTTCACAATAGCGGTTGTCACAAGCATGAATCATTATTCAGAATTTACAGAGCAGCTCCAGCAGGCAAATAAAAAGTTACAAAGCCAAAGCTCCTCTGTGCCACAAATTGCAAAACTGTTTTCAGACACAATAAATATAAAAAATCTGGGGAAAAAAAAAAAAAAACATTCTGAATTTGGCCAGGAAAAGCAAAAGAAGCTGTTGGATCAATCTAGGCAATAAGCGACATCAAATAATCCAAGCCAAAGTACCAAAAACAGTTAAAACCTGCAGGACTGTGGCGTACGAAACCCACATCAGCCATCATTATAGTTTAAACATATATAGCTTTAGCCCACACTGTTCAGTCAGTTTGAAGTCCTGTTTATGTTCTTAGTAAGTAAAATATTAATAAAATTAGAATTTATTCAAACTCATGGTAAATGTTGCTTTAGCAAACTAAAGAAGCACAGAGTTAGCATCAGTATTCATTTCAAATCTTGTGTGCATGAGATGAGTTCTAAATCCAGGAGTCAGGCTCTTTTGATTCTGTTTTTACTTGTCCAACCTCTTGATGAAATGGCTGCAGTTCACACTCCTACTCTCAGTTAGTATCCACTTTGAAAAAAACAAAGCAAAAGACAAAAAAACAAACCACACCTCCGGTTATAGTCCACTTGGCAGCACTTTCATCGCTTCTGTAGACAATCATTAAAACTGCTGGCTCAAAGATGTGAGTTGGCCTCCATGTTTGCCTCGGCATCCATGTTAAGGTGACATCATATCCGTCTTAATATGAACTACAACCCCATGTTTATTACATTTTATGTCACACATGTCCAACAATCTAAAAATACATATTTTGTACTTTAAATGTTGATTTGGGCAAAAAAAAAAAAAAAGCATCACATAGGTCAACTATAATAGGAAATGAATTCACATTGTGGATCTCTGAAAGCAGGTGGCTCCAGGTAAACAGTAATGGTGACAGTGTGGGATTTGATGGAAATATCCCTTCTGTCTTCCAGACCCTAATTACATAAATTATCCACAATGGACGAAGCTCCATATTAGAACATTCATTATAACAGCATTAATTCATTATAACAGCAATAGCTAATGGCTTCATGTTAGCCAAATAATGAAATGTTTCAGTCTGGCTAAGGTGTTCTTGACAGCTGCAGCAGAAAAAAAAAATCTAGTTTTCTTTTGTATTTTTGCAAGTTTGAGGTGAGAAAAAAAAAGTAAATCTGGGTTAGATTTATTCAGATTAACTGGATTAGACCTGGACTTGTGAGATGCATGAGTTCATCTCCAGAGGTGGAGAAGCAAAGCTTGTCAGATGTCACTTCAAATCACACATCAGAAAAAATGAGAGTTTTGAATTTTATAGATCAAGATAGAGTCTAAGAGTGGATTTTTTTCTTTAAAACACACGGCTTTACTTACTGTGGATGGATAGATTAGCGGCAGCATCTATCAAGGTTTTAAAATATTCAGTTTCAACAATGCAAACATTTTCAGTCATACTTTAAGATTTTTTTTTAATTGGATGATGGAGAAATTGCCAGAAGAATTAGATTTTTTTCAGACTGTAATCAGGATGAGTATTTAATCGCTGCCCCTCCCCAATCTGTTGCTACACACTGCTGATTCTTCTGGTTGAATGAAGTCTACAACTGTCCTAGAATTCACTGGAAATATTTCCAGAAAAATAAAACATTGATGAACATGATGTGAAAGCTATAGTCCCACCATGTTTCACTCTTATAAAGGGACGGTCAAAACTAGATGTTTTCATACACATAGAAAAAGAGACGCACCTTTTTTCTCACTGTCTGAAATTAAATTTAGTGAGAAAAATGGCTTTTTTTTTCTTTTTTTTTACGAAAGACAAAAGAGAAATTGCACAACTGATCAAATTTGGTACCACTCTATTTTTGTTTACATTTTGTGAAGTAAGAAGTATTTCCTTCAGAGGTTCTTGGTGCAGTTCCACCACAGGCCAGGAGGGAGAACAGGTTTTTTAAAGGGTTTGGATCATTGGACACGGTGCAGTGTGAAAGTGAACCGCAGCAGCTGAGAATGTAACAAATGTTGCACCTTTGGTCTTCAATCAAACTGAGTCTATCATACTATTAGGTGTGAGGGCAGATTTTAAAAGGAGTACTAGCGAGGAGGCCAACAAATCTGTCAGTAGAAATGGGCCAAAACTCCAGCAAATATTGTTGATGGTTGAAGGAAACATAAATTTTTGACCCAAGTCATTGAATTTGAAGACAGAATAGTAAGGACACGTATGTAAACTTCTGATTTTAAAGACATTAACAAATCAATCATCTTCTTCCTTCACTATTGTGGCGCTTAGCAAAGAAGAAATCATTTTGGTGATTGGTGAGCTGACCTAAAACAAGAGAGCTTTGGTCTGACTTAGCTGTAGACAGTGAGAAAAACAATGTATTTTTATTTTGGTCTATGTAAACTACCTCTGAGTTAAAACTACAGTTGTTAGCTCAGGGTATCAAGTCTGGTGCAAGCTCTACCAAAACAGATAGTCTGACTAATTAACCAAATAATATCAGCTTCCTGAACTCAATGTTAGCAGAAAATAGTGTAATATCCTGTGAACTAAGCATGTTTTACATCCACATTTTAACTCTAGTCTGTTAAAACCAAAATGACAAATACGTTGATATGTCGTAAGGCGTTTAAAAATAGAAGTATTTAGATTGTGCTGTAAATTTTGTTTTCAGTTTTTGTGTGTGATTAAGCTCATCTTACTGAATAAATGTATTACAATGCCTAAAATGGGAACCCTGTAATGGACCGATTCCCTGTGAAACGGCACCTGCCCTGCAGCATGGCTGCAAGGATTATCCAACTACAGGAAATGGATGGATGGGTAACTGAAATGGGTTTCAATGAACCCTTTGCAGCCTAAATACATGAATATTTTATTATTCACTGTTTCCCCATTATCGTAAAGCAGTTTCATTCTGGCAGAAACTGTCCATCTCCACGGATGGAAATGCGACGATGAGTTGGCACACTCAAACAAAAGCGAGGGTTCACAGTGAAATGGGTCCAGAAGAAAACGACTCCTCTTCACAAAAATCAGCTACGGATCCCGAGCCAAAGAGAGAGAACATTGTTTTGGTCGTGGAGGATCTGCTTTTGTCGGTTTTGAATGTTGAGCAGATAATGGATGGCCCAATTAAGCCGTGACATTTCTGTCCATTTGCAGATTTCTCGTTAACAAAATGCTGCTTTGCAACTTGTTTGCCTTCCTTGGTGACCATGTGAGGGACAATGTTGAATAGAGACTGGATGTACCGAGCTGCAGCTCCAACTCAAAGCTTGACTCATTAGTTATGGCAACAACATTTTTATATTTCGAGCACAAATAAATTAAGGCGAGTCTTATTTATTCTTTTTAACTCCATGTGAAAAGTTGGACAACTCTAAATTTGAATAAGTGACCTTAATTTCCATTTTCATGAAAAATAGAATTAAATGTATAGAAATGTTGCAGTACTTTATATAGGAAATGAACTGTGCTTTAAAACTAAGTTCTCAATTTTTACATTTACTAGAGTTATTCTATATATGGATGTAAAGTTTTTTTAATAATATAATGTTGATGTTATTACAGTTACTCAATGCATATGTGTATTAAGCCCAACTTAATGGTTTAGGAGAGTAAAATGAGTTCCAGTCGATTCATTCTTAAGAGGAGCCAGTTGATTCAGAAACAAAGATGGCGGAGGCATACCAGAACAGGAAAGAGACATGGTTCAAAGAGTCCAGTGTGGGAAGAAAAATGCACTTCATGCAGTTCGGTTTAGAAATACAAACACTCAATAAGATCCACCCATTTATCTGATCTGCATGACTAACAAATGGAAAAAAGATGCCAATAAGCAAGGCTGATATTGATGGCTGTCGTGAGTTAATGCACTTCATGGAGCAAAGTTTTAATATTTCTATAAGATCAACCACATACAGTGCGTCTGTATGAACATCTCTCTGTTCATGTTCTGTTTCACATTTTATTGTTTTCATATTTTATTTTTCTGTTCAGCAAACCAAGAGGTTCCTGTTTTTTATACATTATAAGTTTCATGATCTGAGAAAACCACAATTTTCTGTTTTGTTCACAATTTAACTTTTTTTTTTTCGTTTAATTCAGCATGTTATGAAAAAAGTTCCCCATCATGTTATAAAAGATGGTCGTTCCTTTTCATACAAGAAAAATCAAGTTGACATTACCTCATTGATCAATAACTTGCATCCCTAATCATTTAATCATTAAATTTATTACATTTAATCATTAAATGTGATCACATGGGTTAATTCAATGCCTTCAGATCTCTTTAAATTCAACTTTTGTTCACATCAATAAAATCTAAGTTATGAAACTAATATACAATGTCTTTATCCACCATAAGGATATGATTACTAAAGACAATTTTTATTTATGGTTATGAATGATCTATTGCACACTTTGTGACAGTTTTCCACTTTTTTTAAAAAAGTTTTTCCTAGATGTCAGAAAATAAAGTGATATTTTTCCTTCCGTCTTCCTCAGCGTCGCAAACTTTTCCAGCAAATTCCAAGAAGCCAGAAAAAGGTGGGAGGAGGTAAAATATAATACATTTAAAATCAAACTAGCTGAGCTCTGATACAAAACTAAGCTACAGGAAGAGAATTCACTTGAGGAAATGCAGGTGAAGCGTGGCGGAGCCTCATCCCGATGATGGGCTGAGGTCAGGGACCAGACACAGAGTCACAACCCTGACTCCTTTTGGCAGGACGGGTGAGTTTCCTTCTGCACTGGACCGGCCCTCCAGAGGACTGGATGCCAGTCAGCATCACACACTCTGCTACACCAATCAGTGTGGAGGAGCAGAGCGTGGTCTCAGGCGTTTCCAGACAACACCGGGGAAAAAGGCACCTGCTCCAGACGGGCAGCGGGGGATGCGTTCGGAGAGAGGGCGTGTAATTTAGCTGGAGGTTGTGCTGGCATGGCTTTTCCAGCTGCTCCCAAACACTAGCTTGGTCCCCAGGTCACCACTGTCCTCAAGAAGCTGCTGGCAGCAACTACAAATTATTTCAGCCTTGCGACACTATCTTTGCAGTTGAGTGTAGGAGAGAGAAGGTACGAGTTTATATATGGGCTTGCTTTTAAAGAGAGGGAAATATCAAAAGTATAGTTACGGTGCTGATGGCTGGAGCGTCTGAATGTCGCTTTCAGCTCGGAAAACTTTAAAGACCAGCAGCTCTTAGACTGGGCCGTTCAAAGAGTGTTTCACATTTGTACCAGAAAAGTACATCAGAGTCACTAAAGGAGTATTATCCCACCGCCGTCTCCGTTAAACCTCAGATCATGATGCATTAGGGAGACGACTCGTCATTTGCCAGGGTTGGTATTAGACATACAGGAATTTGACCTTGTGTGTAAGAATTTTGCCACAAGTAAACATAGAGCTGTGAAAGCAGGGAAACAGTTACATTTAAGATTAAACATTTAGAAATACATTTTTGGCTTCAAATAATCACAATTTCCAAGCATTCACCACTCTGTTCTGATTAGCATTTCTCAGTTAGAGATGCGCCGATCAGATATTAATATTTGTATCGGTCCAGATATTGAAACAAATTCTAGGTCGGGAATTGGCGACAATGTGTCCAATCCATCAGAGTTAGATCTATTCAGTCTAATTCTATGCTATGTGCTCTGAGCAGCGTCATACTTTATTTATTTTACATTACATTTAGATTTTCTAATTGCACTATCTGAACCATTTGAAAGAAAGTTAGTTCAAGTTCATTTTTACGTTTGACCAAGGCAGTCAACCTACTGTTTGTGTCAATTCCAGTTTTTTTTATTATTTATTTTAGATTGGCTGTTATACTCCTAACTCCACTTAAGGTGTGCTATGCTGGTGCAGAGATATCAAATAAAAAAAAATTTTAAAAAAGCATAATTCAGTACATTTATGTCTGTGTTTAAAAAATAAACATATCAAAAGAGATATTTGGTTTTTGTTCTGATCTACCAGCATTAAGAGAGGAGACATTGAGACATTAGTAGCTTTGTTTGCTGCTCGCTGATGGATAAAAAAAAAAAGCATATAAAACAGTCAAGACAGGAGGAATCTGTGATTTGGGCTCTGAATGAGGAGTTCCAGCTTCAGATGGAGCCAAATCTGCCATCTCAGGGATGAACTGGCTTCCCTTTTTTTCCAAAATGCTTTACTTATTTCAAACAAACTGATTTCTCTCACCTTCACTGATACCATCACCACCTCAGAGGTTTCTTTATTGGATGTTAGGGGCAAACAGAACATTTCAGAGCTATTACCATCACTCAAATAAACACCAGAGCAGCCGCAGAGCCAATTATACAATAGCTCTATTTTCTGCCTTCACATTATGACCTGCATTCGCTGTGCTTTTGTTGATTTCTGTGGTGATTCAAGAAAGCGGAGAAAAGACAGCTAACCTCACAATAACCATTAAATATCTCATTAGGTGGAGAAAAACCTCAACACACAAAGAAATGATTCTTTTAAAAATGACAATGCCTGACATTCTTGTATTTACAACTTACAAAAGCAACAAATAACACAAACGACAAATGATTATTCAGAAATGATTGATGCAACAAACAACAAACCTAAATGCTGCTGAGGGAGCAGGTGAAAAATACATTTTGTGTCTCACTTTAATGTCACATAATTAAGTTTAGGTATTCCATTTAATTTTAACAAGGAATTAACATCTACAGGGAGGGAAAACCATTGGAAAACAAAGAATAGTTATTTTATTTTAATGTAGGGAATATTAACAAAAAACACAAATAAAGCTAGTTATATTAAAGTTAGAAATTGATTTGAATGTTGGAGTGAAAAAAAAATGTAATATTTTCTTGTAGTCAGTCACATAGCAAACACTTCTCTGTCCAGAAACCTTCTCGATCCTAAATAAGTTCAGGCTTATTAACTCAAAGCTCCAGCTGCCAGCATGGATTCTCTGTAGGACTGGGATCTGGAGATCGGCTAAATTTGGGTCCTTTTTATCCTAAAAATCATCCCCAACAATCCCTAGAAGACAGATCTTCTCCAACATAGTGGGGTGAAGTTGTTCTTTGGCGTTGGTGGAAAACCGGTCCAGTAACATATTGTTTTCACTTAAGCCCGTCACAATAAGCATTGAATCAGTTAATTGAATAATAAATTAAAATGAGCTCAATAATTTCCATTTGGATAAAAGTTGTTAGAGAGGTCCTCCCCTTTAGTATCAGTCTTATATTTAGAGAAATGCTGCAAACTTTTGACAACAAGTACCAAGTTATCTTACTCGACTTGTCATGTTTGCCTGTTTTCCCTGTCTAAGCTGAATGATTTGTCTTTTTTTTTTTTATCTAATTTTGTTTACCAGCACACCTCTTGGTTTGTGTTTGGGAGTTTTATGCTTGGAATGAACTGGTCTCTGTCCAATGAACTTCTGATTGTCCAGTTAAATGTTACAGAGTTGGGACTTTATTCATATCTAAAGGTTAAAGAACATCAGCTATCGAAGGACTGGAGTTCAACACGCCTGTTTTCAGAAATTTGTGACAGAACATGTAAATAGTAATCAAAAAACATGAATAAATATTACCACAAAGCTAATTTAGCCTGTTCTCGTCTAGCTCCGCCTCCGCCAACAGTTTGAAAAGTCAAATTCCCAATGTTAATTATAATGACTGAGAAAATTACAGGCTTTCCTAACTGACAGTAATTAGATAAAATGGGGGGTGGGTGGAGGGGTCTCTAAAAACAAAACCGTCCCCATCACTGATCAAAACAGTGTTTGAAAACAGAATGGGCCGGCTGTTCCACCTGACAACTTCAGCTGCTACAATTACACTCATTACTAGGTTTTAAGCTGATTAGCATCCTTAAACATTCAGCACAGCTTTTTCTGTGGGTCTCAAAACAAACCCCTCCTCCCCAATAAAGTTCTGTACAAGTGGAAAAGATGCTGATATGGACCAAGATGTCAAGAACGTCATCTAGGTAAAGTGACACCTTCACTGCTGCTGTCAGTGTTATGGAAATCTCTGCATCACCAGCAGAACAAGAGAAGCAAGATCAGTGACTCTACATGGAGGAAAACGTCTTTTAAATGGCTTTAGAAGAAACTGAAGAGATCCAGTAATACTTTTGGCCTGTATGATGCACAGCTACGGCGCTACAGTTAATAAATCAAACAGGAAAGCCGACTCCAGCATCTGTTGTGCGAGATTTGAAATAACTGAACAATAACCAACAAACATAAGTGTATTTGTATTTTTTATTTTTTTTTTTGCAGGGCCACGGATAAACTAGGGAACCAAATGAAAGGAGCATGCATCCTCAGCAAAATCCAACCTGAATAAACACTAATAATGTGCAAGGCTCTTATCTGTCTCCTGACTGTAGGAAAGGGATTTTTCTAGGCAGCATTCTGCATTTATCAGCAGCAAAAAAAACACAATTAATAGAATTTATTTCTAAGGAATAAAAGAAAAATCCTTCCATCAAGAAACAGCTGACATTCTTTATGTTGGTTCTCAAGGATAATATGGATAATCAAAAGTTGACATTGACTACTGAGAATTGTCCTTACACCAGGGTTTCTGTTTGTTTCATCAACTCAAACTTAAAGACTTTTCTAGACCTTTTAAGGTCATTATGAATGAAATTTAATACCTGTAATGATAGAAATCTATAAATCTATGTAAAATCACATATTTTACATAGCAGTAGTGCCAGGCTTTTTGCACAGAAGGTTGTGTGACTTGGTGACAGAAGTCGGACAGTGGCGAAGGTGAATGTCGCCCAGGCAACTGCTGATAATTTACACTTTCAAATTATAGATGCAAAAAAAGTAAACTAGCTAGCTAGCTAGAAAGTGATTATTGGCAGCTAGCTATCTGCCAATAATCATAGCAGTCGCAGAAGATAATAAAGATATGTGTGTGACTCAAACCAAAGTCCCATGAGAAAAATAAACTACATGTGCAAGATTAAATAGTCCTGCCACAATAAAATACCCGTGAAAAGATCTATGGTTATTTAAGGCCAACTCATATTTTCTATTTAATTTAAGAGATTTTAAGGCTTTGATTTTAGATGCATGGATTTAAGACTTTTCAAGATCGTGCAGACATCCTGTTACATGGGTGTGAAATTGGATTGCAGCCCGTTCTTATTCCATAGGGATTAACAAGATGTTAAAATGAATACATTTTTAAGCGTTTTGGCCTTTTATCCACACCGCCTCCACTGCCTCCACATGCAGCGTTTACTCTTACTGTACTTCCAGTAAGAGGTTTCCTCAGATGTGATGCAACACAAACCTCCATTGGATACACTTCCTGTCCGCAGCTGTCATAGATAACAAGAGGTGTTACAAAATCAAATCATAAGGTCCCTTGAGGAATAATGAGGTGTGTTCTGTGATAATCCCTGCGTTTGATTCAGTCTGTCATGTTGGTTTTCAGTTTGTTTTCCAGTAGATCATTATTATCACTCTGTTCTGTTTTCTCCCTGAAATCATTGTTTTCCCCTGTGTGTTTATTTTGTGTTCATTTATCATTCTCCCACAGTTACCTTGTAGTCACATTCCCCCATGCAGCTGCCAAGCATTATGTTAAGTGGATCCACCTGATCCTTGCCTCTGCAATCACTCCCCTGTACTTAAGCTTCAAGTTTACCATTATTACTCACTGGCTTCTACTGTTGTACTCAGTCTGGATCCTGAGATTTGTTGTTCATCATGTATCAGATTGCAAGACTATATGTAGAGGAGGATTTAAAAAGACACTGAGTCCCATTTATTTATATTGCATGACTTGTTCAACGTAGCCAAGATTTGCACTGTGCGACCATGGTGTACTGTAATGCATACAGGGTTCACCTCTGACCCCCGCAGTGGCCCCGAGCCCCACCCCTTTCAGTTTTAAAACCGCATAAACCTGAGCCGAGGACATGAGCTTTATAATCCTGTCACACGCAGAGCGCTATAGAAAACATATGTGGGTGCCCTCAGATAGCCGCTGGTTCTGTCCAGCAAAACTGTGACCTCTGACCCCATGCGTACGAAAACTGTGACCCCTCTCCAACTCCATTAGAGGCGCCATTCAGTGGAGAATTTTCTCTTTCTTTCACTAGCAAATGTACACTCACAGCATAACTCCTGTTGGGTAATGTGTGCGTTTTCATAAAATAAAGTTTTTGCAAAGCTTATGACAGGAATAAAAATTGGTAATTTGGTTTGCAAGTTCGGTTAATTACATCACAAAAGGCACTAGAATGAAATGGATCAGCTAGCTTTAGCAAACACTGAGCAATAATTTACAAATATATAGGTGAATGGTAAATATGTAAGTATTTCTCTAAGATTTTGTGGGACTACTGGCCTTTATTTGCAGCTTTCAGACAAAAAAAATGGGCAGACAAAAAGTCGGGAATTTAACCTCGTCAGTTACGACAAAGACTAAAAGTCTCTGTATATGTGGTGCCCACTTTATGTCAACAACATGCATCATGTTATTCGCTTCAACTTTACACGTTTGAGTTAAAATTTGAGTCCTCAGACCTTCAAACCAAAATGGATGCAGACATATATGGTAAAGCTAACGCTAACAGTGACTTCAGAACTTTAGCAGATTATAATCTGTTTACAGGTGCAATCTAAATTAAGTTCATTATTATTATTATTATTGTATTCCTGTTTTCTTTGGTCAAATGAAGTCTGACCATAAGGAGAGAGATTAAATAAAATGATTTGTCTATATAATAATTATTTACAGCATAAAAATAATTCAAATCAATAAAACAAGCAAAAGTAACTCCAATCAGTCAGAGTATGTCTGTTGTGATGTCACCAGAGTCACACGTCCATAGAAATTGGTTTAGGTAGGCAAGATTTTTTATCTTGATTAAAAACACATTTTCCAACAAAACAAACAGAAAAAAATGAGATTTTACACATGACAATATCTCAAGTGAGTTTAATTGATTTTACCGGAAAGTCTGGCTGGTAGCTTTAATTTCTGCTAATGCTTTCTGATGCCTGCAATATGAATACTTGAGTTTATTTTTACACAAAATTCTGCAGTCCTGCAATATATAACAGCTTCAAAGGATTTATTTGTTGACTCAAACGTCAAGCTTGTTGCCGATCAGTCAATGACTGTCAGGGTTCTGTGCATCTGTCAAAATTCCTACTACATATTATTTATGTCATGGTCGCTCTGTTCAGATTAGAGTGGATACTGATTGAAAATATCAGACAATTGGAGCAGTTTTGTAAAAGAAATAAGTAAGTAAGTGCTTGTCCAGTCTGCAGAAAAGTGCATCTCTCAGTTTCCTCCTTTTAGACAGCACTATTCTGATTTTACCCTGTCAAAATGTTGTTATTATTATGGGTTTAGCTGTTTCTAACCTCTCTGTGGGCTGGCTTCTCTCTCCAGAGACAGGCAGACAGCCCGCAGACTCCTGCTGTCAATCAAAAGCTCTGCTGCTATGCACTCCAAGAAGCTGCACATCTTAAATTAGGATTAAAAATTAGGTAAAAACAACTAATTTCATCACAATCTAAACATCTGAGCCTGATGGGTGAGAAGCTAGAGAAAGGACAATATTAAAAAAAAAAAAGAAAAAGTCGGTATGTTGACAGAATAATGTAAACAAAAATGTTACTAAATGGAAAAAGATGGGAAATAAAAACATTAGAGGTTTTCCCTCAAATGGGTAGAGAGAAAAACTAGCACAGCAGGAGGGAAAAAAAAATAAATGCTAACAAAAATATTAGTTCAGAGAATGCAAGAGGAAAACTTCGTCTGCAAGGAAAACCTTAATGCAAGGACTGGAATTAGAGCTCAATTTAAGTGGTTAATTTTCAGATCTAAAGTGTTTCTCTGAGTAATCATGACTAAACCTGAACTGGGATTATAACCTGTATGAGAAATGTGCAGCTTTTAATTGAACTTCAACAACTCCCCGTTTCTGTCCCGTACCTGAACGTCTCATGATGCTAATGAGCTCAGATTTTAGTCTCTAATCCTTGGAGAGGGAAGCAATCAAAGGAGCCAATCCACTTGGCGCAGCAGGTGGTCCGCCTGCTCAGGGTCTGGAAAGCAGGTTAGGCTTTGATGAATAAAGACTCCTGTAAAAGCCGCAGACGGGGGACACTGACAACCGCAGCGCAGCGTGAGGCGTTTTGTGTGGAACCCCACCTCATCCCCGTTCCTCTCCGCAGAGATGACGAGTGAACAAATCACCGAGGAGAACCACCGGGGAGCTGGAGCCGCCAGACCCATACTGACCGGGTTCTCTGATCTGTGTCTCAATGTTCATGACATAGAATGAGTTGGCTACTGATAATCTGATTTATTGATAATGATGATTTACCGGTTGAGAGTATTAACATCAGTGACATCACAGATTCCTGTTAATTTCGAGCCTGTTATTGTTGGATTGAATGGTCCAACAATCCTCTCTGCTTTAGAATAAATTTTTATTTGATTTTACTGATTGTTTTCAGGTTCACATTAAAAGGCCTGGGACCTCACTACCTCAATACCTCACCAGACATTGAGCATAACCTCATCCTTGATAAGTAAAAAAAATAAATAAAAAATGGGTTTAGTTAAGAGACAAGTGCTGGGACGCGTGGAGGGGATTAAAGGTGACATATGATTTCCTCAAACAGGCTAGGATGCATCTACGAACTATACAAAGCATATTGATTACATGTTTTGCACAAAATTATTCTTAGTCAGATTTCAGTCTGCTCAGTCATGCATTCCTTGAGTTGTTTTAGGACTTCTTGTCACTTTAAATTCTGAAGTGCTGGCCACGTCCCTCAACTCAACATTAACACTCGCTCATTAAAATGGCTGCAAACAGAAGCACAATTTTACAACTTTAAAGAGCAGAAGTGGAGCCTCCTGCACAACCAACAAGAATGCAGTGAGTGGTTTCTTGGGTGACAAGCCAACAACAAAACACTTGTCTTTTCCAGCAGCCATTGTGCAGTGCATACAGCGGTAAAACCACAATGTCCGTTAAAGCACTGTTGAAAACTTGGCAACTTTGTTGCTATTTAGGCAGCAACCAAGCTGTACCATTTGTAACCAGTGGAAAAAATTTAACCGCAGTATCCACCGTTCAACCCAAAGAGGGCAGCACTGAGACAGTTTTACGCCAAGCAAAGCAGAATTAAACAGATTTACACAAAAATGTCAATTTGCGCAGAAACATAAAAATGGTAATCTTGAGAAACTATTTATGCAGTTTATCTAGCAAAAATGAATTGACTAATTGTTTAGAGGCTGTCATTGTACTTTCATCATTGATTTGAATTTGTCACTAATAGCCAAAATTATCTGATGTTTTGTTTTTGGGATTGAATTTGAACTTAAAACGTTTTACAGATAAATCTTTAGGGTTTAGTTACTCTTTAAAATCCAGCATTTTATAGCTTTTGTTTTCTACTTAAATAGAGAAAATGGTTTTAGTTGGGGTTTTTCAACTGTCAATGTTGAAGCAGCTCACATATAGTTTAATTTATGAATTTATCTCACATCCTTTTGTCTGGAGGGTGTTGTGTCCTTCAGCTGCCACAGATAAGCTGCATGTAATCTGTCATTGACATGCCACACATGTAAAACGCTCACAAGAGCAAACTAATCAAAGTTACCTTGAGAAGCTGTTACCATCAGCATCCTGCTGAGCCTCTGTGGACATTATGGGAGTCTGACGCCCCTCCCGATCTACGAAGGGGCGGGGGGCTCAGTCCAGAGTGCCTACTTCTAGTCACTTCTTGCAATCTGTGAAATGACTTTAAAGCTTTGTGCTCTAGTCGGCACATTTAAGTCCGTGTGCTGCTGGTGTAGCAGCTTAATCCTGATTCGGTCAGTCTGTGTGACCCGTTTCTTTCCAGCCATTCGCCTTCTGATGGGACCTGAGGTCCTTCCTGACCTGTTTTCATCGGAAGAGAGACAGCTGCTGCAGGTTGCTGAGGGATCTGGAAATCAGATTGTCAGTTGACCCTGTGCTCTGCTCTCTGGCTTCAAAAAGCACTAGTTGGTGTCAGAGTCAATGATGCCGCGCTGGTTATTCCTGCACGTCTAAAGGAAAACACCTTCGTTCATCTTTTTACTCTAAAATGTGACTTAGACTAGGGGTGAGACGATTAATCGTATTACTCGTCAATCGTAATTTAGTCATTGATTAATCATTAACTGGAGAATACAGACACAAAATGGGTTATTTTTTTGAAAGTGCACCACAGTCAGAGCAATAATTAAGCCAAAAATGTACAAAAAGTAATTAAAAATTTGCACGTCGGGTTAAAAAAAATCTTTAGTTTTAGCTTCATCTGGTTCAAATTCTGTACTCATAATCAGCATCTTTTCCTGTCGAATTATTGACAAATGAATCAAAACTGAATCAGTAGCCCAGCATCACACTGTTTTGATATTAATTCAAACAGAAAGACCTCAGATTTTCACATGTTGATGTTAGAAGTATATTTTTTAGCTGCAGATGTATCCAACGTTCATGAGAGGAATGCTATGTTATTGCATTTAAAGCAAGAAAATATGTATTTTCTTATTTAAAAAGGATTTTAATTATTTGCTTATTACATAAAATGGCTTAAATAGAAAATTTACAGGAAGTGCCGATTTTTTTTCCTCCTGATTAATCAATTAATCATCAAAATAATTGATTAATAAAATAATTGCAAGTTGAGGCCCTGTTTTAGACATGCAGGAACAAGATTCCATTACCATGCCTCAATAGCAATTTGTACAGCAAACAGGTGGCGTAGTTAGTACATGCATTTTATTATGTTTATCACATCACATGATCATCTACAGTTCCCAGAAATTACTTGGTTTCCACGAGTTTGTGTTGCCAGTTGGGCGAATAAACAAAAACGATGCAACAGCTGGTCTTCCGGCAGCAAAAAGCCCTCCGCTTCCCACCAGATGTGATTTAAGGCCGGATGCATTAACCATATGCGTGTAAATCTCTTTAAGACCGGGTGAGACATTTGCATGTCCGTCGCTTTACAGCAACATGAATGCGTCTGCTCTTCAAACATCTTCCGCCTCCCCCCCCGCCGGGGCGTCGTCTAGAAGGTCAACAGGCAGCGTCAGAGTCTGGATCTGAATATTTTAACTTCCCGTCATTGTTGTTCCCATCTAAGCAACTGTAGGCTGCATCGATGCTGCATCTCTCAATCAGGTCTAAAAGCTTTTTTCTTTTTTTTTTCTTTATTCTTCCTCCCACGTCTTCTTCACTCTCTGCAGGCTAATAGCCAGATTTATATTGCCAGGAAGACTGGCACGAGGCAGCGTTCTGGAAAAAGCACCAGCAGCAGCAGCCTGATGCGCAGGTGAGCTTCTTATACTGTGTTTATCTTTAAACACACATAAAACCAGCTTCTTTCACTGCTGATAAAAGCAATTCACCGAGAGCCTTTTCAGGACATGGAATGGATTATTTGGAAACTTCACGATACAGACAGCAGCAGGTTCCCATTATGTTTGTTTTAAAATAAAAAGTTTGCTGCAAACCACAGCATTTTAAATACAGAAAATATATTAACCAGAAACTACAAGGAAGGAAGACAACTTAGGATATGAAGGGAAGGAAGGAAAGAATGTAGGATACAAGGAGGAACAACTAAGGAAAAAATAATAAAAGGACCATGAAGGAAGGACAAGAGGAAAGTGAGAAAGGAAAGGACTAATGAGAGGTAAAAACAAGAAAGCAAAAACACAAGGAAGAGTAGAAGGATACAAGGCAGAAAGGATGAATGCAAGAAGCAATGAGCGAAAGAAAGAGGACAAGGAGGAGGACGAAAGGATGCTAGGAAAAGTAGACAAGTACAGAAGAAAGTAAGGCGGACAAGACGGGGAAAAAGAAAGGAAGGAACAAAGAAAGGATACAGAAAGAAAGAAAATGATTCAAGAAAAGAAAGAAGCAAGGTGAAAAGAGAATGGAAGGGCACAGGGAAAGGAAAGTAGGACACAAGGAAATAAGGTAGGAAGGACACAAGCAAGGTGTGAAAGCACTGGTTGAAAGAAGGGTCAGATAAGAAAGCGAGGAACCAAGGAAGGACATGAGGGAGGAAGGAGGAATACAAGGAAACAAGGAAGGAAAAACGATAGGACAGCAGGAAGGAAGGTAGGAAATAAGGAAGACATGAAAAATGGAAGGAAAGAGAAATGACAGGGAGTAAGGAACTACCTTTTCAAGTATTTTTTAACAGTTACAGTAATTCAGAGTGTGTGTGTGGGTGCGTGCATGTGTGTGTGTCTGTGTTGGGAGTCTTTAATTTCTAATTTTGCTGTTTAATAAAAACAGTCCAACCAAGGAGTGGGTCTGCAAATCAGCCTGTGGCTAAAAGGCCTTCATGTAAAACAACGGCTGATTGTTTTTATCGTGTAACGTTGTTTACTGTACTGAAGTTCATTAAGTAAACCTGAATCGAACAGAGGGAGGGAAACAGAAAGAAAATACAAATACTATTCCAAACTCTTATTCTGATCTTCATCCAGACCAGGAAATTACTGAAACCAAATTGCAGTTTTTCCAAGATTCAGAGGAATTCTTGACAATATTGTGTGTTGCATCTCAATTCTGAACTTTGTCTCTACGAAATGTGAAAGTGAGAAGGACGTAATCATCTTTATATCATACAAGAATACAGGAATGACACTTGGAAATATTTCTGAACACAGTGGATATCAACCATCTCCAGCCATCTTCATTTCATCATTCTTCACTTTCTCAGCCCAGTTATTTCCTCTCATGTAGACATGTCTGCTGTTGTAATGACCATCAACTGAAGCCTGAAAATAACTATAGTGGTTCGGTGGAAAAACAATTCATCCATTTCATTTTACAGAAAGTATTTCCAAGCGTTGCAGCTTAATAAGCAGCTTTGTTGTGTTCTGTCACCAATGCAAACCCAGCAGTAACAATCACAAAGTCATTCACACAATAAAGAATTAAAAATGTAGAAATCCAGGACAAACAGGAACATTACTGTTTCCATATCACAAAGCTGACATCAATTATGAAAATCCATTGGTTGTACTTACCTAATTTGTACATCCAGACAGGTCAGCAGGAGGAAACAAGGGGAAAAAGAAAAAGGGAAAAAGTTTAGTCACCTGTATAAACGTAGATTTTGGTTCATTTTTAGCTATTTTTCTTTTATTCAACGTGTTCAATGAAAATGCAAGTTTTATAAGATGCAAGTGTCAAAAACAGCAAACTAAACTCCAGTCACACTAAGGCCCTGTTTGGTCTGCATTAATCCAACTCCAGTCCATTTCCATGGAAAGTTCGGTTCGTTTGGGGAAGTGTGAATGCAAAATTGAACTCTGATGCAGACCAAAAGCGAACTCTGGTCTGACAGGGTTTTCTCCAGTGTATTATAAGCCTGGTGGGTCACTAGGCTTTACTTGTGCCCCCTCCAGACTTAGCATTGCTTAAGATTTTTTTTTTTTTTTTTTTTTAATGTTTGCATTTGTTAAGGAAGATTCATATCTGAACTCCAACTATAAAGTTGGAGTTCAGATATGAATCTTCCAAAGTTCCAATGACACATAATTATCAAGTGATATTTAAGTTTTGTGGCATTTAGCAAATAGCAATCATTTTGAAAACTCTAACAGACCTAAAACAAGAAAAGTTTAGTCTGACTGAACTTCAGACAATGAGAAAAACACAACTGTCTTTTTATAAGCTGTATTTTTCCAATGTAGGCTTTTAGTCAAATGTTAGATTGCACTTTACTACAAAACTGCAGTTTGAATATCAAACATTTTATACAGAAATCAAGAATTTTCCAAACCATGAAAACTATTTAAGGACTTGGATGACATGAGTTACAACAACAATTACGTTCCCTTTGGGATAAATAAAGTATTTGTGAATTGAATTTGTAACCATTTTACTTAAAATATGTACTTTAGCAGCAATAACAAAAGAAAGAGAGCTGGGTGGTTTGGAATTATTAGATATTTAATTTGATTCCAAGCTGAGGTTGTGGAATGTGTCCTGAAGATGACCAGCTAATTTACATAAACACTGAGTCAATATTAAAAACACAAACACGCACATAGCATGATGCAACTACCTCAGGGCTATTAAACCGAAACAGCAGGAAGCCTTTTACTGAGCTTGATTTTTGCTAATTGCAACGTTGGAATAAGATGAGTGGTTTTTTGGAAAAACCGAAGCAGAAGGGAATAGATCAAAGACGGAGCGATGCAACCAGAGAAAACGGATGTCAACGTATAAATCATCTATCTGAAAAGCCAGCCTGCGAGGTTTAATATATTCTTTCTGTGAGAATATTCTGCTGACTTACAGGATATCATCATGTTGTCATGCACCAGGAGCTGGGCAAATAAAGCGCTCTGTATGCAACGCGGCGTGGAGAGAAATGTCTCTAATCAAGTGAGCAAGCTCAGGTTGTGAGGACGACAGACATCTGCTGGAATACATTACCCAACTTCCAGTGCAAATGGTATCTGCCTAAAAAGGTCAGCGGTGGGGAGGGGCATGCGTCGGGGTGGAGTGGTGATGGAGAAGGGCCCAGCAAAAGTTCAGCTGCACCTGAGCTGGGAATCTTTATGCCCTTATTGACGAAAGGTCGCGGTAACTAACGATCTGTGGGAAAAGGTTGCAGCTGTCGAACAACTGCACCTCATTGCATTTACATACCACGCCACCGCGCATAACAACGGGCCGTCATCGAACGGGATGCGCATCATCACTCAGTGGAGGCTGCCGTGAGCGCAAAGGCTGGAAATACCCGAAATAAACTTTTGATTTCATCTCAAATGTACAAAAGATTATATGAGCCACTGGAAGAAAGACAAGAAGAATTTAACCGGAGAATTCTGACTTTAACTTCCTGAGAAAAAGACGTCAGAATTTCAAGTTTAAAGAGTTCTGACTTTTTTCTCAGAGTCCTGAGGTAAAAGATAAAAATGAGGAAAAATGTCAGAATTCTGATATTAAAGCAAGATTTATAAGAAGGTTCTGACAAGTCTGTCTTTTCTAAAAATATTGAGTGTATTAATCAGAACTGTGAGTTTGAAATCAAAATTCTGACTTCACAGAATCTCAGAATTCTGAGATCACCCCAGTTGCCCTAATCCTCTCCCATACAAGTAGCACATTCAACGATCTCACCACTTTAAATATAAAGAGGCTTTTTCTTCAGGAAATATATCAGTTTCAGCTGCAGAATGCATTAACAACAGTTGTCTGTGATCTGATTTGACTTTAAAAAATTAATACTTTCAAAGAAGTACTTTGAAAAGATGAGGAGCCCCAGGGGAAAAACGGCTGCACCGACGGTGGGGAAGCAGTAGCCTCCATGAATTGGAGCTAACTGCCAGCCTTCTTTGATGCTTTCAGGTATAGAAGCTTGAAAATGCTCTCAACGGGCGTGATTCGGGAATATTCGGTCAAATCCAACGCTGCCCCCATTGAGATGGAGCCTCTCTGCATGAAAGAGAGAGTTATCAAGCCAGTGATATATGCAAACTTTTCATCTCCAACATAGACAAACAGAGAGCTGCTCCCTTTGGACTTATTCGCTGAATGTTCCCCCCATCTCCAGTCGTTAGGTAGATTGTTTTGGCTCCCTAAAGATACAGGTTTCAAGAATATTAATGTTTACCTCTCTTTGAGGGAAAATATATTTTTGTACCAGCACTAACTTTTTTCCACAAAACTTTTGACCACACGACTTTTAACAACTTTCTTAAAATCACTGTATATTCAGTAAATACTGACTTACAAATTATAATCTTGTAAACAAAGATTTTATCCAAAGCATTCTTGGTGCGGCGCCACCACAGGCGAGGAGGGGAACAGGTGTGTTTTAGAAGGTTGGGGTTGGTTTGAAATAGTGCAGTGTGAAAGTGAACCTCACCAGTTGAAAATGGAACAAATGTTGCTATTTTGGTCTCCGATTGAACTGAGACTACCAGACTATCAGGTGTGAAAACACCCTATAAGGCCAGAGTGAAGATATTTTCTCTGATGTTCCCCCCTTCTGAGTGTTTGTGACATCTGGAAAATCGTCTATGAAGAAGGAAAGGAATGCTACTGTCCTGTTACTCTTCTCCTTTGGCCTTTCCAGATTTGAAGCCCTTAACAAAATGCTTTCTTAAAATAGTATCTTAATTTTCTCTGTTTCCATCTGCTGTAGGAAAATGTGTCCCCTCCGGTCGGGGTTTATTGCAGTGCGGATTTGCATTAAAGCAGAACTCATTGGTACCTGCCAAGGCTCCTTACTATGATCTACAGGGAGATGGCAGTACTTGGTGACATTCAGAGAAGCATCCAATAATGAAATCAACTCCCGATAATGAAAGCGTGCAGCTGTGAATACATTTACTGCCCTGCTGTGACACTGCAGTGCAGGATGAGACTAGTTTTGATCTCTCTACTGGTGGTTTCTGAGTGGCCTGCATCCAGTTAGAGGAGACAGATGTAATTGCGGGAGACGGTTGTCAAGCTAATTAATGGTCAGAAAATGAAACAACAGCTAAAACAAATGTCTCTGAGTGCGTTATCTGATGAGGCTAGCTCTAGATATATGTAAAATACACACTAAAGTCAAAGAAATTTCTGACCATTGCATTTGAAGGAAAAGATCTCATAGTAGAGCCAGCAGCATGTACATGAGAGTGATTGACAGTACTAAGGCCCTCCTCCTTGGCTCTGATTGGTTGTTTTTGGTCAGGAGCTGTGCATTTTCTTCAGACAGCAACAGTAACTTACATATTTTAACGAATATGTAAAAAATAAATTTATTGTAAAAGTTCTACACTGTAGTTTTAAGAACTTCTTGCATAGCCTCTTTTTAAGCAAAAGCAGGAAAACATTCTGTGGTAGGAAATATATGAAAAAGAAGTCCGGGGAAAACTTTGAATGATCTTTAGAAAGCCTGACGGACTCGAGCCAAGATTACCTTAAGAGATTAGAAGAAAGTCTCAGCATGTTAAATCCTCAGAAAAAAAGTCCAACTTAAATTAGTTGTCTGAACGCTCCATCTTAGTACATTATCCAAGTACACAAAGACACAGACGTACAAGCAGCCAGAGTGTAAGGCTTGTAAATCAATGCTTGGGTGTCTGATCTTATTTCAGGAGGATAAACTCGCACCAAGTGTGAATCTAAAAATTTTATAAGCTATCAAGTAAATTTACCACTTCACTACTGATTTTATGAGCTCTTATGAAAAACCTCCACAACTGTTTCCTCAGTGAAAGCAGGCCGGGATGCAACAGCTCTCTGGATGTTCAGGAGTCAGCTCAGCTTTTAATGAGGGTAAAAGGACACTGCTCATCTTTTTTTCATGGCAGTGTGGGCATGGATGGAGACCTCAAAAAAATAAAAACTTAGTAATAAACAACTCTTTTTTGGAGGAGGCCCTGTTGCATGAATGTTTTGGACATGGCTGTCCACAGCGAAATTCTCGAAGGGAAATCTGAAGGGATGCCATTGCTGCCATAAGTTTTTAGAGCAGTCCCTTCATTAGCATCTGTGTCCGCGGTTTTCTCCTAATGCCTCCCTTAGTGTCCCTCTAACCCTCGGCAGAACCGATGTTACGGTTGAGGTGGGGCTCTCAGAGTAGCAATAACCGAGGTCAGAATCGGTCCATCTTCCACGGACCTTATTCCCACAGGGTTAGTTTCTTAGAAGATGTCATAAAGAAGAACACATGAGATGAACCAGAAATGTGTGTGAATTATTAATTCCCTCCAGTTTCTGGAGGAACTTTGCCTCCGTATGTGTGTGCGTGAGCATGCCAGCAGACTCCTGGCTAACGCTTTAAACTTCATACGAATTGATTCAAAATTCATGTTGTCCGCTCCTTTTGGCGCTGAAGTTATTGCAAAAAAAAAAGAAAAAAAGAAAAGAAAATGTGACTTATGAGTTCGCAGCCGCTTTTCACATTAAGGGTTGCAATGAAAAGGAGGTCCAGTCAATTTTAAAAAGGAAGCTTTGTTTTCATGAACTTATATTAGGTGTTTTTTATTGTTAAAAAAAGTCTAATATAGAACAGTTTGTAGCTCAGTTCTTTATAATAAAGGATTCAGCAAAAATAAATAAATTGAAGATTAAAAAAAACTAATATGGTTTATAAGGGATGGTTGGGGAATCCTGTTGCATTACATGTTGCAAAAACTGAAATTTCTGGGGTTTGTTTGTGGCTCTTAGAAGCAACTTTGTACTTCTCACAAAGTTGTGAGCCGTATTCTCAGAGAATGTTGGAACAGAAGACATCAACTAGTTAGCCAACATATTCTTATGAAGAGAATATTAGCAGCTAGCAAGTAATGAAAATTCATCACTAGAAGGTCATCTAGGTCATCTCTACAATGTCTACATTAGGTATTTGAAATCTTAATTTACGTAACAAACCAATCTGAAACAATTTAGTTATACCATCATATACCATCATATCCAAGACTCCCTTAAAAGTCTTGAATATTATTGTGTTTTTATGTGTAGTAACTTTTAATCAGTGAAACTTTCACAATAAATCGGCTTAGGCAATTTACCTTTATGGTTAAGGTTATGAAAAACAGGCCAGGGCTGGAGATGTACTTTTTAGTTCACATTTAGCTGATTTATTAGGTTTGTATGCATTAAAATAGATCATATTAGGCTGATCATACTATACCTGATAATAAATGAAAATGAGCAAGTGTGACTAAGGCACACAGGAAACTTCACTTTTAGTAAAAAAAGAAAAAAAAAATAAGCAAACATTTACATTTTGAGATGAGTTATTCCCTGCAAATTGGAGCAATGGCATAGCAAATTGGGTCTTGTTTGTTGTTTCGGGGGCAACTAAGGTTCAAAGTTAACTCAGAGTTCACTTCTTAAATCATTAAAGCAAACCTTTGTCGCTGTTGTGCTGCTTACCCTTTCCAATCTTGTAGTTGACATGTCTGAATGTATCCCACAGCTCAGACGTGACGGGAGAGAAAATGTTGATTTATAGCCGTCATTAGGCTTGCTGAAAGAAATGATGCTGCTCTGCTGATTGGGGCACTTCACCAGAAAATGTTCATGCTTGGAAACAGTGACAGGATCAAATCAGAGATGGATTTGCTGTCTGTTAATATAGTGAAGGTCGTTTGCATCATTAAAATTCAGATACACTGCCCTTCAATCTTATTGGTGTGGTTAGAAAGAAGATAAAGACGGTATTAAGATGGATTCTGATAATACGCTGTACAACCAGACAGTACCTTAGTCAAATGTGTGAGTCAAATCTATTTGTGAAACATATTAACATATAGAAACAACAAGATGAATGCACAACAAATAAGGAAATGGAAAAGATAATAAAACCAAAGAAAAACTGTTTACCAGGCTTGACTCTGACTGGAGTCACAAAAATAAAAGGCTTCAACTCGACTTAGACTTTTGTCATATAGACTTGACTTGTACAACCTGGTTCTGTACTCGAGTCTTTCTGCTAGCTTCTACCACAACTACCAACCAGAAGTCCAGCCTCAGAGAAATGTCATGTAGGAAACATCATCCAAAGATTAAGCAGCTCGCTAAAAGTTATTTTTCCTGACTGAACTGCCATTGTGTTACTTTGTATGGTTTTCACACAACATTTAAAGTTTGTTGTTTTTTTAGCTTTTTTTTTTAAACATAACAGAATGTTCAATTCAAGCTATGTTCATAAGGCAGGTCTTGATGCTGAATTCTGTTGAAATATTGTTTTTTTTTCTTTTTGCATAGTTGTTCATATTACTAATTAAATGCGACTGCAATCAGACTTCTGTGAGAACGGTTTACAGTTTATGACCCCAAAGTGACCCATGTGCGCAGAGGAAGAACGTAGACGTCACACAGCAGAGCGTTGTTAACAGAAGTAATGATGGACGCTGCTGTCGATGCATCAATTTTGAAGTTTTTCAGCAATTAGAGATCATAAGACGAAGGAAGTTTGTAAAAAAAAAAAAAGAATGCACTACTAGCAGTAATGCATTCACTGCTCGCTTCAACCATTTTCTGTTCAGAAAAATCTAAAAATAAAAGCACTTTCTGTTCTGTTCATTCAGAAGTTTAATACATTTACCTACTACATGCTCTTTCTCTTTATATTGTAATTTAAAACTTCAATTTCAACATTCTTCTGTTAAGAGCTTTAACTCTCAAAGCCTACCTTTATTACCATCATATTCTGTGCCTTGATAAAATATTATAATTGGTTTTGTCATCCAGAACTAGTGCGAGTGAGTGTAACATTGGCTGTTAATTAAATTAAAGGTTGGATTTTTCTTATTCTTTCGATGTGGGATCTGCCATCTGCAGTATGAATTTATTTGTAGCCATTGTACATCCTCTTCTTCTGCTATAATTTGCTTCAGTTCCATTCATAAGTACACGCCGCGTCATTGCTTTTGTCCTAGATAACTGGTATTTTCTAATGGTGATAGACTTCTAATTCTGAATTTACATCTACAAGGTTTCTGACCTGCCAGATCAAATGCTTCTGTAAATATCACCACTAATTGAGGCAAACAAATGGCAACTAACAACAGTATAGGCTTCACAGCAAGCGTGTGCTTAATAAAGAAGCCACACACATTACTGCAAGCAGCTATTAATCATAAGCATTGGCAATCTAATCAATTACCCAGCAGAGAGAGGAGAAACAAAATCCATGGGCAGCGGAGTCAATGAAGCCAGTGAACTCTGACCTTCTCATCAATCTCAAACCACCCACGCTAATCAGACGACTGTAGCTACATCAACGGAGAGCGAGTGCCGGATGGGGAAATGCAGAGTCATGCAGTCCAGATGCCAGAACCACTGAGAAACCTCCCAGAGTCCCTCACAGTTCAGAGGAAAAGCAAAGAATGAAAGTCTGGGTGTGAATGAGTGATAAGGAAGCCAGAGGGTTCAGAGACACATCAGTTATCTGCTACTGGCGCAGCGTTCACCTCTGCCAAATAGATCTGTCAGAGAAGAGCTTTTCAAGGCTCCTGAAGGAAAACTCAATAAACAAAAAGGCAACCCGGGCGTCTCCAGGTTTCTGGGGCCAAAACAAACAGGCGCTGAGCATGACATTATTGATAGAGCATATACTACACCTGCTGTTCCCGTTCAGTGTCACTTACTGCCGTCAGAGCAGTGGGCGCAACGCTCACTTCCTGTTAGCGCTCTGGAATATTTCCTCGTGTCAAGGAAGGACTCAGAACCGGTAAACATTCTCTATTTTTCTGGTTGGGTTTATTTTCTAGTCTCTCCAAATTAATTTGAACACCGTTTGACAGATCCACCAAATTACAAATCCTTTCCTTGTTTTCATGCTTAGAAAGTGCCAAAATCTTAGTTGAAGGAAACATTCTCCACACAGTCACTTCCAAGCGAAACAGCTTTGTACATGAGTGTCATTTTAACTTTTTTATGACTGACTTCAATGGTTTTTATTCTACAAATGAAAACAAAAAATATACATTTTGTGCCTGTTCTCTAAAACAGAGAGACTATTACGATTTTTGAAGAGACTCTTTCAGCATTTTCCTGTTTGAACAGCCAACCGTCTAAGCTGTTGATTTTAAGTGAAGTTTTCTTAATTTGTGTCCGGTCCTCCGCCACCTTCTTCAGTACCACCGACAAACGCCTCCACAGCATGATGCCATCACCACCATGCCCAACAGGTGTTACCAGTGTTTGTGCATTTCATAGCTTCACCTTCACGTTTCTCTCATCTGACCATCAAACATTTCATCCAGCTACTTACTCCAGCCGGATTTGAAGGTGTGAGTTTTGCAGCAGGGGCTTGTGTCTACGCTCTACACCCTCTCAGTTCATGATGATGTCAAACTAGCTTCCCTGTGGAGAGAAACTTGGTGCTCCAGCAGTTTTCAGCTCATGAAAAGCTTGAGCCTCTTTGTTACGTCTGAACATCCTAACCAATTTCCTTCCACCCGAGGCTAAACGTTTGAGTTCTTTCAGATGATGGTGAACCACGTGAATAACTTTTTTGTGTGCTACTGCTTTAACTACTTAACTTGGAATTTGCATTTGTTTAGAAATGGCTCCAATCTAGTAGCGTCGTTATTTGGGCTGTGTTAAAACCTTCATTGCAACTTATTAAATAGATTTTAATAGATTGAAGGATACATTTGAACATGCCTGTTTAATTTTGACCCTGTGCATATTAGAGGAAATGTTCTNTCTATGAAGAAGGAAAGGAATGCTATTGTCCTGTTACTCTTCTCCTTTGGCCTTTCCAGATTTGAAGCCCTTAACAAAATGCTTTCTTAAAATAGTATCTTAATTTTCTCTGTTTCCATCTGAGGTAGGAAAATGTCTCCCCTCCGGTCGGGGTTTATTGCAGTGCGGATTTGCATTAAAGCAGAACTCATTGGTACCTGCCAAGGCTCCTTACTATGATCTACAGGGAGATGGCAGTACTTGGTGACATTCAGAGAAGCATCCAATAATGAAATCAACTCCCGATAATGAAAGCGTGCAGCTGTGAATACATTTACTGCCCTGCTGTGACACTGCAGTGCAGGATGAGACTAGTTTTGATCTCTCTACTGGTGGTTTCTGAGTGGCCTGCATCCAGTTAGAGGAGACAGATGTAATTGCGGGAGACGGTTGTCAAGCTAATTAATGGTCAGAAAATGAAACAACAGCTAAAACAAATGTCTCTGAGTGCGTTATCTGATGAGGCTAGCTCTAGAATACACACTAATTCAAAGAAATTTCTGACCATTGCATTTGAAGGGAAATATCTCATAGTAGAGTCAGCAGCATGTACATGAGGGTGATTGACAGTACTAAGGCCCTCCTCCTTGGCTCTGATTGGTTGTTTTTGGTCAGGAGCTGTGCATTTTCTTCAGACAGCAACAGTAACT
Organism: Poecilia formosa; assembly: GCF_000485575.1. Taxonomy (NCBI): domain Eukaryota; kingdom Metazoa; phylum Chordata; class Actinopteri; order Cyprinodontiformes; family Poeciliidae; genus Poecilia; species Poecilia formosa. The sequence continues at coordinate 704,190 of NW_006800091.1, read as the reverse complement.
CAAGAGGAGATCCATCTTTTCACAGATTATCTGTCTCTTATCTGTCTCATAAACAATATATTTTAACGAATATGTAAAAAATAAATTTATTGTAAAAGTTCTACACTGTAGTTTTAAGAACTTCTTGCATAGCCTCTTTTTAAGCAAAAGCAGGAAAACATTCTGTGGTAGGAAATATATGAAAAAGAAGTCCGGGTAAATCTTTGAATGATCTTTAGAAAGCCTGACAGACTCAAGCCAAGATTACCTTAAGAGATTAGAAGAAAGTCTCAGCATGTTAAATCCTAAGAAAAAAAATCCAACTTAAATTAGTTGTCTGAACGCTCCATCTTAGTACATTGTCCAAGTACACAAAGACACAGACGTACAAGCAGCCAGAGTGTGAGGCTTGTAAATCAATGCTGGGGTGTCTGATCTTATTTCAGGAGGATAAACTCGCACCAAGTGTGAATCTAAAAATTTTATAAGCTATCAAGTAAATTTACCACTTCACTACTGATTTTATGAGCTCTTATGAAAAACCTCCACAACTGTTTCCTCAGCGAAAGCAGGCCGGGATGCAACAGCTCTCTGGATGTTCAGGAGTCAGCTCAGCTTTTAATGAGGGTAAAAGGACACTGCTCATCTTTTTTTCATGGCAGTGTGGGCATGGATGGAGACCTCAAAAAAATAAAAACTTAGTAATAAACAACTCTTTTTTGGAGGAGGCCCTGTTGCATGAATGTTTTGGACATGGCTGTCCACAGCGAAATTCTCGAAGGGAAATCTGAAGGGATGCCATTGCTGCCATAAGTTTTTAGAGCAGTCCCTTCATTAGCATCTGTGTCCGCGGTTTTCTCCTAATGCCTCCCTTAGTGTCCCGCTAACCCTCGGCAGAACCGATGTTACGGTTGAGGTGGGGCTCTCAAGAGTAGCAATAACCGAGGTCAGAATCGGTCCATCTTCCACGGACCTTATTCCCACAGGGTTAGTTTCTTAGAAGATGTCATAAAGAAGAACACATGAGATGAACCAGAAATGTGTGTGAATTATTAATTCCCTCCAGTTTCTGGAGGAACTTTGCCTCCGTATGTGTGTGCGTGAGCATGCCAGCAGACTCCTGGCTAACGCTTTAAACTTCGTACGAATTGATTCAAAATTCATGTTGTCCGCTCCTTTTGGCGCTGAAGTTATTGCAAAAAAAAAAGAAAAAAAGAAAAGAAAATGTGACTTATGAGTTCGCAGCCGCTTTTCACATTAAGGGTTGCAATGAAAAGGAGGTCCAGTCAATTTTAAAAAGGAAGCTTTGTTTTCATGAACTTATATTAGGTGTTTTTTATTGTTAAAAAAAGTCTAATATAGAACAGTTTGTAGCTCAGTTCTTTATAATAAAGGATTCAGCAAAAATAAATAAATTGAAGATTAAAAAAAACTAATATGGTTTATAAGGGATGGTTGGGGAATCCTGTTGCATTACATGTTGCAAAAACTGAAATTTCTGGGGTTTGTTTGTGGCTCTTAGAAGCAACTTTGTACTTCTCACAAAGTTGTGAGCCGTATTCTCAGAGAATGTTGGAACAGAAGACATCAACTAGTTAGCCAACATATTCTTATGAAGAGAATATTAGCAGCTAGCAAGTAATGAAAATTCATCACTAGAAGGTCATCTAGGTCATCTCTACAATGTCTACATTAGGTATTTGAAATCTTAATTTACGTAACAAACCAATCTGAAACAATTTAGTTATACCATCATATACCATCATATCCAAGACTCCCTTAAAAGTCTTGAATATTATTGTGTTTTTATGTGTAGTAACTTTTAATCAGTGAAACTTTCACAATAAATCGGCTTAGGCAATTTACCTTTATGGTTAAGGTTATGAAAAACAGGCCAGGGCTGGAGATGTACTTTTTAGTTCACATTTAGCTGATTTATTAGGTTTGTATGCATTAAAATAGATCATATTAGGCTGATCATACTATACCTGATAATAAATGAAAATGAGCAAGTGTGACTAAGGCACACAGGAAACTTCACTTTTAGTAAAAAAAGAAAAAAAAAATAAGCAAACATTTACATTTTGAGATGAGTTATTCCCTGCAAATTGGAGCAATGGCATAGCAAATTGGGTCTTGTTTGTTGTTTCGGGGGCAACTAAGGTTCAAAGTTAACTCAGAGTTCACTTCTTAAATCATTAAAGCAAACCTTTGTCGCTGTTGTGCTGCTTACCCTTTCCAATCTTGTAGTTGACATGTCTGAATGTATCCCACAGCTCAGACGTGACGGGAGAGAAAATGTTGATTTATAGCCGTCATTAGGCTTGCTGAAAGAAATGATGCTGCTCTGCTGATTGGGGCACTTCACCAGAAAATGTTCATGCTTGGAAACAGTGACAGGATCAAATCAGAGATGGATTTGCTGTCTGTTAATATAGTGAAGGTCGTTTGCATCATTAAAATTCAGATACACTGCCCTTCAATCTTATTGGTGTGGTTAGAAAGAAGATAAAGACGGTATTAAGATGGATTCTGATAATACGCTGTACAACCAGACAGTACCTTAGTCAAATGTGTGAGTCAAATCTATTTGTGAAACATATTAACATATAGAAACAAGATAAATGCACAACAAACAATAAGGAAATGGAAAAGATAATAACACCAAAGAAAAACTGTTTACCAGGCTTGACTCTGACTGGAGTCACAAAAATAAAAGGCTTCAACTCGACTTAGACTTTTGTCATATAGACTTGACTTGTACAACCTGGTTCTGTACTCGAGTCCTTCTGCTAGCTTCTACCACAACTACCAACCAGAAGTCCAGACTCAGAGAAATGTCATGTAGGAAACATCATCCAAAGATTAAGCAGCTCGCTAAAAGTTTGATTTTTCCTGACTGAACTGCCATTGTGTTACTTTGTATGGTTTTCACACATTTAAAGTTTGTTGTTTTTTTTTTTAGCTTTTTTTTTTTAAAACATTACAACAGAATGTTCAATTCAAGCTATGTTCATAACGCAGGTCTTGAAGCTGAATTCTGTTGAAATATTGTTTTTTTCTTTTTGCATAGTTGTTCATATTACTAATTAAATGTGACTGCAATCAGACTTCTGTGAGAACGGTTTATGGTTTATGACCCCGAAGTGACCCATGTGCGCAGAGGAAGAACGTAGACGTCACACAGCAGAGCGTTGTTAACGGACGAAATGATGGACGCTGCTGTCGATGCATCAATTTTGAAGTTTTTCAGCAATTAGAGATCATAAGACGAAGGAAGTTTGTAAAAAAAAAAAAAGAATGCACTACTAGCAGTAATGCATTCACTGCTCGCTTCAACCATTTTCTGTTCAGAAAAATCTAAAAATAAAAGCACTTTCTGTTCTGTTCATTCAGAAGTTTAATACATTTACCTACTACATGCTCTTTCTCTTTATATTGTAATTTAAAACTTCAATTTCAACATTCTTCTGTTAAGAGCTTTAACTCTCAAAGCCTACCTTTATTACCATCATATTCTGTGCCTTGATAAAATATTATAATTGGTTTTGTCATCCAGAACTAGTGCGAGTGAGTGTAACATTGGCTGTTAATTAAATTAAAGGTTGGATTTTTCTTATTCTTTCAATGTGGGATCTGCCATCTGGAGTATGAATTTATTTGTAGCCATTGTACATCCTCTTCTTCTGCTATAATTTGCTTCAGTTCCATTCATAAGTACACGCCGCGTCATTGCTTTTGTCCTAGATAACTGGTATTTTCTAATGGTGATAAAGACTTCTAATTCTGTATTTACATCTACAAGGTTTCTGACCTGCCAGATCAAATGCTTTTGTAAATATCACCACTAATTGAGGCAAACAACTGGCAACTAACAACAGTGTAGGGTTCACAGCAAGCGTGTGCTTAATAAAGAAGCCACACACATTACTGCAAGCAGCTATTAATCATAAGCATTGGCAATCTAATCAATTACCCAGCAGAGAGAGGAGAAACAAAATCCATGGGCAGCGGAGTCAATGGAGCCAATGAACTCTGACCTTCTCATCAATCTCAAACCACCCACGCTAATCAGACGACTGTAGCTACATCAACGGAGAGCGAGTGCCGGATGGGGAAATGCAGAGTCATGCAGTCCAGATGCCAGAACCACTGAGAAACCTCCCAGAGTCCCTCACAGTTCAGAGGAAAAGCAAAGAATGAAAGTCTGGGTGTGAATGAGTGATAAGGAAGCCAGAGGGTTCGGAGACACATCAGTTATCTGCTACTGGCGCAGCGTTCACCTCTGCCAAATAGATCTGTCAGAGAAGAGCTTTTCAAGGCTCCTGAAGGAAAACTCAATAAACAAAAAGGCAACCCGGGCGTCTCCGGGTTTCTAGGGCCAAAACAAACAGGCGCTGAGCATGACATTATTGATAGAGCATATACTACACCTGCTGTTCCCGTTCAGTGTCACTTACTGCCGTCAGAGCAGTGGGCGCAACGCTCACTTCCTGTTAGCGCTCTGGAATATTTCCTCGTGTCAAGGAAGGACTCAGAACCGGTAAACATTCTCTATTTTTCTGGTTGGGTTTATTTTCTAGTCTCTCCAAATTAATTTGAACACCGTTTGACAGATCCACCAAATTACAAATCCTTTCCTTGTTTTCATGCTTAGAAAGTGCCAAAATCTTAGTTGAAGGAAACATTCTTCACACAGTCACTTCCAAGCGAAACAGCTTTGTACATGAGTGTCATTTTAACTTTTTTATGACTGACTTCAATGGTTTTTATTCTACAAATGAAAACAAAAAATATACATTTTGTGCCTGTTCTCTAAAACAGAGAGACTATTATGATTTTTGAAGAGACTCTTTCAGCATTTTCCTGTTTGAACAGCCAACCGTCTAAGCTGTTGATTTTAAGTGAAGTTTTCTTAATTTGTGTCCGGTCCTCCGCCACCTTCTTCAGTACCACCAACAAACGCCTCCACAGCATGATGCCATCACCGCCATGCCCAACAGGTGTTACCAGTGTTTGTGCATTTCATAGCTTCACCTTCACGTTTCTCTCATCTGACCATCAAACATTTCATCCAGCTACTTACTCCAGCCGGATTTGAAGGTGTGAGTTGTGCAGCAGGGGCTTGTGTCTACGCTCTACACCCTCTCAGTTCATGATGATGTCAAACTAGCTTCCCTGTGGAGAGAAACTTGGTGCTCCAGCAGTTTTCAGCTCATGAAAAGCTTGAGCCTCTTTGTTACGTCTGAACATCCTAACCAATTTCCTTCCACCCGAGGCTAAACGTTTGAGTTCTTTCAGATGATGGTGAACCACGTGAATAACTTTTTTGTGTGCTACTGCTTTAACTACTTAACTTGGAATTTGCATTTGTTTAGAAATGGCTCCAATCTAGTAGCGTCGTTATTTGGGCTGTGTTAAAACCTTCATTGCAACTTATTAAATATATTTTAATAGATTGAAGGATACATTTGAACATGCCTGTTTAATTTTGACCCTGTGCATATTAGAGGAAATGTTCTAATAATTTCTGAATATTGTTTTGCATTTGCATGATCTATTGTCACTTCACCCTGGGAAAAATGATTAAAAAAAAAAAAAAATCAATTTAAACCTACAAATTAACGATTCCACATCCTTATAAATCTATCAAAAAGGCTCTCATCTTTAATAGATCTATGAAAAAATACATAAAAATCATTATTGATGTGTCCAAAACTGGTGTGCAGATAACCTTGAACTGCAACAGAAAGGCATAATGGAAGAAAAACAGAATCACCAAAGGGATGAAGCACATTGAGCACCGAGGCCAGTGTTTTATGTAGCAATATTAGAAAATAAGTCTTTTTGAATACATTTTCTTTTAAATAAGTTTGTGGTTCTTGCATAGTGTTTATGATGGGGAAATTAATTGCTTTTGACCCCGAAATAAAATTGATTTAGACCTGCAGAAAATATTTAATTGAAATTTAACATCGACAGATATTACTAGCCTATAAACATTAGTATTTTAAGTCATTTGTATTAGTCTTTTGTTGCCAAAGTGCTAAACTCTTGTATCAGTTCATTTTTCTGGGCAGTGGTGAATTTCTGAAGATGTCATGTTATGCCCCATTTGCATCGATTATGACATTAATTACTGTTAAAGTTGATCGACTAGAAGAAATCAGAGAAATTTTTACATCTAATTAAACACCAAAATAAATTAGTTGACCTCTGACAACAGATTTATTTTATTTATAGTTTCATTAATACATTTATTAGTTAATATGAGTCAGAAGGCAGAAACATACTCAGAAATTGTTTTCAAGTAAAAGAAGTATTAATTTAATATAACTACAATCAAATAAAAGTAATTGTTTGATCAGAATATCTGATCCATTATCTTTGTGAAAATGATAAAATATAAAGTGAGTACGGTATAACAGAAATAAAATAAATTATTTTGGAGAGATACCAAGATGGTACAAAAATGGCTAACATCAGCCATAATGTTAATGCCGATATGCTGTGCATCTGCAGTTAGAATAAAACATCTTGTGTGAAACAGGCATTTCCAAAAGTCAGCTATAAATCAACCAAAATGTGAGAAGAATGAAAGTTGAAAAAAATAAATGCCTAGAACTCTAAACAGGAAAAGTTGATCAGGGGCGATTACATGATGGTGATCAAATCTGGTCAACCAAAGTCTATTTGTCACTTCAGAATTATTTTTGAAGTATTAATGACTCTTTTCAGTTAACCTTCTCTAAAAACCCTGAAGACCCTGATGGTTGGTCAGACAAACCCAAACCACATCGTCCACAGACCACGACTCCAAACTATAAGGCTATGTCCCTGTAATGCAGTATCCGTGAGAAGAAAGTATAGAAAATGCTAAAATAGGCCTGGAAGAGATCATAATAAATCATCTTCAACTGGTGGTGGAGCACCACAGGAAGGGCGATGACCTACAGCACAAAGCAAAAAGGCGCACCGTGAATGTCTTCTCCCAGTAACCTCAACATGTTGCACGAGAAAAAGGTCAAGCTGAGGACTAACTATAAGTTCAGTAGGTATGTAAGAATCAGTCTGCTTAAAGAAAAGTTTTACTCCTCCTGTTTCTTGCTCCACAAACCACCAACCAGAACAGTTTTCCATTCCCCCCCTCAGACATACCACCTTAATGCTTGTTAGGGTTCTCCCACTCGACAACCCTGCAACTTTCTTTCATTACGAGCCGACTTAATTTGCAGTTTGGGGATAAAATTATTCATGCAACAAGGACCCCAGTAAATTGGCCTCTCACCTCTCCCTGGAGCTTCTTCCTCATTCCCCTCCCTACATGTCACGACTGATTACTGCCAACAAAATGTCCCAGAGCTCCATGTAACCCCCGCTCTATCTCTTCCATAAAGAAATATATATGGTCAGGAGGAAAAAGAACAACAACAGAAAAAAAAAGACGGAATGAGAAACTCATATTACTCCCTAAACATCAGCGGCGCTTTGTTTAGCAGCAGGTCAGCGTCTCCTTTTGGTTGGAGAACCTTGTAAGCACTCAGCATTCTCTCCCCATCTCAGTCAGACAGTGTGATCGATGAACGCTGGATAAACTCATCTCTCTGCAGCGCCCACTCTATCGCTTCAGTCCGCAGACACAATCAAGGATTACTGGCCACCAAATGAATTCACCAGTTTAGCAAATAGGCTGAGAAGCAGTAAGGTGACGATTTGCCTCCCTCCCGCCATTCCGCCCAAATAAGGAGAGTGAGTAAGTCACCTTTGATGAGGACTTGCAGGCTTCTGGATATTGTTATGCACCTTCTGGTAAAGTAGAGCTCTGGAGGGTTGGGGAACAAATGCCACCAGAAATGTCGCAAAACTAATACTGTTCAACTACGTACAGCTACGGTTTCCCATTGGTGGAAGAATTAATTATAACGAGGAAAAGAAAAGATTAAAAAAAAGGGTAGAGTTGCAGTAATTTAGCATCAAGGGTATTTTTTTTGTATTGATAATGTTGAAATGATTAATAGCCTTCAATAAGTTACTTTAATTTATATTTTATAATAATGATTGAGAGACAGATTAATAAAAAACTATAAAAACTATTTTTAATCTTTTTAAAAAAAATTAAAAAAGATTTTATATATGATTTTACTTTTTATAAGTATATGTTTGAGTAAAATGAACATTGTCCTTTTATTCTATGAACTATTAATTGTGGTAAATCGAGTTAGTCATTTCAGCCTTACCTTACATCTATGTTATGTTCATGGAGGGATTTGTTATTTTCTTATTGAGAAGTGTCCAAAAGAAACTGAAAAGGACGCCTGTCTGGGAGCTGCAGACAGCTGTAAAGCCACTGGAGTCGACATCAGAATCAAGGATGTTTCACAAGCTTGTCAATATAATGGAAAGTGCTGTACAACCTGCATGCAACATACCAATTAAACAACAAAGCAGGCTCAGGCCCAGGTTCCTCAGCTCCAGCGCAATAAGGACGTGTTCAGAAGGTCACTGCTGCCCATTTCAATAACCTTTTACAATGACTCTCTGCAGCAGGAGAGGAAACTCCTTCAGGAGAAATGCATGCTCTTCTCGCCATTATATCTGTTGGTTTCTTGGTTAATTCAACATATTTTTTTCCCCCGTGTACTCAGCAATGTTTTTGTTCCCCCATTAAGAGGAATTAATTACTACTCAATTCAAATCAATCTCTTGACTTTGGATTTTGCAGAAAGGTTCTCCAGTCCCTCTCGCAGAGGTCAAGTTTTAAGCAACCAAATGAAAGTTGAGGGCAGCCGCTAAAAATCAAAAAATCTGATTAAATGCAATGTGGCATTAATGCTCAATTCTGCCCATATTTCTGGGCTTAAAAAAAAAAAGAGTGACTTATACACATTTTTTAAATTATATTTCCAAGAACAACAAAGAAGCTCAACACCTCATTTAGGCTCGACCAGCAGTGATAAACCAAAATCCCCCAAGAGTCAAAGGTACAGCAGCATTAAAACAATACGCTTTTCATTTTCTATCCAGCTGCTGGGAGTTATTAAATTTCACCACAATTGCATCAGGAAGCCTCCGACGGTCCAGTTATCATAAAATCTGTGACAAACTGACTTTCATAAGACAAAATAAAGCTAAAAGAAAGCAGCTTTTGTTCTCATCTGCCAGAGTCTGGCTTTTAGGACATTTACTTTAAAGGTTACTGGAAGAAGCGTTTTGTGGGGATTAAATAATGGAGACACTCACTGAAAATTAACAGTCATGTGAGATCCTGGAGTAACAACGTATAAATGCAGACCATTCAATAGTGCAGCGCCTGGCAAAAGTATTCACACCAGTTCTTTAAGCATCCTGTCATGTTATAAACACAAATGTAACTTTTTGGGGGGAATGATGTATGTCTTATATCAACTAAAGGTAGTGCATTATAGTGAAGACGATATAACAAAATTATTTAGTAGTGTAACCTGTTGCTGCATTTCTAGCTGCAGGTATGCCTCCACCATCAACAGACTGATTTTTTGCCAATTCTTTGTATATTTGCTTAATGTCAGTAATCATATTCTTTCCTTAGTTGCTCACTTTCAGAAAAATGAGAATCACCGTTCCTGTCAAAGGTTATTTCAGATTTTGAACTGTGGTAACTGAGTCAGATTTGTAGGCTAAATTCCTTTAGCCAGTCTTTCTCTGAAATAACTACGGTTAGCATCATTGTCCATTTGGCTCTTTTGATATGAAACTTTAGTTTCCTGCCTCATCTCTCGAGATGTTGCTTCAATATTTCCTTAAGACATTATGTAGCTTGTGAAGAGCACAAACAACAAACACGACAGTCACACTTTACAGCTGGGATGCTACCTTGAAAAAGTAACCTGGCTCACATCTTGTAATGGCTTTTTCCTTGCTGTGTGGCTTTTAAGCCCATGTTGGTACACAACACATTTTATTGTAGATAATGACACTAATTGTGGCCTTATTCCATGTTGCTACATAAGGAAAAAGGTTGTTTCAGGTTAACCTTCTTTGTGAGATCAGGGTTTTCATCAGGGCTATGAATAATACAGCTTTTAATTTATTTTTAAACTGGTTGATTGTTGACATTGTTTAAGTTCCATATTCGGTCTATTTCATTGTTTGACTCCATTTACAGTCAAAGAAAATCATTCACCAAGTGTATTTTGAAATTAATTCTGTTTAGAGAATGTATATCAATTATGTTTCTGCATTTAATAAGTTAAATATCAGTTTACTATGACCATTCTTTGTTTAATACCCAGCAGTAGTTTAGGTTGAGTAATTAACCATTTTTCAATTAATTTTTGCAATTTCTGATGCACAAAAAACAATTTCCTGAAGTATTTGTTGAAGTTCTAAACTTGGCCTTGGTCTTTGTCTCCAGCCCTGATTCCAGTAAAGTTTCAGCACAGTTGGCACATGCAGCAGCAGCGTTAGCAACACCGAAAGGCTCAAATTTACCACAGTGCACAGCAACAGAGACTACTGAAATCCAGAAATACGTTCGTTTGGTTCAGATCAAGGCCAGTATTCACACCAGAGTTTGTTTGGAAGTGGAAGAAGCGGGTCTCGGCCCGGTTGTTTGGTTCGCTTGATTGTACTTCACACCTGCACAAAAAGTCAGAACCAAAGGATGAAACGAACTCTGATCTGTCTAAAGCAGACCAAATGTGACACCCTTAATGAATGTAGACTTCTACATTTTAAAAAAGTAATAAAACATTAAGCAAATATTTTCCATTTTTATCTAGTGGACATAATTTCAGTCATGTATATCACCAAATCTGTGCAACTCTTTCTACAGCAGACTGAGGCTTAGAACTGCTGGAGATACCTAGCATCATTTTTCAAACCTGTGCCTGTCAGGCCATCTGAATAAAAAATGTACCGGCACTGAATAAGAAATAAGCACCACCAGAGCTGTGTTTTCATTCAATTTAAAATGCTGTTACACTCTAATAAGGCTCATCAAGTTTCAACATTTTTAACTTTTAACATCTAGAAATGTCTGGAGCAGGAACAGCTGATTCGTGTAAAATTAAGATGGCTCTTTATCCACACGGCCCGCTGACTGATGTGAAGCTATGAGGCTCACTCAAATCTTCATGTATGTCATCTAAAAGGCAGATTACTTCCCTTGTCATATCCGGGTGGTTTGTGCCGCGCCGGGCGAGCTGAGATAAAAGAAGAGCGCGGCGCTGAATTGTTATTAATTTATACTTCTGTTATTATCATCTGTTCATTAGCGGAGACACACCAGAGTGCCTTCTGACCCACTTCTGCTCAGTTTAGCAAAGCGGCTGCTCCAACTGCCACCACTGTCATGTTTCGTCCACAATGAAAACTTCTTGATGAGATGTATTATAATGAAGAACGCTAGAAATACAGAATTAAGATGAGTTTTTTTGAAGACGTCTTTGAAATATTGAATCAATTTTCAGCAGCCGTTGTTTTGTCATTCTGCAAAACCCAAACAGAAACAGAATCATCAGAGAGAGATGGGTCCCAATGCAACACCAGCACATCTGATATAAACTATATATGTATTGCCAACATAAATTAAAAATGTAATATGTCTTGCCAGTCATCTAAAGAAGTAAAAATCATATCAAATCACATGGAGGAAAATATTCCAAGTCTTTGATTCTTGTAATTTTGATGAATTTTACTTAAGCACAATAAAAACCCAAAATTCAGTGTCTCAGAAAATTTTAATACATAGAATACAATGGAAAAGGATCAGAGCTACCCCTCCCCCCCCCAAAAAAGAAATCTAACTTCTGCTTCAGAGTTCTAACTTTTCTCAGATTTCTGTCTAATCTCAGAATTCCATTTTAAGCTTTATAACAGGCTCTCATTCTGGGTCAGTCAGCTACACAGTCACAGGAAGACTGCTGACTGAGCAGACGTCCAGAAGACGGTCATGGACGTCCTTCACAAGACATAAACAGTTATTGCTGAAGAAGCTGGTTGTTCACAGAGTTCTGTATCAAAGCACAAAAAAATTGAGTGGAATGAAGAAGAGCGAAAGGATAAGATGCACCACTACCAGGGAGAACAGCAGCAGTTTCCATTACACCTACATGGAGCCACAGGCTGATCGCCTCCATGCCATGCTGCACTGATGCAGTAATTCATGCAAAAGGAGCCCCAACCGAGTACTGACCGATTAGAAATGTACATACATAAAGTCTGACATTTCTGCTTAAAATATCTGTTTTTCTGAGGCACTGAGTTTTGGCTTTTCTTTCCCTGACAGCCATAATCATTAAAAATGCAAAAACCAAAATATTACTCTCTGTCACTTTCTGAGATGACTGGCAAGAAATATTGCATTTTTACACAATATGCACATTTTTTGAGATGTACAAATATAGGATTATGCAAAAAAAAAAAACAAGCAGTATTATGCACACACTGGAGATCACATTTTTCTTGAAAAATAAACTGTCAGGTCAGCGTGTGCTTGTGACTTGAGCTGCTACAAGAATAAGTCTATTTCTCCAGGATTAAACCTGCAGCACATAATGATTAAGGTCCACAGAAAGGCAAGAAAAAGGCAGAGAAAGAAAAGGAGACGTGGCAGCATACTTAACCTTGGTTGCTTGCTTGGCTGTTATCTCCGTTCTCCGCTTCTCTGGGGAATTGAACTCAATCTAATGAGGAATTCTGATTAATGAGAGACGTGATGGACTGCGTGTGAGGCTCCATCAGAGCTTTCCTCAGACCAGCAGGAGGCGCAGGGCGTATTCACAAACCAGAATTAGCGCTTATTGATCCCAGACAGCAACCAAAACATCATCATGTCTGCAGTTGAGGTATTCTTTTTTTTTTTTTTTTTTCTAATGCCTCACTCTTGAATAAGAGCAGCGGCATGAAAAGAAAGAAAGCCCAAGTGTGTGCTCATATCAGGATTTTCTCTGATCTTTCCTTGCTCTACGATTTGGAAAACAGACTGCTCAGTTTTACTTTTAACTCGGGTAAATTTGCAGAAACATCCAACCTCATTATTGATTTAAGTGACACCACTGCTTGCTTGTTTGCTCGCTGCAAAGCAGCTTTAGCAGTCTGGAGCTCTGTTCAGCCAATCAGCTCCGGCTAATATATCAAACTCAGCGCTGGCAGCTTCTGGGCCGTGGGAGAGAATTATTCTGGGAGCTGATTTCAGATGACGGACTTTAAGCTCCTGTTCCGTCAGTGAAAATAAAGTGTTAAGTGTTAAAAAAACAAAGTTGTGGAGGAGCCACTAAACAACACAAACTTACAGGCTGGTGATGATTATGCAACAGATGTTGGATTCAAAATACAAAACTGCTACATACAAAGTATTGATCAAAGAAATTAAAGTCTAAAGGTCACATCATGATTGCAAAGCCAGGAAATCTAAAACTGTAAAACATAATCACAATCAGCTTTTTATTTGCTTTCCAGAAAGAGAGAGTGGTTTCAAAACAGTGTTTGACTTTGGAATTATTAAAATAAATTTGTCAATTGGAAAAAAAAAAAACATGTCTTTTGATGGAAAAATAGTTTTTTTTTTTTTGTTTTTTTTTTTGCACATTTCAGCTGTGTCAAAATTAGAGTATTTCACAAAACTGCAAGACAAACATTTGTTTTGCATCACAAGTCATGTGATCAACATCTGGGAGAAAAGACGAAGATGACAGGAAGTAGGAGGAGGGTGATGATGCGGCATATCTTTCCAATGATTTTTGCAATTTTATTTCTAATACATTCAATATGAGGCTTCCAACTAAGTTTGTTGTCCAGAATTGTACCTAAAATTTGGTCACATAAACTCAATTAACAGAAAATATATAAATTAGATGGGGTTTTTTATTTAAAGATTTATTATTACAGTCAACCAATATTTTTGAACCCAGTTCTTTTTGTACTAACTGAGTTAAAAAGGGGTTTCGTTATACGTTAACTTAAAGTTTCCAATAATCTTAACTGTAGCCAGTTAGCACAGCAGCAGCAGGATTTTCCCAGTATTTCGGTGTCCGTAAGTGTCCTTGTTATCAGCTGGGTAAACTAATTAGTTCCTCGTTTCCCTGCTGGCTCTGGTTCAGTCGTACTGGGATCCAGTTCAAAATGTGGTGCAGCACTGGGTGCCACATGTCCTGTGATATTTAACTTGGCTCGGCGCTGTGCTGACTCCCGCAGTTCTCTGACAGGACCCAGACAGCAGGCCTGTTTATTTCATCACCGCCGTCTTTAAATCAAGTGCCTCAAAAAATGAAAACCATGGAGGGGGCTCCGGCAACCCAGGATTTCAATCCAGTCAAGGACTGCACTTCAACATTTCGCTGATTACTTCCCTCCTCTGTAGCTGCTAATCAGTGAAAACACTTTGATGTTTGGCTTAGGAATATTCCGCAAAATTTTAGGCCATTTGCTACAGGGAGCAGTTTTCCTTTTTTTTTATTACAGCTAATCAAATCCATGTACCAGACGCTGATAAACAACCCTGCAGAGACAGGGATTGCTGTTCTGAGGTGCTCTTTATGCATTTGCCCCAAAACTGCAACCAAAAGGTTTTTTTTTTTTTTTTTTTATTATTTTATTTATTTTTTTTTTTTGTGATATTCCAGAGATGAGTTAGAGTATTAAAAATTGACAGGGGTAACGGTGTCTAAATGATGAAGAATGCAATGCTAAAGAGAAGAACTGTGACTGATTTGGTTGTAAGCAAACAGCTAGCTAATAGCTAATGTCAATCGTTTCATCACTGGGAGAAATAAATCTAATGCAACCTTAGGCTAATTCAAAAACTTGGCAGGACTCCATGAAGGTTTAGGGTGTATTCAGCAAATGAGATTAGGTAAAATGTTTGACAGATTGCTTCCAAGCAGCCATATTTTCTTGGAATCTTTAATAATGTTTTGATCGAAACATCTACAATCTCTTAAGGTTATTTAGCTAAACCTAGGAAAAATGCCAATTTGATCATCAGGAAATATATTTGCACAAAGAGAAAGGAGAAACTGAAAACTTTGAATAAAATTAATCAGAATCTTGTGTACCATTCATTTTCCTTGATGCTGATTGGCTGAACCACTAAGAACAGGATTATGGAAGATCGTCGACGTTAGCTTCTGAGGTTGCGCCAAGACGGTTTCTACTATGCATATTAATGCATATGAAGGTATACTTGATGTTTGAGCAAATAAAACTCATAGTTATATTTGTTTTTAATAGGGGGGAGGGTCTCAAGTATTTGCAGATTCCACGGCAACTGTGTTCCCTAAATACCAGACATTCACTCTAAAGGGGTCTGAACTGCTGTTATTTCCTCCACATTTTCTCCATATTTATATCAAAGACAGATAACTTTCAGCTGTGGTGGCCTTGTTTGACCATTAATATTTTGAGGTATTTACAAGGTAAATTTAAACCACTGTGTTATCTCTCTGTTCTATCTATGAATGAATCACATTTTAACTTCCTCGCCGTTTACAGTCAACCACACAGAAAAACGAGGCACACAAGGAGTCAAGCATAGAAACTGAAGACAGAGTCAATCAATTCTCATGAATCCTCTCAGGTCTCCACACATCAGTGGATGAATTACACACATGAACACCAATCTACTTTCATTACGCCTACATCCCAGGCAGCAAGAGATCACTGCTTACCTGTTCTAGTCTGATAAACACACCACAGTGACTTCAAATATGCTGCAGTACTGAATGACTCCTAATATCTTAATTTAGCTTTTTTGTTGTTTTGTTTCCATTTCGCAGGTGACAAAAAAATGCCAAATTAAAGCAGTCAAATGTTCGCCATTAACTGAGGAGATAAGTGTCAGAATGAGGACGGTCTCATTTAAAAAGTAAACACAAATCGGCTGAATACCGGCCCATTAACTACAAACAAACCGCTCCATTACATGGCAACACAGAGAGGCAAATGAACACTTGTTTAACTCTGGGGATCATTACGTATTAAATGTGGCTGACAAACATCTGGTCCAGTTCGCACTAATAAAGACTTATCAAGTACAAGATTGTGTTAAATTAGTCTAAACTGAGGAATGTAAATATAATTTAGCCTAAACATAGAGTATTGTAGAGAATTAGGTAAAAGGTAAATAAAAAGTTAAATAAAAATATAAAAAATAAACCAATCTTTCTGGCTTTCTGTGTAAGATAGCAGCCTATGAGACAGTCTTATCTACCAAAATTTGCACATCAGTACAAACAAAAGAAATGAGGGGTGAAGCTCAGTTTTTCAATATTTATTATTTGTTGTTTACTCTACATGGATGAAAAGCACAACAGATTTTAGGAAAGCTGCTAGCGGGACAGTGTCACCTCCTGATGAAAGCTGCTGTTTTCTCTGAGAAAAGATAACAGATAACAATGTTGGTCTTCTGTGATGAAGACCACCATTAATAACAGAATCAACTGGCACTGAAAACACAGAACCCTGGCATCCCTCTGGTGCTGCTCATTCCAACTGACCAATTAGAGGCTGCTTAGTGCTTAGTGATGAATTAAACATGTGTGTGCCATGTTTGGGTGTTTGGACTACATTCCTCACCTTTTATACCTGCACTGCCAAATCAGAGGTCTGACCCCAATTCTACTTACAAACGCAGTGGTTAGGTGCAACAATCACACTTTGAATGGAACATATTTGAGGCCTCAGCAATAAGAGATATTTATAAAAACTACACAACTTTTTAAATGTCACTTGCTAAATTTGTCTGCTTCTAACTCCCTGGCTTAAGGCACAGCATGGTGAAATTTTTACGAGAAACGAGTAGCTTTAAAAGTCATTGTACATGTTAATATATATATTTAAAAAGCTACTATTAAAACATTGCTAACTAAAAGGTTAGTAGCACCAACCCTAAAGCACTAATAAACATTAGCTATGCTAATACCAACGTTGTATTTAGTGGAAGCTAGTGCTAAAGTGCAAACATCAATTTGAATTACAGCTGCTCTTAAAGACTCCAATCCTCGAGAACCAATTTAATTTTGACATAATTTACATGTCATCTGATGCGCATAGATATTTTCTTTGTATTTATGCCATCTATGTTTGTGTGTTTCTTGCTTGAAATAGAGGGAAAAAAGAGGATGTTACTGCTGTATAAACTTCACCCACTTCAAAATAAGAGCGTGAATATAAACGTCTAACTACTTGAAGAATCCGTTACAGTTGATAACTAGAACTTCAAAATGTATTCAAGTGAACGTTTTCAAAACAGCCCTTTAGTAAATTAGCACTCTAGAATTTATCTGGGAAAAAAAAAACTTAAAGAAAGCGAAGTGCGTTAAACATTTTCAGTTAGCTGTGTTAAGAAAATAAATTTAAGATAAGCTAGTTTTAAAACTCAACATGTCTTGATTCAAATTGCCTAAATCGTGGTTTTAAATCAGTAACGTATTCTGCCCTATTGACCTTTATGTTACCTGTAGTTCCAGCAGATGGTTTGCTAGGATCGTTTGAACTGCCTTTTGTCTGTGTGGGAAAACAATACAGGAGAAGTTCTAGCTTTTCACACTCATCTGTGAAAAGCCGTAAACACGGCAGGAGTTCCTGGCTTTAGAGAGGGTCAGAGATAGCTCCTGGATTGGATGAGCAAAGATACGCCTTATTTGCATTTTTCTGAACCCGGGCATAAGGGAGGATTTAACGAGTCAAAAGGTTTTTAAAGTTCAAGAATTTTTCCTTTCTCAACATCTGATGTACAGCAGAGAAATTAGCTCTGCTGCTAACGCTTTAGCCGAAGAGTGCTTAAAAAAAAAAACTGAAACAGATCAGCAGAGCAAATGACATGTAACCATTTCACCCACTGTTCCTCATTTACATAGCTGGTTGTCTTTTCAACTGGACATGACATGTTGGTAGCTATGGCTTCTCTTGCCCTGTTCTAAAGGTCAAATTGAATAATTGAATAACACTCTGATTAAATGATAATCAGAGTTTACAAATACTATGAATTTTGAAGGGAATTAGCTGTGCCAAATATAATCTGTCTGCTTCTCTCTGACTTAGCTTACAACTGCACAGTTAGCTGCTGAATGCAACACAGCATCACTGCAATAAAGCCAACATTAACCCCTGTTTGGAGTTCAATCTAAGCCCCTTCCAAGCACGCAGATGTCCGTGTTTACTGTTTGAGCACTCACTCAGTCTGCTTGAAACAGACTAACTAAATACTGGCACATTAAATTTTGAGACCTACTGAGCAAACACCGGCGAATTAAAAGCTAAGATAGACCGACTGACTAAACATTGGCCCATCAAACACTAAGGCTGGCAGACGAACCCGACAGCACAGCATCTGTTAGGCTGTGTGTGTGTCTCTCTCTCTTTTTCTCTCTCTCTTTTGCATACAGTACTGGCTACTTAAACCTAAGTACCGTCGAGATTACGCCAATAGCTGAGTGGGCAGAATGAAGCGGATCCAATTTGTTGGTCTCCCAAGATTTTCAAACGGTGAGACTTGATGAAAAACAAAAAGCTGAATTTAAGGTTCAGATGCTGTAATCATAGTGTACAAAGTCTGCTTCTAATATAATGTACTTCTACATATTCAGAACATCAGACACCATATTTTGTCATGAAATAACCACAATAGCAGTATCAACATTTGATTTGGGGGACTGGTGTCTGTGTTCAACATTTTTATTGAAGAGCATTTTTTTTTTCTCCATTATTTGTAATGACATTTATGGATGGTAATTTCCAAGTCTTGCAACAGATGCTAAGCTGTATTTGGGTCTGGAATTTGACTAGGCCTTTCTAATAAATAAAGATCTAAATAAATTTATCGTAGCTTAGGGCTTAATTTTTATTTGGTTAAATAAATATTCAGCTGGAGACAGAGAAACAAAGAAAAATGTATATCTCAAGTTCCCCCATAACCAAAACCTCAAAACAGAGGTCAAATGTTATTCAACTGAAAGTCTACGAACGGCAAAGTAAATTAGTAATCGATATATGATAAGCTAAGAGCACCAAGCATGTTCAAAGTAAGCAAATGCCCTAAAGCGCTAAGCAGAAAATTATCCCTGCTATTAGCACATTAGCAGAAGGCCATACAGACATTTAACAAGCAGGCTGAAGGAAACTTGTTTTTCTAGATTTTATGCAAGAGCACCAGAGAAAAGGGGGCAGAATATAAATGTACTCTGCACTTTTTAGGCTTTTGTTTGTCTAATACTCTAAATATTGTGCATTATTTTTCTGCCACTTCATAAATCTGTTGAAGTGGAATAAATTAATTGAAGTTGATGGATATTATGGGAGAATCTAGCTTTGTGTGAAATGAGTACACCATCAAAGTTTCTTGAAGTGTGAATAATTTTGTGAGAAAACACACACACGCACACGCACACACACACACACACACACACACACACACACACAAACAGCAAAACATGTGAGCTTTGCTATGCTGGATGAAATGTGGTCAATGCACACATCTGTGGTGAACTTTCTTCGCCAGAAATGCAAACAATTTCTTTTGGAGGTAGCTGTCACAATTAGAATAACAAAGTGTGAATATTCAGGGGAAGAATCATGAAGAAGATGAAGATGAAAGAAGAAAGAAGAAAAAATAGAATAGAAAACAAGAAAAGTCATTTTAAAAATAAAAAAAAAGACACTTGACAGCAACCTAGATAAATTTACGAGTCCAGAACCATAAAACTGGGTTCAGCTCCATTAAAGTGTTATTTTATACCACAACACTGCCCTCCCCAGGACAGAAAAACTGCTTAAATGACGCAAACACTTCCAGTGTGTAAGGAGCACAACGAAGCAGCTAGACAACTGTTGTTTTATTCCGGTCCCCGGAGCTGTTCGGGGACCTTAAGTCCAAAACCAGACGGATGACTTGTGAGAGTAAAAGGTAATTTAGGTCCAGCCTTCAGGGAGCCGAATGCAAAAGGGGGAGATCATTTCAGCAATTCAGGGAGATCAATGTGCAAGGCTCACTATAAAGGAACGGCAAAATAAGCAGTAACTCAGACCAGAGATGTGCTGCACTGTCCCTGAGGAAGAGTCTGTTATCCATAATCAGACACCAACAAGCCAGCAGTGGCCAAACAACACGGCAAACAGAAGCTTCTTAGATTTTGTTGGTAAAAACATAGTGAAACCTTTAAGACAGATTCATTATGGACTTCAAGAATTTCAAGGCAGCCTTGATCGATCACTGACATCAGCACTGGATCAATATGTTGAGCTTTCTCTGGCTTACGCTTCACTTTGATGATCCACTGGTTGCATCGCAAATATGTGGAGATAAACATGAGCAGCTGAAGTTAAGACGTGTATTAGCTGGATCTAAAGTTGAATCTTAATAAAACATTTAAAAGTTAGCTCAACTAACCGTAAAGCACTAATCTAATATTTTTCTGTTGTGTTTTTATTACCGTTGTATTTATTGTTTTTGGTTGGTGGGTTTTATTTTGGATATTTTAAATATCTTCTAGTTTCAGTGTTAATTGTTCTTCAACGAAATTAAAGTTTATTGGTCGTTAAAGGAGTTTGTGCGTCTTGATTATACCGTCAATATATTAATTGAAAATGGTTTCAAATCAACTATTTTAATCATTTAATACAAGAATTACCGGGACAATTTATTATCCAGCAAAATGTGTTAACATGACAGATCTGTGTCCAACTACTTAAAGGAGTTTCAGCACAGAAAACCATAGTAGGACTGCTGACCTGCTCACTGTTCAAACATAATGGAAGTTGAATTGCAGGAAAACATGTAGAAAAAAATTATACATACATTAGACCCAAAGGTTTATTTTCATTAGTTTGTTTTTAATTGAGACATATTTCATTTATTTTTAGAAAAGAAAACAGAAAAAAACTAATTAAATGAGAAATCTGATTTTTTTTCCATTTTTGATTAGATTCTAAAGTATTGAGGGGTGCATGTAAACGTTTCTTTGAATCCTGAAGGAACAAAGACTTTCCCTATTTCAAAAAAAGGAGAAAACCGTCAAGGAAACAACGAAACAGTCAAATCTTGTGCTTAAAAATAATTTTAAAAAAAATCCAATCTGGCCATTCCTCTGCAGGTAATCATAAGAAATCCACAAGGTCAACATGAATCCTTTTGATCTTCAGCCTTACTCGGCACGCAATCCCATAGATTTGCCCTATGAGCTAAACTGTGTCAACAGGAAGATAAAAAGAGTCGGTTAAGCGGGCGCTCTGAGAAATTAAACACTCTTAAATCCCATTTGGTGACATCTGGTGCCATTCCAGCACTTTGAATCATTCCCCATGTCTAAGTGAAATGAATTAGTAATAATGCTTTTCTTCGTGTGCGTTCTTTGTGCTTGTTTGGCTAAAGCCGCCTGGTAATGATCTGCTCTTCATTATGTTTACGAGTCTGACCTGGTAGCTTCAAATGGAGGAAATGCTTTTTCTATATGGGCTATTATTCTAGACCTAAATGTTGCTGCCGTCAAAAAAAAAGACAACAAAGAGGAATAAATTAGAAGCGGAGCGACAAACAAAACACTTTGTCCATACGGGAACTCTTCACTTCTGAAACAGAAATGTATGCATCTTTCTAATTTCACAACATGCTGTTTGCAACAACACTCTGCAAAGAAAGGCAACAACAAAGCAAAACGTGTAAACATGACACCAATTTATACACATGTGCAAAGAAAAGACACCGTCAACATAGTCACGGAGGAATGGCTGAATCTGTCTGTAACTGGGACCATTAATCAGCATCGGCAGGCCGTGTCTGCGTTTGACGGAGGACAAAAACATTGAGTTTGTATTGAAGCGGATGGCCTAAACATTTCACTATGTGTGCAATGAATTTGAGTTTAATTCAATGACTCAAGTCAATAAACTTTTCAAACATATTGGAGATGCACCTCTAGATCAATGAGGTCCAACTCCTCAAACAGTCCCCAGAAATTGTTACTCAAGCGGCACTACTATAAAATATTTATGCTCAAAGACATGAAAACATATTTAGTGAAATGGCCACTGATGTCATCATTTGGAGAAATATAAATTAAAGTGCAAATTCTGGCACAGTAAAGTCTATAATGAGGAAATCCACACAAATAAAGAGGACTGAAACAATTAATTGTATTAATTGTGACAAATCAATTATTGAAATAATTGCCAACTAATTTACTAATCAACTAAGCGTCAACAGGATGTATGCAGACTTAAAGGCCACTTGCTCAAACAACAACATATCCAGACCAGAAATTTTACCGAAGAGTAACAATATTTCATAATAATATTATTCAAGTAAAAGTAAAAACTAATGTGTCGTAAGGCTACTTGTAAAAGCATTGTTTTTTTTGTTTTGTTTTGTTGTTTTTTTTCAAAAATAAGCCAGGTAAATTAGTCCAAGAAGGAACATTTTTTCCCATCCAGATGCTCAGAACTTACAAATCTATCCATCTCATCTTCTGCTGTTTATCAGGCAGCAGCGTTATCAGAGATCACCATACCTCCCTCTCTCCAGGTGGCTTCACAGGAAGCTGTCCAGAAGGCATCCTTAGTTGAAACCCCTTCAACTGATTCCTTCTGATGTGACAGAGTACCAACTTTACCCCGAGTGCCACCTAAAAGGTCAATCTCAAAATTATCCCTGAGAGTGAGTCCAGCCACCCTGCAGAGGAAACTCAGTCACTTTTATTTGCAAGATGTACTTTTGGATACCACAAGAAAAAAACAACTTGTGAGCAACGGGGGCAAAGGTAAACTGGAGGATCAAACACTTCTGATGATTTTGCATAAAAGAGGATAGAGTGTGCTGTGTATTTATGGTAGGGTTGCAACTAATGATTCTTTTAGTAATCAAATATTCTGACGATTAATTGATTAATCAAATAAAAAAATTGGCATATTCTGCACTTTTCCTTTAACCACATAAACCCTTTTATAAAATACAATATTTGAAATGCGTAAATAAAGAATTCAATTCTTTTTTTATTGCATAAATTTTACTTCTTGCCTTTGGTGTATACTGGAAAATGTGTAGGAAAGAATGAATCTGCAGCTAAAAAGTATACTTCTAACATCAACATGTGAAAAGCTCAAGTCTTTCAAGACAGTGTAGGGCAGATCTGGTGATTATATTTTGGATTAATCAAATAAGAATTGAATAACAAAAGGAGATTAATATAAAACAGAAGTTGAACCAGGTGAAGATAAAACTGACACCAGAGGAATTCTGGGTAGAATATATTCACAAACCAACAACTTCTCTGACTATGTTGTTCTGAAAGCAAATAGCCTTTTTTAGAGTATGTATATCTAGTTTATGATTAATGACTAAATTAGTAGACGTTTATTTCACTCCATTTATCACTTTTCATCCCTACCTCACATGCTCTACCACTACTCCTTTAAATTTTTCGAATGTCACATGTCATGCATTAACAGTTTTAACAACTACTGTCAATAGAAGAACATCATTTGTCTTGAAAACATAATAAACCAAAGTATAAACTTTAAGCCACAGCTGCAGAGTAAAGACTGGGACTAGTTACCCAACATCATCTACATCAACAGTGTAAGCAAACATAACATTGTCAGTCGTCCACAGAGATCATTAAAAGAAAAACACACAAAACATTAGTGTAACATCATTTTCTTTTGGGATTTCTGTTTAATAGAGAAGCAGACAAGTTCTATTACATTCACAACCCGTCTTAGGAAATGGAAAGAAATACAAAATGAAAACTGCGCAGCTGAAATGGGATCATAATTTAATTTTTCTCAGCTGACAAACTCCAAGTGGATCTCCTTCCTGCCATGCATGTGATTAAAATGGAGGAAGGTGGAGGGTAAAGAGTTTAAACTTGCGCTTTCTCTGCTGAACTCATTTGAGAACTGAAGTTAATTGCATCCTCATCAGAATCCAGACAGCGACATTTAGTGCAGTCACCCCACGACTTCATTTGCTGCTTCATCTTTGTCAAGCGAGACTAATATTTACCGAGCCGGGCGCTCGCAGGCCGCATCACCAGCAGTAAACAAAAAGATGGAGTCTATACCCACAGCAGAATGTAGTTGTCAGTAACTGCAGCCACAAAGTAGATGAATGATAAATACTTAAGGAGAACATGGCATTTTTCTCCCGTGAAAGACAAACTTGCGGAAAGGGACACCTTTGTCATTTCTCCTGCAGCACTCCATCAGATGTTCTCAGCAACAAACGACTGGAAGAAACATCTCCATTGTTTTATCTTTGGGAGCAGATAAAAACAGCCTTGAATCACCAGCAGGAGAGATGCAAACAAGCCCACTGATATCATCACACGGTTGAGTAAAGAGCATAACAAAGGGCATGGTGGTCAAACTGTGCTGTTACGAAAAGGAAAACTTGATGCCTGGTGAGGTGCACAACAAAGTTGACTGGGGAGTATTAAAGGGGAAAATACAAGTAAAAATATTTTTGTATTTGCAGTTTTTTTTTAACTGAAGAAACAATAAAAGCAATACATCTTTGGAAGGAAAAAGTTTCAATGAATACTTTAGAGAAAATAATGATTTTTTTTTTTTACTGTAATTATTGAGTATTTCAGTTGACCTTACACTTTACCAGCTATAGTTTTACAGTGGCTCTTCTGTACAGGGAATCTATTTTTGAACTGGTTAGAATAGGCATATGGACAACAAAACATGTTCATTATATTATTGCACAAAATCATTCTTAGATGCTAAGGTTTTACTCTGATCAGTTCTGCCAATTTCAGAATGAGCTGTTTTATGGCCTCTAACATCTTTGAAAAGCAGAAGTGGAGCCTCCTGTACAACCAACAAGAATGCAGCAAGTGGTTTCTTGATGGTAAGTCAATGAAAAAAAACTTTTGTCTTTTCCAGCAACCATTGTACAGTGCGTACGGTAAAACCAGCTGATTAAACATGCTGAAGCGCCACTTCGGTTGCTAGTTAAAGGGCTTGGCTTCGCTAGGGTTGCCAGGTAATGTTGCAGTCCCCCATCCATAACTATTCAACAATGAGGAGGATTTTGAAATGGCTAATTTTCCAGACATCAAAAACAACTTATTGCTAAGTGTTTGGGTTGTTTTTAGAACAGAGACCCAATGGACGTATGAAAACATACAAAATTTGAATTTTGTGTCACAGGTCCCTTTCAAACTTCAACTACTTTTCTTATTGTTTAGTTATGAATGGGCTGGTAATAGTTTAAACAGATGTAAGGCACCAATCCTTTGACATGTATATCATGTCTTCTTGTCATGGTGAATGTTGTAGAGATTTGTTTCCAGCTTAACTGTGCTTTTACAAGATCAGTGTTTTAACTTCAAGAGAAGTGATATTGGTGCAAGTACTAAGCTAAACCTGGTTCATCTATCAAAAGCATACTTACACAGAACCTTGATATGTGGCTAAAAATATTAAACCATCCCCAACATACAACCAGAAATGACTGATCTGGAACCAGTTTGGTGAACTGGGGATGTACTGCAAACTGGCACGTTTAGAACAAACACCAGAGGGAATTGCTGGTAGGATCATGAGTGTATTAAACTTATATAGTCTACAGTGAGTGATTCTCACCAGATGAAAATGCTCAGACACACCTGATGCATAAATCACCTTGTGAAGCTCCTGGCTGCCCCAGACAGCCAGCATTAGGGAAGATCATCTGACCCTGGCATATGGACACAGGTAACAGACTCATTACCACACCATGTGACATCCTGCATTGTGTCTGGATGGCCAACATTAGCTGGATTAAGGGTAAAGAATCCCATGCGTAGGAGGAACTGAAACACCAGAGCAAAGACTGATCTATTTGACGAGGTGCCAACACCACAAAGGATGAACTGACAATGTGAGTCATTGTCCATTAGAGGCTTTACCTCACTATGGCTGGCCATTGTCAAGAAGCACCAACTTTACGCTGCCATGTCTTTGAACGACCCACAGCTAACTGATGCACTTCAACTGGATCATGAATCCTGGATGGTAGAGTTTTTTTTTTTTTGTTTTGTTTTTTCAGCTCAATCAGTACAAAACTAAGTTAAATAATAATTGGTAGAGATCTTCAGAAAAACTTACAGAAACTCCACTAATGAACCGTTTAGTCCAAATTAAACGTTTGATCAAAGTCTTTCTGGAGGTAGAACTGGGAAGTAGAGGTTATGGTCCTCAATTCAGTTGTCCTCTGTGTGATTGCTGAGACCTTTACTGCATGACTTCACCTATTTCTTGTGCAATAATTGTCAATAAACACTACTTGTCCCAAAAAAATTCCATGAAATGTAAAAAAATAATTTTATTAATTAAAATCAACAACGCAGTTTGCCAAGAATACATTTGGGCTGTATAAAGCACTGATATAATGAGGAAATATTTTTATACTTATGTTTTTGGTTTGGCTTTTAGCAGACTTAGAAATTAGAAGTATTTATTATCAAAATAATTATGCATTAATTTAGTTAGACCTGTCGTATCGCACAATTCCAGTGATTGCACTTGTCTTAAGAAGGATCAGCTGGTTGAGGATAAGACAAATCCATGAATACCTAATAAGACCTGGGTGATCCAGCACTCTGTGTTTAGTAAAATATCCTTGATAATATTGTTGTTGAGGCCATTTTTCATTGAATCAACATAAACAGGAGCAAATTGTGTCTTTATGACAGCTAGTAATAAAGTTGACCATTATGTGATGACAGCACTGGGTCATTCTTTGAGCTTAGGCTCTTTTTTTCTGATTCATTTGCCTTGAGAGCTACTGATCATAACATTTTAAAAGCTTACAAAGATGTCTGAAGTGAAGTATAAATAAATGAGGCATAACTTCTATGCACTGTGCATATCTGAACAATACATTTACAAGAAAGCACAGAATTAGGCCATAACTCACTGTGAGGGGACCCACTTCACTGTTTGCAGCCTAATGAGTCACTGCTTGTGAACAACTGGTGGATTTTTGTTTTCTTAATTGTGACTAAGAAGCTTAACCCTGAAGAAATCCTTGACTCAATGTGGATGAGGCCGGTTAGAGAGCATTGTTTTAGCAGCTAAAGGCTCTTCACTTTCAAATCCTCATCAAGTATACACTGATCAGGCATAACATTATGTCCACCTGAGCGATGCTCTAATGGAGGCATTGACTCCATTAGTAGAGCCCTGAAGGGACGCTGTGGAGTCTACACCACCTTTATGTCCTGTAATGTTGCGGAGTGGAGCTTTTGTGGAACAGATCAGTGTTTCCCAACCCTGGTCCTCAAGGGACACTGCCTTGCATGTTTTAGGCGTTTCCTTGATTTCAATTGACAGGTGTTTGGATTCAGCTGATTGAAGTTCAGCAGTGTGTTAAAGCAGGGAAACATCTAAAACATCCAGGGCAGTGTGCCTTGAGGACCAGGGGAAAACTGGAATAGATTACAAATTTCCTTTGAAAAAATACAAAATGCAGCTAATTTCTTAAGGTAAAAGGATATTTCAACCAAAAGCAGTTGCCCCTGAACCCAATTACTGGTTATTTTCACCCTACAAGAATAAACACATTACATTCCTTTGGAGGAACTTTGGATGACTTTTCTTTGTATAAAAAAAAAAGTGGTGAATCTTCACTTCTGAGAAGATTCACCACTGTTCCGTTTATTCTCCATTTGTGGACAATGGCCCTCACTGTGGTTTCCAGACGGGTGCATTCACACCCAACCAATTTAATCTACTTCAATTGAACTCTAGTGTACTTGCGTAGAAAGTGTGGTTTGTTTTGAGAGGTGTGAATGTGCAATTGAACTCTGATGCAAACGAAAACAGCAAAAAGTTTTAATATATATGTGTATGCCAAGCGGACGGCAGTCTGCTCCAAAAGCAGGAAGCGGTCTATTGAGGAAGGCATTATTCTGCCTTCCTCTGCCTTCAACCGCTAATTTCTGACGCCACTCCATTTTTTCATTACATGAATAATGAAATGGCATTCAGTGTCTTCTTCAGAGGTTTTCATGCCAGTTCCTTCAGTGGTTCTTGGTGCAGTGCCACTACAGACAAGGTTTTTCACTGGCTTTGGTTTGTTTGGCACAGCATTGTTCAATTATTTTTCAACAGGTGTCACAATTTTGGTTCTGAATCGAACCTACCAGGTGTGAAAACACCATAACTGTTCTTTAAATTCCTTGGGCCTGGGGAAGAATATCTTGTTTTCAGGATCTTTTAGCCTACTTCATGTTCCCTTTAGGTGATTCTGCAGACCTACAGGATAAGGCAGTAATCGGTGTGGCTTGTAAAATGGAATTAAATTGTTGGTAGTCCCAGTTAATTCATGATTTAACTGTGCAAGTTACTTTTTCACAATGGCCTAGGCATCTCTGTGTCTTTTTTTGTATTTGCTAAATTTTTAATTTTTTTTTACTTTAAAATTTGATTCAAGTAACAAGTGAACAGAACAAATGAGACATTTTCCAATCCCTAAAACTTTTTTATATGCCATCTCAGCACCATTCTAAAGGCCTCTACGTAAGGGAGTAACCATATTTCAAAAGACTTTTTCTAAACAGAGAGTGGCTGAGATAAGATTAGCTAATACAGCTGCGAATGGGAGATAACTGTAATTCCACACGTCTTGAGGCAAGACTTCACTCAGAATCACAATGGGATGACCTCCAGATACTTGCTACGACAAATAAAAATAACACTAGCAGATCTCTTTGAAATAACGTGGCAAAAGGCTTGAATACGACGAAGACAACAAGCAGAGGCATTCATCTACTGTTAGTGCTAGATAAAAAATAACAAAAATGAAATCCATGCATGATCCCAGCATGGCAGTCAAGGAACATTAGGGTGTCATCGTTCAGTCATAACCCTGAGGCGTGATGGTGGAGATTTCTGCAGGGTGATTTGTATGCAACATGCATTTCCCTTTTCTTTCTGAAGCAAAGGTAGGAGAAAATCTCACTGATGCTGACAACATGGGCACTGGTCTTCAAGCTGGCAAATAGCAGAAATAATAAATACGGGACACCTGTTGTGCGATAAGCAGCCATGAGCCAGGGAGACAGTTTTTTTTTTTTTTTTATTCATCTGATCGGAAGCAAGAATTAACCACCAGTGGAGCGCCAGGCTTTTTCCTTCCAAGACAAACAAACAAGTCAAGTGATATCTGCTCTGACATCAAACATTAACAGACTGGGAAAGCAGGATTAAAAGGCTTTCCAACCAAATGACGACAAACGCACCGGAGAACCTGGTTTATTACAAAGAGAATGCTGAAAACCTGCATCGCTTGCCAACAAATAGATGAGACAACTGTCCTTTTTTCCCCTCACTTCAAATAAACAGAGTTCTGTTCTTCCACATCCGCCAGCCCAACACTGTTTACTCTCAAACGCAGCACAATTTATTGCAGCAAATAACAGATAAAGCTCAGACTTTATAACAGGATAACATGTTCTGCTGCCGACATTCTTCGGTAATGGATCAGAGTGCAGTAAAGAGAGCTGTACAGTGGGTTTAGGTGATATAATGGTAATATCTAATACCAGGAGTTTCTACCGCAACATTGTTGCTCTCAGTATGGTCATCAAAAGTGTGCTGCTTTTATCTCTGCAGTAAGAAAATAGGTCTAAACAGAGTAGTTCAGTTTATGCGAACAGAACACTTCCTGTGTCGTCATTCTTTATTGTTCACGATTTCTCAAAAGGGAACAAAAATTAAGAGCATGCAAAATATTTAAATATCACTTTAAAGAGATCCATGAGTAAGCCGTTTTGCACTGCAATACAACCTGAGAACATTATGTATGCCAGGTTCTGAAGTACGAGCCAGTAGACAGTCATTTTTGCTCAATGAGAAACGTTGGGCCTTTTCAGTTGGAACCATAGAAGGCAATGCAGAGATGACAAGAGGAAATGAAGATGAAGACCAAACAGATGAAGAGCAGAATTGGCTGGTGTTTTTGTGACTGTTGCTTGGAAATGCTAACCCAAAAAGAGAGTGTGTGTTGCGAAAAGCTCCAGTTTATAATTTAGTTCAAAAACTCAAAACATTCTCAAATATAGTAGAAAGTTATGTTACAAAGACATAAAGATGCTTCATTGTCACTTTAAATCTTTCAAGTTGTTGTGATTTTACGCTAGCTCCTGCTAATGGTGTTATAGCTTTAGCTAATATAGTAAACAGTAGATCACAGGCTGATCACGTTTGTTTCAACAGATATTTGGTGTTTAGTGACATAAGAAAATGTTAACATGGTTTCCCTCAATCCAGGCAGATGGATGGTTTTCATACCCAAAGGTCTGATATGAAATGACCAGAAATGCAAAACTACAAAATGGTGAAGAAGCAAAATCCTCTGCACTGCTCAAACATGGCTGTCTGTCAGAGCAGCCTGGATGAACAGCCAACACACAAGCTTTTGTGCTTCCTCTGACAATTTTAACATCTTAACAACTGTGAGTCTTCTTTCCTGAATCACAACTTTTACATAGAGTAATGTAACCTAACAATGCTCCTGTAGGGTGTGTTCACTGATCAGGAAAAGATACGTTTTTGCACCTGCCAACCAAGTAGCCATCACTGACCAAAAACATTTAACATAGCAATCGATGGATGTCACCAAAGCGTTTAAGGTCAGTTCTGCAGACAAAGCGCCAATTTATTTACCCATTCTGCTCTCCATCCCACTATGATCAGGACACAAAGGCACTTGATCTCCTCCGTTTAAAGTAGAGAGACTCGTCCCCATTATTCTCCATTAAAAAAACATTATTCTCCCTATACAGCCTCATAAAAGTACTTCAACATGACAAAACTTTGTAAATAAACCAAATTTATCCAACCATTTCATGATCAACCATCAACTTTTCACAATATTTTATTGATGTAAGAAAGGAAAGGTTAGCTTTTCGTGGTTTTCTATACCTTTGAGGTGAAGGCGGTGAGTCATGCTTTGAAAAATGTGCAGAGGCAGAGTTTATTGGGGATTGTAGAAAGTAATTAGAAAGGCGAAGCTTAAAGTCATTAATTTGTCAGTTCTTAGTAAATCCTGACTGGGTGAGATGTTCCTAGTGCAATACAATCAGTTCTGTTAAGTTTCACCTTAACCTGAAAACCTCTTGGATTCTAATTCAAGGAGAAATCAAAACCCAGGCAACTGGTGTCCAGTGTTCAAGACCGACAGAAATGGCATGAACTCATAAAACGGCATCATGGCCTGTTCCAGGCATAAGGAGATTGCCATATGATTTATGTAATAAATCAATCAGCCAGTGAAGCTGCATAATGACTCACCACCCAAATTCCTACTTAAAGGAAGAAACTGTTAACTAGTTTCAACAGGGTGAAACTAGTTAAAACTGCACGAGGAAGGAAGTTTAGTTCATTTTCATTTACATCACTTGACTTACAGTTTTGTTTCCATCTGCCAAAGCCCCATCGGAGGGACACACTGTTTTTGTCAAGGCACAGGAAGCTCTTACAAAACTTTCTCCAACTTGAGAAATCGGAATATGAAACGTGAATTGTTCATAAATGAGCAATGAATGTGCCCCTTTTGCTATACAAATCTGACGGCACGTTGCATTTGATAAAGACATAAAAACAGAACACGACACCTTAGAAACAATCCAAAAAAAGAAAAGAGATAAGACCTGCAGAGAAGCACAGTCACAGACTCCAATTAGGATATTCAGCCTGGTATAAGACTCCCAATGATTAATTGATTCATCAGTTAATCACAGAAGACGTTTGACTTGAGTTTTAATCAAATTAATCATATTTTAAGCGCCCCATGTTGGAGGGGTAATAAACTGATGTGATAATTCAGTTACTTCTTTTAATTGTTTTCCTTGCCTGCCAAGTTTAATGTATATCAAAGTCGTCAACCACAAAGTAAGCTGCATTAGAACAGAAGAGAGGAGCTGCAGTGGGGAAACCTGAAAATCAATGCACCAAAGAAATTCAACGAAACATGCAACAGGTTCATACAAGTCACTAAAAGGTGAACGTTTTTTCATGGCTACTTCAGGTTGGCCAGCCTTTTTTTTTTTTTCAAGCATCCGAGAAACACAAAATAGAAATGTGACTTTGTTAACATTATAACATTTAGGGTGCATTCACACCAGTCCTGTTTAGTCCACTTCAATCAAACTGGTTAGAAAATCATTTTCATTTGAGGAAGTGTGAACTCTGATGCAGACCAAAGAAGTGAATTCTGGTCCGCCTACAAACCTCGATTTTGGTTCAGTTGAGGTGAACTGTATTGTATTTTGAATGCATATGGGAACGCCAGTAGAATGGAGACTGCTCTGAAAGTGGAATTGGACTATAATACAGGGCATTCTGGGTAAATACAACCAAAACAAACAAGCAGCGTGCCACAGGTGAGGGAGGGGACGGCTTGCTCAAAGGGTGTGGGCAGCATAAGCTGAAAATGCAACAAATGTTTCAGTTTTGGTCTCCAATCGCACAGAGTATCCCAAGCTATCAGGTGTGAAAAACCTTAAAAGTGTAACTTTGGTGATACTTCTAAAGCACAAATTTAATCCCACCAACACCAAGAGCTCATGCAGACATATTTTCTATATTTCGTATGAACTGGCCTTTGACCTTTCAATTTTCAACCATATTTACATATTTTGACAGAAGGACAAGTCTTTTTGACCAGTTTTTTATTCCCTGTTCAACAAAATTATACTCAGGAGGAGTATTCCACCAAAGTGAAACAAACTCTTCAATGTGGCCGGATTTAGCACTGAGCAAGGACACATTACGATGGTCATTTTTTTCATACAGAATGTTTAATAACCTTTGGTGGTGGCGTTTGGATAAAATCTAAAACAAACAAAAAAAGCATACTGTTGCAAGAAACCCATGAAATATTGGCATATTAAACGGACTAAAATGTTTAATCAAACTGCAAGACTTTCCTGTTGATACAAGCTTGTGATTACAGCCTGATCTATGGAGATTTAAATATTCCTTCCAAAACTTGGTGATGGATTTAACTGAACTCCATGGCAGGTTCAGGGTCTTGGGGATGGATTTGTACCCGTCACCTGACTTACAGTTTCCAATAACTATTTCTCTGATTTTCATGGACTGTTTTCTAGTTGAAGGTAACCATGGATACCGACTAACCAATGAATGGACTGTACAGACACAGGTGTCTTTATACTACAATCACTGGAGAGACAGTCACCGCACTCAATTTCTATTCCACTCCCTGTGAGACTAATGGAACTAAATGTCTGGACCGCTGTTTAATTAGGTCAGTCACTTTAAAGGGGTGAATATTTATGCAATCCTTTATCCTATGTGGCATATTTTTATTTAATTGTTTCAATTTGTAGACATTAGTTTTCACGTTGATATTAAATAGTTTCTTTTGTAATTAAAAA
>NW_006800091.1:618187-669846 GCF_000485575.1 Poecilia formosa | reverse complement strand
TCAATTTGTAGACATTAGTTTTCACGTTGATATTAAATAGTTTCTTTTGTAATTAAAAAAAACAACAAAAAAACAAAGTTGATTATGATTGATGAGTAAAATCAATAAAAAAAGGGTAAACCGTCCGAGGGGGTGAATACTTTTATAGGCACTGGAAGTGCAAAGACAATCACTCAACACTGAAATCAGTACATCATTCATTTTAAGACCAATGAGCCAGAGACAAGTCGACAGTAGGAGGATTGATGACCAGAGCATTGGCCAGAAAAACAGCCCAGCCTGCACCAGCATGGAGGAAAGAGACCAGGCCCTGGAGCTGTGGCTCTCTTTGAAGCCATGTGCTGCAACATTAAGGTTTTGAATTTGATAATATTTGAAAGAGAGCAGCAGAGGGAGAACATGAGGCAGGTAGGAGCTGAAAGTTGACAGCAGATCGGAATTCAAAGCCAAAATTACAGATTTTAACTCGTGTGGCATCCATCTTTCTTTCTAATCAATTTTTTCTGAATGATTATTTGATGAATCAAAACACTTCAAAATTAACCACAAACTTTTATGCTTGAAAATGTGCATTGTGCAAAATGTACTCAAAGCTCAAGGCTTAGAAATGATTTGACTATGGTTTCCTCCTTCAACAGTATTTCCATCCTCTTTCATGTGGAACCACACTCCTCTGGTGTGGAAAATTGAAATCTTTAACAGCAGAAAATCACTGTTTCTGCCATCCTTTACTCCCCATCTTCATTTCCCTCTCTAATATATTACCATAGTTTGACAGTGTGGAATAAAGAGCATAAACACCATGTCCATATTTGTAGATTTCGCAGTGAAGGACGGCAGCAAAGCTGACTTCTAACTGCTGGTGAAACACCAAACATCCCCAACAATTAAGACGAGGGAAAACATATTGAATCTGATCTTCACACAGAAAAAATACTTATGTGGATAAAACATGAACTAAAACCTGAATGGGAAAACTAGAATCTCTAAAGTATTAACTTCGAGTGTTGGAGAGAAAAAACAACTTATTGTTTGGGAAACTGTAGTCATATAACTACAGGAAGAGAAATGACAATAAGTACTCAATTAAAAATGTAAAAAATGAAAGTGCAGCTTTGAAAAGCTGAAATATCAAGGCATCATGCTACTTGACGTGCTATTGGCTGGCGTTTTCAAAGCATCCATTTGATTGGCCCTCATGGCACGGATTGGCTGTAATCTCCAAGAGTTGAGATAAGGAAGAGTATAGATGGCGAACTGTCAGAAAGAGCAGGAGCTTCTTAAAGAGACACAGACCCAATTTCAAGGCGATGGTATTGCAAAGTCAAATTTTGTGTTAGTTATTATTGATATGTACAGCATTTTTATAACAACCGAAGGAAACAAAGTTACTTGGTTGTGCTATAAAATGGCACCATGTGTCTGGAAAATACATATACTGTCCCTTTAAAAAAAAAAACAATTTCTTATATGATTTCTTTAAGAGATTTCCAGTATACTAACAGCATACTGATGTTAGTAAATCCTGTCTAGTACATTGGTCTAGTTTCTGGTGCAAATATTTTTGTTTCATCTTACTTCAAGAGTAGTAACTTAAAGATAACTTTTTAGTATTAAAGAGATAGCTTGTTTAAAGTAACTTAAGAATATTAACAAATAAAAGTGCTAGTTATAACCTGAATCTGTAACTGGAAGCAAACATTTTCCCCACAATACAAGTTAAAATGTCTTGTTCCACTGGCAGATTATTTCCCTTAAAGATAGTACTTGTTCATCAGTATTAAGGAATTATTGACTTGAAGCAATAAGTCAAAACATTATTTAACATTAAGTAACATTTACTGAATATTAAGTAAATGTTAAGCTTAACATTTACTTGTAGATTAGTTTAGTCTTATTTCAGGTGTACTATTTCTACTACAAACTAGATCAAAAATACTTGGTAAGGTTTTGTGTTTTTGCAGAGCATCACTGGACAAAAGGAAGCATCATCATAATTAATGTTTATTATAGACTTGATCAAAAACAGAAAAAAAAACCTTGAATATTTTGTTAGATAACATGCTGTAGACATGGATCAGTATGGCAGGCGCAGCCTTAAGGTTTAATTGGCATGAAGCACACCAATCAGTTCATTTGATAGAAGACATGATTACTAAATGTTTTTTTTGTTTTTTCCCCCAATCAGGACTGCAGCTGCTAGAAAAATAAGCAAAATGCCTGCCCTTTCATTTCAGCTCTGAAAAAAAATGAAATACCATTTCTCCTTTTTGTAGTTTCTGACCTTTTGTCTGTACCTTACAGCTCAAAGTGCTCTTAAATAATTTAAAATTGCTTATCAACAGCTACTCATATTGGGAGCTTGTTCAGTGAGTTGTTTTGTTTTCCATCACCTGAGAAATCTTCTGAGCTCAGTTTGAGTAAAACTGATCAATAGGAACATGGTTAGCGACACCAGATGTGGGCTTCTGTGAACATGTTGGATCAATGACCCTGCGGCACAGACAGCTTAATTACAGCAGTTTGGTAGCAAAGATCATAAGGCGGCGACAGTTTGAAGCAAATCCTGAAGACAAATTATTAAATTCTCACTGCCGCTAGATGAGTAAACCTTTTTTTCCTGATACACGAGAAGAAGCAACTAAATATATTTCGAGGTTTCTTTTTCCTGCAAAAGACTTCTAGGCCTTTACAAACTCCCTAAAATTTAATATGC
Source organism: Poecilia formosa (assembly GCF_000485575.1). Classification (NCBI taxonomy): domain Eukaryota; kingdom Metazoa; phylum Chordata; class Actinopteri; order Cyprinodontiformes; family Poeciliidae; genus Poecilia; species Poecilia formosa. The sequence goes on along the minus strand of NW_006800091.1, from coordinate 667,130 downwards.
ATACAAAAGACACACTGGAGTCTTTGGTAAAATACAGCAGACAGGTCCAGGATTACAGCAAGAATCTCGGAAGAAGAAAAAAAAAGACAAACAGTGGTCAGTGAATTTGGCATGTGTGGAACGATCGATACTAACGAGATGCAGACGGAGCTCTGACCTTTGATGTTGGTCACCTGAACAAGTTTTGCTGTTAAATGAGAAGCCATCTCTCTCTTCTTTCACAGAATAATTACATCTTGGTCATTGAAGTGTGCTGAGCAACCATTACACACTAAACAGATGCCAGATGCCAAGTTATTTGGAAACATGCTGAGAAAATGGCTTTTCTGTCCCATCATCACAAATGTAAACATGTTTCAGATGATGAGATTTTAGTCTGGTCAGATCAGGTTACTTTGAGCTTCTTTCAGAATGAACCTTTTTAAGGCGTCTTGTCACTTTAAAATCAAATAATCTAAGTTACTTTTTGAGACTGTAATAAAAAAAAACATTTTTTATTTTATTTTATTTTTCATAAAACTCTCACTACATTTTTCTTAAACATTTTATTGTATAAAATGCAACAACACAGCTTTTCCTGATTGTATGCTTGATCATTTGGCTAATTTGTTGATCATTCTTTGGATTAACCGAAAGAGTTAAGTTAAAACAGATGACGGTAGAGTCTGTTAGATGAAAACTTGTTCAGACGTTTTTCACAATAAAATAAAAGAAAAAATAAAAAGAAACAATTTGAAGGTCCTTCTTTCCAGGCCGAACCAATCAGATCCAGACGGATCCAATATTATCCATCTTGTGTCGTTATGTATTTTTTAAATGTGCTATAAATAGATCTTAAAGAGTGACTAAACTTCAGAGAGGAGATTGCCATGTGACATTTAGGTCCATACCTGCATGAATTTGTGTGTTACTCTGTCAAAGCAGTAGGATAATGTCTTCTGTGACTCTGTCGGGAGAATTTGTCACCTGAAAATGTCAGCATTTTAAAAAGATCCCATTCATCTCATCACTCCAGCTGGGGAATAGCGCTCGTGGTCAGCCATTTGGTACAACAGAGTAAGCTGTCAGGCCATAGCTGTTCAGAGCACATGTTAATATTTCTTTATTTGCCTGGGGAGTAAAGTCATTTGGTTCAGGAAAATCTTCGACAAAACTTGCAACAGGAGTTCAATATTCATTATATTTAGTTGGAGAGAGGAAACAAATGGCAGCATTAACGAGGTTAAGCGTCAATAACGGCCAAAAGCAGGAAATTAAATGAGTTTTCTGTCACAATTCAGAGCTGCGGAAATATTTATCAGTGAGTTTACGTTGAAGCTACGGATCACACTGTTTACCAACAGAGCTCTGCATCATTCAGCACATTTTGATTTGCATTCAGAATTGATTATTCTATTCCTTATTCAGACGATTAATCGAATATTCATTTGATAAAATTGGAGCATTCTGCAGATTTTTCATTTAACCATGTAAGCCTTTATATACAATATTTGAAAAACATCAAAAGATGTGAATAAATAATTGAATTTCTTTTAAATATAAAACAATCTTAAAATGCAAAAACTTAGAATTCCATTAGCGTATGCTTGATTATTTGTAGCAAAGGATGCATCTGCAGCTAAAACATAATTGTAACACATGACAACCTCAGCCCATCCTGCCCAAACTAAATGAACTGATTAATAACTGGATAGCAAAAGCTGCTAAGGAGGAGATTTTTTATTTTTTTTTCTACAGAATTTGAATCATTGAACTGCTGGATGGAGAGCTGGTGACTGTGGATGCTGACAGGGATTTCATCGTCATGTGAAGAAACCAGTTTGAGATGATCTGAGGTTTATAGCAGGGTTCATTATCATCCTGGAAGGAGCCGTTACAGGATGGGAACACTATGATCCTAAATGGATGGGCATGCTCTGTAACGGAGGAACCAAATAACAGTCTTATTTATTTATTTTATTTTATTTATTTATTTATTTCGAACAGACTTTAAAACAATCAAAAGAAAATAAAATAAAATAGAATGAAACAAACTTAAGAAATAAAATATGAAACAAATTATTATGCACATGTGACATGCAAAATTTTTTTGTATTTTCTGTTCGAAAAGGAGCAGGTAGAAGATACATCTTATAATGTCCTGCCCCTTTCCTACTTGTCAATGTATTTTCAATGAACTGTCATAACATCAAAAAGAGAAATTTTTCCATTTTTCATCCATTTTATACTCAAATACTTAAAGGGAACCCATTATGCAAAATTCCTGTTTTTCAAGTTTTCACACTTCCATTTGGGTTTTTACTGCTTCTAAAAAACAGCCCAGTGCTTAATAAACATTCAGCTCTTTTTTGGCAATAAGTTAATGTTTCTTATTGTTTAGAAAATGACCAGTTTCAAAAATGTTCTGAATGCAAAGTCACAAATCGGCAGACACTGCCTCACACCTAGCAACAACTCGCTTCCTCTCAACTAGTCTATGTGCTATAGAATAGATCTATAGCACATAGATATAGGTAGGTGTTCATAGGTATTCTCCATACCTTCAGTGTACGGAGTTTTTATTGTGCCAACATTACCCTCCTATAGCCTCCAAGCAGACAGCCCATTCTCCTCTGACAAAAGAATTTGTGACACACTTGTGCTGCTTAATGGATACTTTCATTTTCTTGCCAGTCTCTATAAACCTGAGGGGTGGTTAGACATAAAAATCCCAGTAAATCAGGTCCATTTACTGGGAGCATTGCTCGTTTTATTGACTGATTCACTATTTGTGTTAGCAATCAGTTGAACAGGATCTCTAGTAAAGCAGCCAGTGAGTGTTTTACCCAAGATCGTTCAGTTTTGGTGGATATTTACTCATTAAGGTTTTAAGTCACCAACTAGCATAGCGGGAGGTCTGTCGTCATTATAGACAGCAGTCTAGACTCCTCTTGTCACAAGTAGCAGCTACTGATGCATCACTGTCTACATATAAAAATGAAAGCCACTTTTTAATGCCAGTGTAATATTGCTGGGTCACTTTGTGCTTGTAGTTGTCATTTCTGTTTTTTGCACTTAGTTTATTGATATAACAATGTAAATGCAGGTTTGTATAAAGGTTGTGCTATCCAAGTTATGCTAAACTTATTCTGAAAGGGATTGATGATTGGTTGTAACAACTGATTTTATTTAAGAAACATTTATTTCAGATGTCAAGCGGCTCCGTTTTTATAGATTTAAATAAAATATCGTCACACGGTTGTTGCCATGTTGTTTAATGACTAACATTCGTAGACGACGCATGCTAGTCGCCTGTCCTGGTGTATGTTGTTGATATGAATAAATTAGCATTTATTTATGTTTTCTCTTTCCTACAACAACATCCTGATTAACAACAAACAGATGTTCTTCCATAATCAGTATGTACAGTCACCCCAACCACTTACACCGATGAGGTTACTAATTAAGCAAATGAATGCATTAATTAGGAAATGTTTCAGTGTTGTTCTAGTCTATCTCCAGACACAAGCGGAAGTCGTGGAAGCTGCAGCGATGACAGCCGGCTGGAAATGTGAGTAGAGGAAGTTCCAGCTCCGACTGAAAACCTGTCATCGTCACGTTTCTCCTCATGCATTATTTTCCAGAAATGTTAAAACAAAAACAAATGACATAATGACAAAAGCAAGTAGCCCCTTTTGCCTCCACAAACAGCAGGGGGTCTGGCACATTAAACATGGATCACATCCTTAAAGTAGGCCAATGCAGCTTCACAGTTACTCTTCATTCTGATGTCTCTGCACTTCAATATGCTATCAAGCTTAGTGCTGAAGCTTCACGCCGTGTTGGTAATCCATGAAGCTCTTAGCATCATGTAGCATTAGAGAGGTAAACATTAACTCCGTATGTGGCATAGCCGCCTCCTTCATTACAGGAAGCACATTTCTCGCTGGTGAGTTTTTGTAAACTGGGGTCGACGTAATTTTTATTCAGAACAGCAATAAGTTTCATATAAAGCTACATTTAAATGTGCCGTGTTTATGCAGAAGACACTGCATTAAGGGAAGAAGATTAGGGCCACTTAAAAAAGAACATTCTGAGAAAAATGTCAGAATTCTGAGATTAAAGTTAGAATTCTGGAAAAAAAATAAAAATATAAATCAGAATTCTTAAAAAAAAGTCTGACTTTAATTTTGTGATTCAAGTCAGAATTGTTCTCATTTTTATTTTATATTTAAAAGAAAAATTAATTCAAAGAGAAAAAGACTTGGTATGGCTCATGTGGCACAAATAGATCCAATAAGTCAAATGATCATGCTGTTAATCTGTAGCATATCCGAACAGCATGCATGTTCAGTACAACTTGAACCTCTGTTTTCCAATAAGTAGCCATTTTTGGCACAATCCCATATACAACAAGTTCAACATTTCATACATGAATCTGCAATTTCAGGGATCCAGAGATTCAGCCTGACTGTTACAGATAGATTTTAATTAGCCATTCAAGCTTCATGCATGTAAGAATCAGCTTCATGCATGTTCTCTCGAATATACATTTTTCAGGTCCAGCTCAGTGGAGTGCTATTTGCAATGCAAGCCACATTCATATATACCACTTCCTGTTACTTTTCTTTTCCATACATAGACGATTATTCTTCCTCCTGAGCTGCAGCTGCTCCCTGGAAACAACAGGTGCTGCTGCCTGTGCCTCTCCATCACTCTAAAATAGAAATGTAGGCCTATAAAAAGTACACTCAATGTCACAGGCTGGCTGTTTGTCATATATTATAATAAAAAAAAAAAAATTAGCTAATGATGTGTTTTTTCAACAACAAAATAAAAACATGGTCAAATTCCCGCTGAAGTTTTTCCCAAATTAAGCGATTTCACAAAATCCAGGACAAAGCTGCCAAGTTGGCAGCAGTGAGAGGAAGCGAGGCGTGAAGTTTACTGCCGCGAGTAAAGGGGGATGTTAACATGTACGTCTGTCAGAATAACTCGTTTTATTCTAATAACAGAATGCCAAATAATAACAACACCCCTGTCACTTCAAGGACAAACGTGACAGTAACAGAGGCGGGTAATAACACCGCTTTAATGAGCTGGAATCAGGATGAATGGGCTCAATTCAATACTGAACCAGCTAGTTATAGCCAGGTTAATTTAAAAAAAAATGCAAATAGCACCAATAAACCAGTGTAAACACAACCTTAAAGTACAGCAGATCTATTAAATCAGATTCTTGTTGACTCTCAAGTTAAATATGACTTGTGAGGAAAACAAAGCAGGCGGCTTAAAGGGCAAATGAATGGAGTTGAAAACCAAAGTCACAATGAATCAGAAGAAACATACGATGCAGTATTAGAGCCATACTAAGATAGAAAAATACAGGAATAAAGTCATGAAATGATGAGAATGAAGTCATAGAATTTCAAACATAAAGTCAAAATAACACGAGAATAAAGTTGTAATATTTTGAGAATAAAGTCATAATACTGCGACTGTATTCTCGTATTATTTACTTTATTCTCATACAACTTTATTCCCGTAACATAGCGACTATTTCACAGGTGGCTGTGGTCCCTAGCCTCCTCACATACCAGGGGTTCCCTTGATGGGAAAATCATTTATGCTTTCTGGAATAATCACCAGCATCAGTGTTTTCTCAAAATAAGCAGATGAATAAATAGATAGATATTTGAGTTCTGTGACCTGCTCTACAGAATGAATCTCAGATTTGATGAGGTAAACTTTTCATGCTGTGTCAAACGCTGATCTTTAGTGTCAGTATGACTTCATTTGGTCCTTAATGCATTCATAATGCCTACATTAAGTGTAGATAACAGTACTTGCTTGGCAGCTCAGTTCTTTGTGCCGACGGTACAAAGGATGCAATGCTGTAGTGAATCAGGCCTGAACACTCAAGGATGAAAGTTTCATTTTACTTTAATGTTATCCATTTCTCTCCACCCATCTCCATCGCCATGGAAATACCGTGAAGAGACTCTTTGTATGGGGCTTTTTTGAAAATGGAAACAAAAGGATTTCATCAGCAGATTCAATAAAGAATCCACATCTAAGTAGACATCTGTTTTACTATTCATCACTTTCAAAGAGGATTTTTTAAGATGCTTGGAAATAAAAATAAATGTGTCTTTATGTCAGGAAAACATGTTTCAGCTTGAATATCCCCAGCAGTCTTAATGCAGATGGCATAAGGTCAGTCCCTCAGATTATGTCCGTATTTCGATTTAAGCGGTTTCTCATCAACTTCTACCCTCATCCTCACCCATTTTAGCAAATGGCAGATGACAGACTATGTATTAATCTGTAAAAGTGAGTGACAAGCGCATCTAAAAATACACCAACACGGTAAGAAGTTAACACCGCTCAGACGCATTAAAGAGCGAAACAAGACTCTTATCCTGTGCTTTCAAAGAGTCTCACTCATAGATAATGTATTCCACTAAAGCAAAGCAAGTCCAGCTCATCAGTTCAGGCGTGACTTTAATGTATAATCTCAGTTTCTTGATGCAAGTTGGAGTCCCTGAGTCCAAACGCAGCTTCAAAGCAGCGAACAGCCTGGCCTCTTGAGATAGGTTTCTGTTTCACAACACGGGACAGCGTGTCGAACTCCCCACAGCAAGCCTGGAGAACGCGCTTCACCGTGCCTGTTTAACCGTGCTAAATCATGTTCCACTCCTGGCCGTTTTCACATTCTGCTAATTAACCCGTTTCCCCTTTTCTATTTGCAGCCCACCGTACAATCACAATCACGTTAGGTTGCTTTCACTAACGCCAGACGCTGACTGGCACCCATTGTCAGACTTCCAAGGGGAATTTATTAAAAAAAAAAAAAAAAAAGGAAACTATTTCAAGTGCTTGAGGAGAGACTTTGTACACTTTTCCCTACAGTAAAAATGTAAGCACCTTCAAGCATTTTCAAGGTAAGTTTTCAAACTTTTCCAGCACCAAACTTTGGAGATTAAAACAATACAAATGAAGTAAGAATTACACAGTTTCAGTTTTCTGTTATAATTTAACAAATAATCCCCCAGTTTCTACAACATTGTTAAACATATAAAATATAAGCCAACCTTTATTTCAAATACAGAGATCACCAAATTATTGAGCCATCAAGGAATATTAAATATTAGTTGCAATGAAAGAATCCAAACAAATCGTGTTAAAGTAAACAACCCTTCTGCTCAAAATGAATGATTAACCACAATATACAAAAAGTTACAAAAAAATCTAAAAAATAAAATAAAATAAATGCTCTAGCCAAGTTTTCTGGTATTTGGCAAACCGAAATAATTTTGCTAATTCTAATTAACCTAAAACCATAAAAGTTTAGTCTGATTTCAGTTCAGATACTGATAAAATAATATGCCTTTTTATTCAGCATATGAAAATATCTGGTTCCAGATTTAAATTTAAACTTAATGAAATGATAGATTGCACTTTATTACAAAGCTGTGCAGTTTGAATATCAAACGCGTTCAAAGTTAAGTTTCTTCTGAATCAAACTCATAGAAAAAGACAAAAAATAACATTTCAACCATAAATCCGATTTCGAGTACCATAAACGAGAGATGAGTGACAGCTAAGCAAATGCTTCACAGCAACGTCACTTAATGACTGAATAATCTTTCCAGTTGTGAAAGAAGCATTTCTCTGTTTATAATTGAAAATAGCAGAGGCTGGAACAAACATAACATGCAGGTAGCTGCCAATCAAGGCCTAATTGGATGTTTTCTGCCGGCAGACTGAGGGATCCTGAGGGGAAGCAGCCATTAAAACTAAAGAACTTTATGGCTGAGAAAGTAAAATCAGCTTTAAAAGCAGGAGATTTAAATATCAGTGCAAAATGACTCACTGACACTTTAACATTAATTCTGGCACAGATCCAGGAAGGATGTTCATACATGGAAAAGTTGGATGCAACAGTTAGGGAAAATTAAATATGACGTATTCTGTGGAACGCAAGTCGAGAAGAAAAATCAACTTAGTCGGGAATTTTTAAGTAGATCATATCCAAAACAATCAAAATAATATTTGGCTTGGGAAGCTGAATACCTTTGCACAATGCTACTTGACATACTACTGGCTATTGTTTGCAAAGCAGCATTTATTTTCGTTGATGCTGATTGGCCCAAACCCTTATGAGTGGAAATAAAAAGGACTGTAGATGTTAGCTTCTGCTGTAGCCCCAAAATGGTTTCCACTGAGCATTTCAATCATATTAATGTATATTTGGTGTTTGAACATTAAAACAGGCAATTACAAGGTCTCAGGTATTTGTGGATTTTTGCAGGATGTTGTAGTCTCCAACGCTCATGAGTACTGTATTTTATTTATTCCCATACACAGAAAACACACCAAATTCAAACTTTCTGCATTCAGTTGATTTATTCACATTGGAGAAGAAATTCCTAAGTTAATCTTGCCACATTTTTAATTCTAATCATCTTGTTGAAAAGCTTGACGTTTTCAGATGTTTTCTTCTCATATATATATATATATATAAGTGAGAATACCTTTTTTTTTTAACAATGTCCAAAAGACAACAACATTTTCAATCATCCAATAATGTTCTGTGTACAAAATTAACATGCTGCCTGGTATTTATTTTAAATAAAGCCTCTGAGGATTACCAAAAAGTTCACATTTAATCATTATGCGTCTTGTTGCAAACAGCGAATTTAAACAGCGGGGTTAAACCTCCTTCCTCCTGCTTCCACCGTTAATCTGGGATAAGTCAAACAAACAAACATTTGTATACATTTGAGCTTTTTCATTCAACATTCAAAAGACCTGAATTAAAGAAAAAAATATAAGCAGATTTATCTCTAAGATTATGAGGTTTTAACCAGTGAAAAGTGTCATTCTGCAAGAATCTGACCTAAATACCCGATAGACTTCACTGAGAAGGGAAGAGCTATAAGTAATGTCAACTTCAGAGTTTTCACTTTTATTTGGCATGTGGCCAACAAAAATCCAGATGGATTTGCAAGAAGACCATCAGTCGTGTTTGCCAGCTCTGCCCGTAACAGACTGAGAGAAGCACAAGTCGAGACAGCCAAGTAATATTTAAATAATGACTGTCACCACTAAACACAGCTCAAAGCGAACTGAGGAGCTTGTTGTCATGGGGCGCAGAGCAGAGAGGGAGTTGTTCTGAAAAACTGTTCTGTTACATGATTTATGGTTTGCACATTTCTTCACAGACCAAAGGCTTTTCACTTGATAAATATCATTTTCTGTTGAGCTTATAGGTGGATTTACTGCGTCAAAGCAGAAGCAAGAGACTGAACCTCGAGGACGGCTCACAAATGTATCACTGAGCTTTAAGAACCTTCAGAATTACAGTACAAGTCGGTGTACAAACTGGGAAATGTGGCTTTTCAACCACTTGGAATTTTAGAGCATTCTGAAGTGACCACATTTCACCAGAAAGTCACAAGCCAACAGAAACCAGATACACAACACTTTGATGAGGAACAAGCTGCATGTTAAACTGTGTAGCCCACGGGGAAAGCATAACGCCGCTCCTGAACAATCTTGAAAATTTCAGCAAAATGGGCGGAGCCAAGAGAGCTGAGGGGCGTGGCCAAGTGTGGGGATGATAGGAGGGGGTAAATGGGGTCAGGATGAAAGGAGCACTGTTGATACTTAGAAACTTTGTTGACATGTTTAGCAACTTTCCAGATACTTCTACATAGGTCTGTCACAATAAATGTAGCAGGATAAATCATTATGAAGTTATTGCAATAAACAACAATGTTGTTTTGAGGTCATTTTAAAATAACAGTCAACTAAATTAGGAACTGATGAATTGTTAACTGGACTAAAACTCACAAAATTCAAATTACAGAGCAGAAATGGACATAGAACGGCACAAAACCATACAGATTTTGCATTTAAGAAAAGAAAAAAAAAAACTTTGTAAATATGTTCTACCCAGAATCAAGTGGCAAAGTTTTTGCTTCCCCTTGTTCACATTCCATAAAAAAAATCTATTATTAGGAACCTTTTGCTATTTAGTTTTTAACTGGTTAATCCAAGAATAATGTACAAATCAGCCCTGCACTGTGTTATCAAATCAAGCAGAAAGAGCTGAGTTTAGAAGTATTGTTAGAAGCATTTTCTTAGCTGCAGATGCTAAAGTTTAGAGGTTCACTAAAGAATGTTATTGCATTTTAGGCAATAACATAATAACATATTTTCCTATTTTAAAAAAAGAATAATTTATTTGCATCATTTAATGTAGTTCAAATACTGTATGAAAAGACTTAAAAAATCTCCAGAATGTGGAAATTGTGTTACCAGGTTAAATGATTAATCGTCAGAATAACTAATAGATTAACTGATAACTAAAATAATCGTTAGCTGCAGCCCTAATTTGTTTGCTTTAGCCGTCATTATTGTTTGAGCCATTCAGAAGTCACACAGTGTCAGTATTTGATATCCTGGTGCTTTGTTCATAAATGGGAGGCATTAGTGATTGACAAAGAATTACACTTTTTAGAAAAACAATGAAACAAATATCACCTCACATTCATTTTATCCCGTCCCCCTGATTTGCAATTGTGTTTGGATTAACAGCGCATACAGCTCATGCAAATCATCGGTGAAGAGTGTGGGAGAACACAAGAAGTAGCTTAAGTGGCTGAATGACTGAGTGGGGAAGCGTGTGGGGAAGAGGGGGGTTATAAATCTAGGACAGTCACTGACTGCAGGGTGAGGGGTGGGAGGGACACCGAGGTAGAGAGGATTCCAGAGAGAGAGGGAGGGGCATAAACGCAGTGACAGAAAGCAGAGAAGCGGCTCAGACACATTTCTCATTGTGAGGTGGGGGATTTGATTCATATTAATCATCAGAGGGGAGGGAGTGACTTTAGACTGCTGTCACAAGATTAAGAGATGTACTTCAAGTACATCTTACATCCAGAAATGAGTTCCGCTTAGGCTGCTGATGCTTCCCGGATACCATGTCGTTCTTTTACTGGAGACGCAACAGTGAAGCGTCTGCAGCATGTGTCAAACTGTCGTCCATCCCTTACTGTCTCAAACCCTCCACCCCGGTGAGACATTGACCTCTTCCCTCTCTGAATTTGAAACCATCATGTAGTTGGTTGGCCTGTCACCATTACAAATTTTGCTGGACAATAAATTGTCCCAGAAATTATTGAGATAACATTGTCCTTTTGAGGCCATTTTCATGTAATATGATAATAGCAATAATGCAAGTACATCCTCTCAATAAATCAACCAACTTTAATTTCTAAAGAACATTTAACACTGCAACTAGACATCTTAAATATCCAACTCAGAGCTGCAACTAAATTATTTTAGTAATCCATTATTATATTGATTATTCTGACAATCGGATAAACTGGGTGGAACATATTTATAGACAAAGGCTTTTTTGTATCTTAAAAGTAAACTATATACTTGTCAAGTTTTGGCTTAATGACTTCTCTGAATGTGTTTTTCTTTCAGCCAATGGCCTCTTTTCCAGTCCATGTAATATTAATCAATTACTTAAGTTGACGATCATTTCAATAATCAATTCATCACAATTAAATTAATCTTTTGAGACCTAATCAAAAATGAATAAATAAAAAAAGACTCAAAAATAATTTTGGAATTCTGTGTTAACAAAATTGAACTACAAAAAGATTAATCATTAGGCTCAAACAGAGAAAAATAGGCAAAACTGTCAGTTAGTTCAGACGAGCAACAAAAACACTTGATTTGAATAAGTCGTGTTTCTCTGGCTTGCTGCTTCCAACAGGACTTCCTGCTAACACCCATCAGCATTTACAACAACTTTTTGAAGAATCTTGACCAATATGAGTTACAACGTTCAATTTCCCTTTGGGATCAATACAGTATTTTTCAACTGAACTGAATCATGTGACATGCACAATACTCTCAATGGTCTAGTCGAGTGCTGCTTCTTCACTTAAATAAACACGTTTTTGCCCGTAAAGCTTAAAAAAAGTACAAAAGAAGATTTCTTCAGTAATGATTTGAAGAGCAGATCTTTATCTGAAGCTGTCTGACTCACCAAACGTAATGGTGAAGAGTGTGCCACATCGATCGATGTGGTGCGAGTTCAAAAACAGCAGAAGTGGGTTTGAAAAAATAAAAACAACAGAGCAAGATTTTAGGGAGACAAAACACGTTGGTCTGAAGGCTTTGATGTCAAAATAAATGTGCTCAAAGACTCAAAAAGTATTGGACCTTTTCGGTACTTTAAAAATATCTGACCAACACTTTGGCATCAAAAGCATGACCAGCATGACTCATGCATTCACAACATGCATGAAGGATATATTAACTGAGTAACAAATGTGATTAATCTTCAGAGAAAATGTGTGTCGGGTCGTTTTTGCAGCGCTGCCGTGTCACACAGATTTGTGATTGTAACCAAGCCACAGAATCAAGCTGCCCTGTGGCACTCAGTTTTAGACCGGATTATTCCTGATGTATGAAGTTAAAGCAGAGATGTAACAGATGGACATGCTTTACCTTTTTGTAATTATAGCTGAATCAAAGGGTTCCTTCCATTTTGAACCCTCATGGAATAAGAAATCTAATTTCCAAAAAGTCTTTCAGCAAATGAACAGAGAACACATTGTTCCACGTTGGGAATTTATGCAACAACCAATTTCAAAACCGCAAAATGAAAAAGTAATATTGGTGAGGGTTTGCAGATTGTGCTGAAACAAACTGGCAACGAGCTCTGCAAGTTCTATTTCAACCGACAAAGCAAAAATGTACAAAATACTCATCTAAAACCTAACTACAGAGAATGAGTCAGTGAAAAGCCCTTGGCTCCTTTCAGACCAGACAAATCTATGATGTTACACTTTCACGCTGACTGTCTCCATCCACAAGTCAGACAATATTTTCCATTTAATGGGTTTTTTAACTGACCATATGAAACCATATTTATCGATGGGAGTTTAATTATATATTAAATCTTTTCATGCATGTAAAGTATCTTGAAGCTTCCTCGGATGAGAATTTGGTCCACATGCACACCACTGATGGGTGTGGAAATAATTAAATTTTTAAGTTATATAATAATGCCATGATAATGCAATCTCACCCTTTCAAAGATCAATAAGCTTTAATTCATAAAGAACACTTAACACTGGAACTGAAAATTACTTTAAATTTTCCAAATAAATACATTTTAAAAAATGACCAAAAATTAACAAAATGGAAATAAAACCCCACGCAACTAAAATTGCAAAATTGAGGAAGTTATTTTGAAATGTGCTGTTTTCATCCGTCTTTTCAAATGTGATGCTTCACAAAAGTGCATAAAAAACATTGATGGAAATAAAGTTACTGCAGATTGTGGTACCAAGAGGGAAGAAGGACCATCTAGCTATTTTGTAATTAAAGTACAGTGGCCCAGAAGGGTCACCAAAATTAAAAAGCCACTACACAACAGTAAAAGTTAAAACAGAAGTGATACTAGCAAGTTTATTATAACTTGCTAGGAAGTTATGATAACACAACTTGCTAGTGATGCCAACTTGCCCTAAGCCACCATATTAAAAGATCCAAACCTGTTTAATGCTTTTGAGAGCTTACCACAATCTGCAACCAGAAATCAGCCACTAACCCTCAGATAAATGCATGTTTATGTCCAACACAACTTTTACTGCCTTTACAATAAAAATGTATGGGAACTCTTACATTAAAACACTTAGAAACCATACAAAAAAATACAAAAAGTGAAGAGTAGTTCCATTTTTAGCTTTCTGACAGAACAATAAACCTTTTAAGCAGTTTTAAGACTTTTGTAGTAAGATACTGCTTGGAAATCATAAATATAACTTTATTCATTTCCAGGAAGGTTACTTTGTGACCCAGCCTCATGTCAAGGTCTTTGGCAAACATGCAAATTATCTGCAGAAAGAATTGCACACGTAAATAAAGGAGTGAAGTAAAAGTAATTATAGCCAGGCTGATTTAAATTCACAATGACTAATTGAAGGGGTTTTAGATAATTGGTGTTTTCAACCCAATATATATATATATATAAAAAAAAAAACATAAAACAAACTTGTAGCATATAAAAAATGTGAGTCACATCAACTTGGGTCTAGAGGTTGATCAAACTTCACAAAATGTTATTGATTCAGTACATTTGTTTCTATGTTTGTTCCAGCCAACACTTTTCACCTTTTAGTAATACAAAATATTATTGTAAATCCTTCATTATCTTCTCCTTCAGCAGATACGGTTATAGAGACGCCAAGCAACAACAATTCATTCATTACTGTACGATGATAAATCCTCAGACGTTCCTCCCAGGGGCTTCAGAGGATATCGTCCTAATTAAAGCACCTGATTGAGTGGAGCCCACCCAGGTGAATTTACTTTTAATTGAAACGGGTCTCTTCAGGGCTTACATTATTCAATTTACTTGCTACTTTTTTAAACATGTTTAATCGATGGTTTCAATTACTGCAGTTATTAAAGGTAATCTTTCATGAAGGATTCCTAAAGAATGTATAATCACTCACAAATCATTGAGGGTTTCATTCGCTCCTGCTTCAATGACAAGTCAAGAAAATGTATTGAGATAAAGCAAATATTCCTTTTTATGCTGCATAAAAGTCATTAAGATTTAATAGTGCAATATAAAAAGTTAGGTATGCTCCTGCTTGCCTGACGCTAGAGATAAAGTTTGGGGTGAGCACGACTGCAGTCAGCTATAAATCTCAGTCATCAGAATTGCATTTAAAAAAAAAAAATCACTCAGCTTAGACTGGGAAAACAGTCCCAGTACTGCAAACCAAGTACTTCGTACTGGGTGTGAAATCTTTGTTTCATATCTCTTTTGTCCAAATGAGAATTATTGCACTCATTTTAATTTATTAATGGATTTATTGCTCCGAATCACAGGCCTATGGATGTAAACTTCTGGTGTCAACTGTAAATGCAAGCTGCACATCAACGCAGTCAAGCTACGTCTCTGTTCTTGTCAGACAGTCCAGTTTTGAGAAAACTTGACAGATTGCAACATTATAGCACTACAAAAGGTTTCAAGGTAAGTCATCATTTCTGGATTTTAAAAGGAGAAGCAAAGAAACCACATGCTGTCATCTCGGACAAATTTCAGGTTATTAGACTTCATTTTAAAGCAGCAACAATAAGGAGTTGTAGTCTGTTGGAGGAGAGGATTTATTTCTGGTAAATACTCACAACAGAGAGCTAAAAGGCCCCAGTTTATAGCAGTTGTGTATAAACTAAACAGTCTAATACCTACTTATAATGAAGGGATTAGCATCCAGATGGAGCAACAGTGGATCAGCAGTCAGTCTGCCAATCAGAATGTGGATCAAATGTCACTGGCCGCCCTTCCACCCTCCCTTTTAGCAGTAATGAGACGTGACGAATGTGGCGTCTCCCATTTTCTGCTCAAACTCCGTATCTGTTTGCTGATTACGTTTGAACCCGACCTTCATTTGTAAACTTTAAAACAGATTCCTGCTAATGGATTCCTGGAAGATCACTAATCATACGAGAGTGTTTGTGAAACAGCGATGACACTGTCATTTTTTTCACTTCTGTTTTCTTCTATTCATAGATTTTCAAACAGGTTTAATGGAGATAAAATTCTTTGCAAATATTTCTAAAGTAGCTCCATGAAAAGAGTGCTTTCAATTTTACAGAGTTTATACAATTTCACCACAGAAAAATTCAAGTACTTTTCAAGCATTAACAAAGCAAATTTTAAATTGTTTTTTTTCCAGCAGCACACTTGAAATGAAACAAAAAAAGGACAGTTTCAATTCACTATTGTATTGCAACATTTATTACTGTGATTAATATGTTTTGTATTTCACGTTAAACAACAGTGATGAGGTAAAATAAATCTAGCAAAATTTTATGTTTTCAAATGTTTTTCTCACACTCTTTATACACCTGACTGGCTCAAGAACAAAATGTTCATTTAACAACAACAAAAAAAATCCCAATTTCAATAATTTTGTTTAATCTATGAAATATGAGAAATTTGCTCCAACAATATCAGAAATCTGCCTAATTTTGTCTGACCTTCACCCTGAAATCAAATCTGCTCCACTGACCATCCCTTCTGCATGTCCTCTGTCCCACCGCGCCTGTTCTCAGACCACCTCCTCTGGTTCCAGAGCTGCTTGAAGGAGTTTTACTCGTCTATAACCGTCTCCCTTCTTGGCTTAAGCAGCCGTCTCCTCTGTGTTTAGTCCTGCTCTTCTGAACGTTGTTTAGTCTCATTTAATCTACATATAAAAAAGGATCTATGCACTCCTCAATGCACTTAGCTGCTTATATGAGATTGTTCAGCTTGTGTTTGGGTTTTATTTCCTGAGGGCAAAACCGGTTCTAAGAGTGCTGCTGGGAAAAATTCATGAGAATGTGAGCTTTGAAGAACATCCTGAACATCTTTCATCAGAGAATTGGAAACTTCTTAGACTGGATGTGTAACTTGTAAGCAAAAATACTTAAATTCCAGAGAGCAGTGTTTCTCAATTATTTTGTCAAAAACAGAACAAAAAAGACATTTACAACAACCTAGCAGTTAAGTTGTCGTAAATGTCTATTTTATTTTGTTTCAAGTCTCAAAACAGTTTCCAAAGTTTAGTTTATCAACTCACTAAGTAGCATTTAATCAGGACTGCTCAGTCTGTGTGATGGTCAAAAAAGAAAAAGTGCAAATGATTCACTTGGATGTGGATTTTTATACTGAACAGCAAAACGTCTTAAAAACCAAACATTGGAAGCTTGTCAGCTCTGTTTATTTCATTCTTGTACAGTTAAAAATTAACATGTCAGATGATGACTAAAACTAATGTTCTGAATGAAAAGGAGCAGTTAGAAGAAACATGTCTTACATAGTTTTTTCTTTATGTTTTTTGTGCAAAATCTGCAACAATATTGCTTATATTTTAGTTTGTCAGAAGAGATTACATCTGCATATTTTGCAGTAAATAGGCTTTGTCTATTTCCTGGTATTGTTCTGCTACAGTTACTTGATTATGGCGGAATATTAGAGAGATTAATTTTTTTTGTTTGTTTTAAATATGAGAATAAAATTGTATTGTTATGAGAAGTCTACACCAAACAGTTAAAATGAGGAAAAACTGAGCATCTAGTTGGTATTGGTTTTACAAATCAGCATCAAATTATTATTTAACGTTTAAATAATAATTATTTTAGTTTATAATTAGCACCAAATTGCACGCCGATCTAATACCACATACTTTCAGGGAATAGTTAAGCACTTAGCGATAAACTAAACCACTTTCATTGAACTTTACCAACTCATGCACGAGGCATAAAAACAAAAATGCTTCAGAATAACCTGGAGATTACTCTGGGGGAATAGCCTCAACCTAATTTTATGACTCACATGGATCCGTGTTTGATTATTATACTATGGTGCGAAGTCCTTAAAGCTGGCACTTGATGAATCCCATCATGCATATCAGAGAGAGTTATGGGACCTGTGGGAGGTAATTAAAGCTGGCAGTCACAAACTCAGGTGCACTAATTAGTAGTTTAGCATAATAAGATCATTTATTTCTGAGTCCATGTTTAGAAGACATGCTTGAGACTGTAGATTAGTCCATGTTATTTATTCCCTATTAACAATCCCCAATAGATGTGCTTTATACCAAATGTTCCCTTTTAAAATGGACATAGAACTTTATCACGGTATAAATAACCATCAAGAGAGTTTCTCAGATCATAACGGAAAATGTAAAATCAACTGTTTGTTTTCCTCTGTTTCATCAAACAACACACACTGATGATCTATGACAAGCTGCCACCACTCAGCCTGCAGGAGCTCAACTTCACAGCTAAATCACATCCAAACACTCTGCCTCTGGCACATCGTCCCATCTGGAAAATCACCCCATACATGCCAACGCTGGCTTTCAAAGACATGTTAGGAGAAATTTTTACTTCCAAACTTTCCTGCTATCCAATTCAGAGCAGACAGTGGCCACCGTCTTCTTTCCTAATGATGTCTTGCCTGTCACCAACAAATTTTGCTGGACAATAAATTGTCCCAGAAGTTATTGCGATAAACTATAATGTTGTTTCAAGGACATTTTCAAATAATAACATGGTAATGACATAATAATGCAAGTACACCCTCTCAAAGATCAATAAATGGTCATTTCTAATGAACACTTAACACGAGAAGATTTTAAATATCCTAGACAAATAAGCCAAACATTCAAAACCACAAACAAAATGGATACTGAAGTCTCTGTAAGCAAAATTGCTCTTTAAGTTAGTTGAGACCAATGTACTGCCGTCATCTGGTCTTTGGTAGGAACGGAGTCCAGAGAAAAACAATCATGCAAATGGAAATTATCAAGCCTTTGATCATGAGATTAATTGATTTATTGCCTATTGTGACTTGCTTAGGTGAAACAACAGAGAGACTGTTGCAAAGTTGATGTATTGCGTTCAAAAGGAGTTCGCCCATAAGTTGGCACCACTTGCTTAACTTCAGCCAAATGGCCGACAGTTACGAGAAACTGATCTCATCTAACTCAGTATAACTCTGAAGATCAGCTATTGTCCCCTTTCACTGTGCTGTTAGAGGTTTGACTGACTGACCCGCCCACCGGGTCACATCTGTCCACTGTTGCCAACTTAGCAAGTACGTTGCTATATTCAGCAACTTTTCAGACAAAAAGAAAAAAATCAAAATTGGCCAAAAAACTGCAATCAGTGCACTCGTAAAAAAGGACGTATTATTTAGAAAATGGTTATTAAATTCAGAGAGAAACAGAGCATCAGTGAATCTCAAGATTTTTCTTTGCAAAGCACTTGTAGTATTTTTTACAGCTTTGCACTACTTTATGTTGATCCATTTCATAAATTTTTAAACTAGTGTGTAGTTGTCAGCAGGGCCAAGAGTTCAATGGGTATGAAAAGTTGTACTGCAACAAGCAGAGTTCTGTCACAGACTATCCACGTTTCTTCAATCAGGACATAGAATCAGGTGTGTTGGAGCCTAAAAAACGCAGACCAGCCTCTAAAGACCAACAAATCACACTTAGAGATGACATCTCATTACTTCAGCAAAGTTCTGGACAATTGACTAGCTCTCAACCCAGACTGTGTTTTTGCCCCTTTCTAAAGGTCTGATGTCATTCTTGTCCTTCACTGACAACATGTTTGCCTTTTTGGAATTCAGAAGTTTATTTTTCCATTTTATGTTGCTGCATGTCCCTAAATGAACAAGTTCTCACTTGATTTGTGTACCGTTGTTTCTTTTAATGATCAGGTGAATCTGGAAAGTGCAAAATCATCAAGGTAGGAAGTTGCAACGCAGACGTCTCAAGCTGGAAGGCTGCATGCGACAGTCGACCAATCAATGCATCTGTATGCCTCCCTGGAGATGATGTCATATCTATCTCCTATTAAAGAACGGCCAGGTAGTAAACGGCACCCACACCCGTCACACCACATTAGGGTTGCAGCTAACGATTATTTTAGTAATCAATTATTCTGACTATTAAATCGGATAAAACATTTGGTGCTGCTTATTTTTTGTTTAACCTCTTCAGCTTAAGCTTATTAAGAATACATAAACATTTCAAATAAATAATTCAATTCCATTTTTAAATAAATATTTTATTGCCTAAACTGCAATAGCAGCATTCCTTCAGTGAATTCCTGATCATCTGTAACAAATTATGCATCTGCAGCTGAATGTCACAAGTCTGCTCAACTTCACATCAACACAGATCCGGTTCAGTTGTAGCTAAATGAAGGACCTTACAAATCTGGACTAAGATGCTCCTACATGTCCTCAATCATGTCTCCTTCATGCGACCTCTTGCCTCCTCGACCTTTGCTCTTCTAAACGGCAGTAAGAGAATGGAAACGTCAAGTCATGATGGATGTTTCTCCCAGGGTGGAAGGATGTAAAGTAAGGTAATGAAGAGCACCGAGTCACAGTGGGTGGCATGCCTCTGTTATTGCTGAACTAACAGGAGGATGTACAAGGTCATGGAGATCATTAATCTGACAAAAAAAAAAAAAAACTCAAACTAGCTAGCGCTGGTTGCAGAAAATTGGATTTAACTTGTACTCTAAATGATTAGGATTATTTTAGCAGAAAAATGTGGAACTCATGCTGATAGAAAACCCTTTTTCACCCTTCAAAATATGAAAGCCTAACATATTATTACTGAGTTTCAGATAAAATCAAAGCACCTAAAGGAGGAAAAAGTAATTTTAGTAAGACTAAAAGTCTGGAGCTCTGCTGCTGAAAATCAGCTGGGACAGATGGTTAACCGAATGGTGAGAAATCCCAGAGAGACTTCCTGCAGATGCATGAAAGTCTTCCAAATGATTTGGTTATTTGCATTTAGCAAATAATTAGGCTAATTTGCAGCAGTTAGCATCAGGTGATGGGACAGCTGGCTGCAAATAAGGAAAAAAATAATGATTAAAGTGTAAAATATGCTTATAGACTTTAGGTGGAAATGACTAGACAGCTGGAAGATACATAGAGATTTATGCATCAATACTCTGTCACATCCAACAATTACAGTCTGCAAAACCAAATCTATCAAACGGATCTTTAATTTTGCTTTCCCATTTAGAGAATAGAACGGAATGCACTGCATGTGATTGAAATACAGCAAGCATCATTGAAATGTCTGCATTATATCCCACTATAAAAGAAAATCTAATTATTGGGTAAAGCACTGACAAGTTGAATAAAGGATGAGCAATTCTGTTTGTCATATTGGCCACAAAGGAGGAAAATTGGAGTCTGGACTTTTTCTGTATAAAAATCACAGTTTTAAAAGTTTACCTCAATAATCATCCTCATCATTTATTCTCTGCATTTCTTTGTGCTGCAGTAAACTTTCAGTATTTAAATACTGAACACAATATTTTGGTGCGTTCTGTGAAGACAGCGTTTTTTATAAACTCACATCTTATATTCAAAATCACTACAGTCACACTTTTCCTACAATTTAAAGCCATGTTAATGTGGTAGAAAGGTACAGTGGCGGCTTTTATTCATTTTTTTTTTTTCTTAGATAATGAGATTTCAGTCTGCTCAGTTCTGCCTATGTGGAGCCCCTTTCAGAATGAGTTGCTTTAAGGAGTTTTGTCACTTTAAGTCTAAATAAGCGACTGCTGGCCACGCCCCCCCAGCTCAACGTTGACATTCACATATGAAAATGGCTGCAAACAGATGCGCAGTTACATCTTTGAAAAGCAGAACTGGAGCCTCCTGCACAACCAACAAGAATGCAGCAAGTGGTTTCCGGATGGTAAGTCAACAACAAAACACTTGTCTTTTCCTGCAACCATTGTACAACGGTAAAATCAGCTGACCAAATGTGCTGGAGCTCCTATTGGTTTGCTCGGTAACAGGCTGGACTGGCTAGGTGAGGGGCAGTGCCTGCTGATTTGTGATGTTACATTTTGAAAGTTTTTAAAGTAGCTCATTTCCCAGACAACAAAAACATTAAGTTATTCCATCAAACATCTTGGTGGGTTTTTTATGCACTTGGGCTGATTTTAGAAGCAGTAGAAATACAAACTGAAGTTCAAAAATTAACAAATGTGAATTGTACATAATGGGTCCCCTTTAAGTCACTGGTAAAACAACATTCAAGTAGCTAGACATGACTTTGTCAAAGCTTCATTAAGATTACTAGTTGTAATTTTACTGAGAACTGAACACTGAAAAGTGCCATGTACTATAAAGACATATCGATCTCTTATAGCTCTTAAAAAAGTAATGCATTAATAGAAAGCCTTCGGTTCAGCGGGTCAAGTTTCCAGGTCAGAAAAACCCAGAATTCTGGATTAACCCACAACAACTGCTTCCTCGCTAAATCCGAAGCAAAGTTTCCAGTTTAATCCTCATTAAAACTGTGCCGGTGACGCGGCCAGTTCACTCGGTCACTTCCCCGCCCACCGCAGTGAACGGCCACACCACAGTGAACGGCCACACCGTCAGCTGCACAGTGGCGAAGTACCTGCTATAAAAAATAACTTCCTCAACAGCAGAGAATGTCACACTGCAATCGTATAGCAATTCCACTCCTTCCATCCCCCCCAGCTCCCCGCCCCACCCTCCCAGTTTGCACCTCATTTGATTTCCCAGGGGGGCTGGAGAGCTTGTTTCGAGAAGTTGAACCACCCATCATTCATCGCGGATCATGCTGTCAGATCCACACACATCCTAAACACAACAATGAGGTGGGCTTGTGTGATTGCGTGTTACTGCTCAGCAGGATTCTGAATCTGAATTTTTATTATCCTCTTTCAGAAACAAATAAATCTTGTCAACAAAAGTCTCTTTCACAGAGTGAAGGTAGAGAGAGGTAACCTGATCGTTCTATCAAGTGGAAACTATGTGATTTGGTGCTCGTTTTACTGCTCAGATCTCTGCTTCTGTGACCTACAGATTCATTTATTTTATTTATCTCAACAAAAACTTAAGTCAGAAACCTGCCAGGAGAAATCAGCAACAGCTTGGATTAATATTCCCTTTTTAAGGACCTTCTCATTTAAGCGAGAGAGACAAATTGAAAAAGTAAAAATAGTTTCCTTTGAGAGGACATGTTTTGCCTTTTGTCTGCTAAATCATTTTGCGCAATATCAGATATAAATTGGTAAAAGCGACAAATTTAAATGTTCTTTTCATGACGGTGTCTTACAGTCACTACAAAAATATGCAGGAATGTCCTGCTGTCTTCCACTGTAAACCAGACTCACTCATTGTATTCCACTATGTATTGAATTTCTATTGATTCTGTTTCTTGAAGTCATATTTTTAGCCTTGGGACAGCACAGCAAACAAATACTGAACAACAAGATGTTGGGATTAAATCCCATTCAAGCCAGGTCCTGTGTGGATGTTCTCCAGGTGCTATGAAATGTTCTTAGTGTAATTGTAGGTTCTTACAGGGAAACTACTATGCGAAATTCACATGTTGCACGTTTTTGTATTTCCATTTGGGTTTATACTGATTTTAAGAGCTCTTAAAAAAAGCCACCCAGCCATATTCTGACAATAAGTTTATGATTTTTGGTGTCTGAAAAATGAGTCATTTCAAAAACCTCCTGGTTATGAAGTTACAAGCGACAGCCACTGCCCCGTTACCTAGCAACCCAAGCGGAGCTCCAGGACATTTGGTCAGTTGCTTTTAGTGCTGAGCTGTGCAATCAAACTTACCATCCACAAACCACTCGCTGCATTCTTGTTGGTTGTGCAGGAGGCTTCACTTCTGCTTTTCAAAGATGTACGGTTGTACATCCTTCACGTGAAGTTAGAGGGTTACAATTAGACTGGTCACAGTGCAATAAACTTCTGCACCTTACTTTGGTTCTTTCCTCAGTGGGGTGAACTGTTTATTCCTGTATTTAGACAATATTACGTTGATTAACACAACTTTATATCACTGAGTTTTTTTGCCGTTGCTGTATTGTCAGCTTAATGAATATAAGAAAGTAAAATCAAAAAATGCTTCAAGTCATGTGCAAAAATAATTAAAGAGCGCAGAACTGATGTTAAAACGGTATTGCAGGTGATTTTTTGGCCCATCAGTCTTAAAGTGGGTGCAGCTAAACCTGACAGTGTCCCCTGAAAATAAAACATGTCAACAAACAGATTCATGTCCTTTTCTCCAGGTACTAAAACACATCAAGCTACACTTGCCATCCCCCAAATAAACCATTTCTGAACTCCACTCCACTCGTCATCCCCCATAAACAGCAGTTTCAGCAGCACACACAGTCAGAAGGTTAAACATCGCATAAGATGTAAACCAGAGTAAACAAAAAAAAATCAATACTTACACTACTGCACTATTTGCAGCCTAAAAAACAAACAAACAAAAAAAGTTTGCAGTTCACCCTTTACAAAAAAAATCAATGAGTTTGGTGGAGACAAACTCATAAGACACATTGGAAACCGGCAGAAAAAGGAGAAACGGATATTGACTGCGGCCTCCTCCTTCCAAACAGCAAGAGGAATCATTCTCAGACATGTCGCTTCTTTGAATTGCAATCAGTGGTGTCAAAGATGCATGGCATGCAAACATATGCTGCGGCAACCCACCCGCAGGGTAGTTAGTGCCACTCGGAAATGTAACTGCATGCAACAGACGGACAAGGCAGATGAACGAATGGATCGACAACAGTTTGACAGATTGGGGTCAGTTCATGACACCCTTAGTTTTTTTTGTGTGGGAGCAAAAGTGCATCAGTGATAAAACTGGAAGTGTATAAATGGAAGTCTAAAGAGAAAAATGTGTAATGGGGGTGAATTTTAAGAACACTGAGTGAAACTTGAACTGACAGTCAGAGATCCATCTAAATGTCATAAAGCAGATTTTATATTGGGGAAGAAATGTAAAATTTATCATGCGTTTGAAACAAAAGGGTAAAACTGAAAAGTCAGGAGTGCAGAAATATTTTCCAGTGCAAAAAATGTATGAAAAAAGAAAAAACTTTAAAACCGATTAACAGACGCCGTCATCCATTTTCACGTCTAAACAGTGCACTGCTGTGCTACGTCTACACTCGGTCCCGTTGGGTCTGCAAACCATTCACACAGAATTTTGATTGCAGTCATGTTTAATTTAGTAGTATGAGAAACCATGCCAAAAAAAATGGATTTCAGAAAAAAAAGTGGAGTTAAGCGTCAAGTCTGGCTTTCCAAATGCAGCCTTATTTACCAGACGGTCACTTGAAAAACATATTTTCTTTAAAACATACGTTGAGCCTTTCTTTACAACATTCTGGTTTTTGCTTCTAGTCAGACTTTTTTTTTTTATTACATAATCTCTCTGGAAAAAAAAACAGCATATCAGAATTTAGCAAATTTGGAATTCAAGCAAATTTTCTCCACAGAAACATTAAAATCTCTTCCAACCGTCTTCATTTTAGCCCAGTAGAGAAAAAAAGTAGCATTAGAGGCTAGAGTGAAATTATAATGTTGCAATGAATGCAACAGATGTTTTAAGTCAACTTACCTCAAGGTTTCCAACACTTGAACATCATGAGTCACTGTTATCTTACAAAGTGACGTGGCATCATAGTTGCACTGATTCAGAGCTGTGTCACCATGTCCCACCATGCATTAAGCCAGGTGAAGGGTTTGGAAGTGAACCAAAACCTTCATCCAGGTTCCTGTGCCAACATCACTGCAGGCACAGGAAAAACACAACAGTGGAGAGGCAGTGTGCATGTTGAAGCAACATGTGGTTTCAAAACAAAGCCGGTGGTCCCCAGAGGCACGCAGCAGGGAGGATGGCACACCATCCTCTGCTTTCCTCCACATTCGTGTGCAGAGGAAAACGTTTCCCCTGGAGGACGGGAATCCTCTCGTATTCACAAGAAGAAAAAAAAATGTGTTCAGGCTTGCTCACATTTGTAAGCCTGACTGCAGCCAACAACAAATATTAGAAACTGTGAATGAAACCCAAAAGAGAAGAAGCTCCGTTTCCAATACTAGGATTTAAATAAGACTATTTTCTGTATTGCACTGAGCTCTGCAGCTTTAATACAGTTTGATAAACCTTTTTCTAAATATATCTGTAGTAAATACAGGTAGCACTGACACTGTCCGACGTTGAGTTCAATGTTATTTTTGTGACCTTCCGTTTTTCACCTTCAGGGAATCTCAACTTTAGGATTTAATGGAAATTATGATTGTTTAAATCTTTTTTATCTAGAAGTAACTTTTAAAACACCCTAGAAAGAGATCAGGTCAAAGTTTAAACTTGTGATTTTAAACACTAGAGATTCCATAATATTGATTTTAAAAAGTGCTAGCTTTATTGGCAAATTATAATATGGGTAAAATGTCTTGCTATAAATGAAATAGTCTGCCATTAGAACTAGTAACCTTTTTTATCAATATTGGGAAATTATTGCATTTTAAAAAGCTTATTTCTTGCTTACAAGTCATTTTAAAAGTTAGTTTTTTTCTTATTTAGTGTGAACCAAGATATTTGCACTAGAAATTAAAAGTAGTTGGTAAGCTTTTGTATTTGTTTTGAAGTGATATCCGTCCATTCTCATTTTATTGTGGGTTTCATTTTGTTTATTAAATTTTACGATTCCGTCCACATCGTGGAACTCATAGGGCTCTACACAGGCAATCACAAAACAGTCAAACAAGTTTATAAAGCCTTCCAGTAATCCGCTGCCTGTCAATAACCAAAAGCAGCTCAGTGAACGTTGTGGATCCAAACCCCCTGACTGCTGTAGCATCACTTCAGTTTGCTCTGATCTTAACTTATCCTCTCCTATACGTCTGGTTTGATACGATCCTGGCCGATGAAATGATTCCAATATAAAGCGATCGTCCTTAGCCTTTGACAGACACTTCAATTTCACCTCAAATTCCTCTCTACAAGCTTTAATCCTGTTTGGGAAGAGTTTGGAAAATTGTTTTCTGAATAAGAAAAAATGTTTTCAGCAGGACTGGGTAAGAGTTTACAGTCAGACTAATGTTTAATGAAGGGCAGTGAAGTCATTCTAAATGTCTTTAAAGTGACAGATTGAGCTTTTTATTTGCATAATAGATATACAACAAATGAATAAACTCTAAATTAATCTTCAGCAATTTAACTGTCCTACATTAGCGTTTTTGTCTGAAGCTGGGCGAACCTCCATGAGGCGATAAAACAGATTTCAGAATGAGAGTGAAGTCGTCTGTGTGAAACCTTCAACTTTCCGAGCTTTTATCTGCTCCTGATTGACTCCTGCATGTAGGCCATGCCCTTCTCCTCCGTGTCCTCCCAGAGCTCCTCTGATTCATTATTCAAAGTCTCTTTAAGGTTGGTGTTCAAAAGAGCAGATACAAAGAAACTTTATTGTTTTTTGGTCCAATTTGCTAATCTGTTTGGACCGTCTGCCTCACAGCAGTTTCATCAGAGAAATAAAAGCTGGAACCCTGAAAACTGAATCGTGCTCTATATTATAACACGAAATGACTAACCAACACTTACGAGCCTACACCAACAGTAATAAAAATCTATGAATGCATCCATTTATTTCCCATCTGTTACCTATATTATTTTTGACATTTTTTTATCATTTCATCTCATCTAAATTTTCCTGAGTTCAAATATGAAAGCTGAGTATGAGTTCATGGCCAACATTGCTAAAACATGGAATATGCAAAAACAAAAAAACGTAACTTAAAACAGGAAAATCAAACAAAGAAGGAAGAAAGGAAAGAAATAAACAGGAAACTAAAAAGAAAGAAAGGAACAAAGGAAGGAGGAAAGTAAGGAAAAAGGAGAGTAAAGGGAACTAAATGAAAAACAAGAAGAAAGGAATTCTACAATAATTTTGCCTCCAACCATTTTTAGTGCATCTTTTCAGTCACAAATCCTCAAACAAGCTTTTAACACTTTTTTTCAAAGGACAAGATCAATTATTGAAGATGAGAATCAAATTTAGAACTCATTATTATTTTATCCATTATTGTGATTTACATCTGTGTTGTCTATTTCTGAATAAAAAAAAAAAAAGAATTCAAGGAAACAAAAGAATTGAACCATAAAAGCCGTTAAGATCTCCAGTGCTGCAGCTTCATGATTTTGAATTAAACATTTTGTGGTTCATGACTGTTTCACGTTTATTCACAGAACCCAACAGATGTTTAGACATATGTTTGAACTCTACAAAGACTGTATGAATCTTTAACACACCATGAAAGTTATCTTTACATTTCAGCTTAAAGGGCGCCACTCCTTTATACAAGCTACAAACAGTTACAACACAGAGCTGCTTCCACCACAGCTCAGATTAGCATATTTCTCATATTCGCTAATTGGTATATTTTCTGGTTAGTTAAATGGAAGCTAAATCAATCCAGTTTCCATTTCTGCAAAGTGCGCCCCGGAGATCTCCCCAATATCTCAAACAAATTTAACCAGCTTAATTGAGAAGGGTCTCACTGTACATCCACAGGATGATAGGAGGAAAACTGCTCAGCTGCTTCTGAACATGTGCTGCTCATCGACTTTAATGCCTTGCTATAAGGGGCCTCATGTATTTTGCATGAACATTGTGTGAGTCTTTGAAACATTTATTGTAGACTTTGAAATGTTTGCAGAATCACAACAAAGCCTGGAGCGACAGTATCTTGCAAGATTTAAATTATTTTACTGAGATTTTATGTGATGAACCAACAAAAAGTAGTGCACAATTCCTTGTGCAGTTGTATGTTAAGTTATTATTATTATTCTTTCAGAAAACTGCTAATCTGCCCATTTTAATAGGTCACGCAGAAAATGCATGTTAATATGAATTAATAGGCACAGTGGAAACAGTCTTAGCACACCTGGAGAAGCTAACATCTATTAGCCTCTTTATTTCTGCTTTGAAGGTTTCAGCCAATCAGCTCCATTGAAAATAAATGGCACTCCTGGATTGGCCGTTTTGCAAATGCTGTGTCATGCAGCATAGAACTGAGCTATTTCAGCTTCTCAAGCTGCATTTTCTTCCGCCAATAGGTGAATTATTTTGCGGAAATAACACAGAGTTAAGTTTCACCTAAAGATCTGTGAATTTTATCACAATATTTTGTGCTACTGTTGTGATAGCGACAAAAATAATGCCAAATTAGTCATTACTTCTTCTTTAGGTGTGTGCTGTCAATGTGTGGCACAGAATTCACAGGGCTACAAACATAAATACAACTCTTGGAAAAAAGATTTCCACTTAAAACTTCAGGTTTCCTCAGGATGCCAGTTACTCAAAACGTGATTTGCGTCACTAAACCGCACACAGTAACAGTATTTAACTATATTTTCTAAATGTAGTAATATTTATTGATACTTGAATACTGGAGAAACTAGAAAAAATAACATTTCCGGCAATGCCGTCAGTTGTTTTATTTTAACATCATTAATTGGAATTTATGAAGACAACAACAAATCAAAATTCTTAAGTAATTTTTCACGGTATTTGATAAACATATGAGAAAAGCAAACCTCTAATAAAGGACTGAGTGGATGGCTCTTATTTATTGCAAAGGAGTTTTCAGTAGTCGGACTAAAAGAAGAACAAGTTTGCTTGGTTAATAAAACTCTGACTCATTTACTGTTTATCATGACAATTATTTCTCCTATTCATTTGTAATCTGGTCAGTATTTTTGTATACTTGTTTGAAGCAGTTCAGCATTCTTCAACTGTAAAAGATACATTGTTTTTCCAAAAATATAATTTCAAATACTTATTTAAAGATAATTGAAAATATTTGCAGTTGCAATGTGGAAAATGTGAGAAAGTTAAAGAACATCTATCAGGCTCTTCCCAGCATGAGTAATCTGATGCCGTTTCATGTGCCTTAGATCGTTTTTCATGGGCTTTCAGTAAAATTATTGAAATGTTTCATGGTCCTAATATAGAAAAGCAAAGGCCACAATAATAGGCAGGGATTTCTTTCCTCCACAAGTCTTTTGTAACCTAATAAATGAATTGATCACACTGGACTTTCATCAATTTGGTAAAAGCTTCAGGGCCCAAAGTGCATGCAGTAAAAAAGAAAGAAAAAAAATAGACAAGTCAGGACCAAACCTTTTATTCCATTACGCAGGAATAAGTGTATCCATAATATTTTTTGCAGTATCCGCCTGTGGTGCTCGGAGCTGGCCTTTAAAGCTGCTTCTGTAGGAGAAAATTAAGCTGCACTCCAGTTGGGAGCACACTAGAGATGAGTCTGATAGAAAAAGTAATCATTTATTGTTCCCATAGCTAGAGACTGAAGGTTCCTCTGTTTGTAGACTGAGCTTTAAGAGCTAAAATGGCTTCTTAGCTTCAAGAATAATGTGCAAGACCCAACTTTAAAAACAGTTTGAATACTTTTAACTGTAAATGCAATTAGTATTGATTTTACAAAACAAAGATAATGTTCCAAGGCAGTCTGGATCATATCCTAAATCAATAGCCTGCTGGCAAAGAAACAGAAACATCATAAAAATGCTAAAACAAACAATGCAAGTGTGTTTATTTCTGCCTCTTTGCTGTGTTTGTTTCCGGATTTCAATGTTTAGAGAGTATCCCTTTGTCACTAGCAGTAAGTGTTTGAATTATACATGAAACCAGCAGCAACAGAGCCCTCCCGCCTTTTTTGTAGTCTGGGGTTCTGCACACAACATGATCACTGAAGTCAGGCAAATCCACTGCTGTCGACGCTGTGGTGTGGCCTTATTTGTAAAGCATTTGTTTCCTCGTGTTTAAATCAATATGACTAAGATTTGAACTATATTTTCAGCAGATCAGCACACTCTACCCTCAAAAATCCCAGACTACGTTATTGACTGACAACGCAGTAAACGGTGGCGTGTGCACTTCAAAAACCCATTGATTTTGGCTTCAGAGCAAAAATCCGGCACGTTCCAAGGACACAAAGACACACAGAAAACTATTTTGCATATTTCTTTGTTTCATGTCACGACAGAAGAAAACTCCAGAATGAAAAACAAATATATTTGGAGTTTCTAGCAAGTCACAATTAAAGAGGCTTGAACAACTTAAGACTGTGTAAGCCTCTTTGAACAGTGAAGCTCGCAGGAAATTTGGAAAAACGTCGAGAGAAGAAATCAGTGTTGATCAAAGCAGGAATGTTTTCCGCATATGGGGCAAAGTGCAACCCACAAAACACGGAAAGCAGAAAGGGAGGAGATGGGGAAATGTTGATGTCTCGTCATGTTGGAGAGATGAATAACAGGAACTGACGGCTCCATCCAGCATCCTGAGGCAGGTAGAACAAGCATCAACAATCACAACACTAACTTCAGCCTCATGTGGTGTTCGGATGCGTGTCAAGCATCCGGTGAGTATTTTCACTACTTTTTGAGTCAGTTATGAATCAAAGATTTAAATTGGGGGTTTAAAATATGAAATGTGAATTATTGCATCACAAATAGTATAAATACAGTGCCACAACAACAACTGCCAGCTTGACAGTCCTGGTGATATTGGATGGGAAAAAAAAAAAAAAAAAACATAAAAAAAAAAATAAAATAGACACAGAGGGGCGTGGCCAAGTGTGACTGAATAAGGATGTGTCAAGATGAGGGAATGCACTGTTGCCGACTTAACAATTTTGTCGCTATATTAAATGACTTTTCAGAGAATGTTTCAAAGAATGCTGAATTAATAATTCATGACTTCCTGTTTCTCTAGAGTATAAATGCTACTGGACACACAGGTCTATGTCTTTACTCCACTGGCCATTCATGAGTGCCATTAGCTATTTTCTGCAGCATCATGGGGTCATCAAGTCTCCTTAACAACCAATACAAGTAATCTACATGGCTGCTGGCTGTTTGAAATGACTTACAATCAGAAATGTAAACAGAATGTCAACTGAAACCATCTTCTACAGAGACTGATGCCTTCTGAATCCGAGACTACTCTAAATGAAAAGTCCGAGATCCCCGTCTCCATCTGCTCTAACCTTGCCTGATGCTTTATGAGAAGACTGACTGCTCCTCTTCCTTAATGTGTTCCCCCTCCCCCACCCTCGCTGAATAATTAAAAAAAAAGATACTGAAGACACAGGCTGGATTTTCCTACATTTCTGAGTGGGATATTATGCCACTGCAATGAAAGATTCATTTCATTTGCTCTAAGGCTTTATACACATATTTTCCAGGGGTCCCAAAGAGTGTTAAAATCACTGTAGCTACAATGTGATAAGATGGTCTTAAATAAACACTACCAAACAAAATAAGGAGCAATCTCTGCTTCAGTCAAACATCAGAGGAGACTGGAGACAGAATGGCACATACTTGTTCAGGTAAAGCATCACAGTAACTGGTTTGGGCCGAGATCTATTTGGCTTTGGGTTTGATTGATAGGAAGAATTTGTGTCCACTTTCTGGAGGCTTTACTAAGGGTAAGGCTAGTTAAATTGAATGGCACATTTCAGCAACAGGGGGACTCAGAGTGTTATGAATGATGAAAACATGAAACGACAACAGAAAAACAGTTAATCTCTTTCATCATAGGTTTAACCACAAGCATTGGAGCTTTTGGTTTTACTGAAAATTTGTCGATGCTTATATGTGGAGCCCATCTTCACCACTGATCTTATTTACATTTAAAACAGCCATTTGGACATTTTATTTCTGCACAAAGAAACGTAGAACTCAGGACACTTTATTGGACCTCATACTTTAGGTTTTTGTAAAAAGTGAAATAATACTGTCCACTTCATGGACAGTATTATTTCAATACTTTTCAAATAGATCTCGGCCCAAACCAGTTTCGAGTAAGAGACTCGAAACAGGTTATTAGTCTAACCAGGTGAGCAAGTTTTGTTTGTTTTTAAAATGTGACAAATTGTATGAAGAGGAAAAACAAGGTGACCGGTTTGAATGTTGCTCCACCAGCTGCCACTCAACCTTTTCTCACAGATTGAAGCACATTAACCAGCAGAGGATGATGACATGGTAGCAGCAGGGTAAAGACTCACGCAGTTCCAGCATCCAAACTAGAAAACTCCCCTCAATTTTAAAACAATGCCGTTTCCCACTGAACTATGGGAAAGTGAGTGGCACTTACATTTATGGCACAATAATTTGGTATTTATTCCCATCATGTTCCCATAGAGAACAGAGGGAGTTTTTTTTTTCCTTTAAGGCCAAGAGGCGACAAAAGCTGCACATTTTCAGCTACTTCACAGCACTTATCGTAGACCACTGCTCTGAGGGCAGCAGCCTCTTCTCCAGACAGTAGCTGCCCTGCAGACGCTTGCCTCTGGCCGACAGTGCTAATGCAGAGCCTTTCAACTCTTTAAATTACACTGAAGCATTTTAGCAGCGACCAATCATATGGGATTGCTCGAATCAAATCTAAAGCGTAGGCCAAAATACCAATAAAGAATCAGCTATTTGTAATATGTGACTCTACATGGCAAATCCAGGGATAAGTTGCCAGAGAAGAAAAGAAACAATCATCAATTTCTGACAAAATAGAGATTTTTTTTTGTTTGTTTTTTGCTAGATAATACTTGTTAAAGTCGTGAAGAAACCACCCCATACTTTAAATTAAATAAGATTTTTTTGGACATTATAAAATGAACTTTGAGTTTGAATTCAGCTCGTTTATGAAGTAAATCTGAGTCGTTTCAGGTTGTGGTATAAGCTCACAGCTCATTAACATACCGTCTTTAAATGGCTTTTCATGGTTATTGGTTTCAGTTCCCAAATACAAAGAATGTGATGGAACAGCATAAATACTGAACAGCTAATTAAATTTATGATATAATTACCGTCATAGTTTCAACTTCACCTGGTTCAAATTCCTCAAAATTCTTATATTTAAAACACCTTCTGCTCAATTATTTATCAGATAATCCAAAAAATAATCAATCGATCAGTCCTACTCTTTGAGCATAAAGGGCTGAGCTTTTCACATGTTTATGTTAGAAGTATTTGTTTAGCTGCAGATACATCAAGTGTTGTCTAAAATACCGTTATCGCAAAATGTTTTTTTTCCCATATAAAAATAATTGATTTTGTAATGTTTATGTATTTCTAATATTGCATAAGAAGGTCTAAATGAATAAGCTGCAGAATGTGCCAATGTTTTCATCCGATCATCAGAATAATCCATGACAAAAATAATCGTTAGTTGCAGCTCAAGATTTTATTGCAATTAATTTATTTCTGCTTTAATTTTATAACAGATGATATTTATGAAAAAAAACAAAAAAAACTCTAGCCTAGATTAAGTCACCGTCTGAGAATATAGATGACGGTCGGTGGATTCACTGCTGTGTCTGCAGACGGTGTTGACACGCGGATGACTCGTGCTTCACGCAGGTCACTGCCAAGCCACAAATCTTGTGTGTAATTATCACCAGGGGAGGACGGGTCAGTTCGTAGTTTGTGTTTACAGCCAGACGTGTGTGGCATGATCTAACAACATTAGAAAAATGTCACAAATCATCTCCAGAGATGACTGGAAAAGTCAGACATCTAGGCTAAACCACAGAAACGTCTAGCTTGCTCTCTCCCCCCGTCGCCGCTGTCCATGTTCTGTCTGCCTGACGTTGAGCAGCAGGAGTGGAAATCTAGCAGCAGGAAAAGCAATCCCACAGCTGAGAACAACAATGTTCAGGAGAAGAATTAGAGGTTTGCCTGATAGTCGAGGAGCGGCTGCCAGACTGGAAAGGGTTCATTCCCAGAGTCTTTTAGCAGATTTGTAGCTCTGGGAAAATCACAGTGGGAAGACAAACTGCAAGACACGCTGGAGGATAAAAATCTGGTCGTATTTCTTCAGTTTCCACTGCAGTGATTTCAGGGAAATCCTTCACACGGACCCCACTGGGGAAATACAGCTGATATGTAAAGCAGAAGAGGAAAAGCTTCCTTAGCAGACATGGCTTATCTGTTCTGACTTTGTGGATATCTCAAGATTTTCCAGCCTGACAAATGAAACCTACGGGATTTATGTGTGATCCTAAGCATCCACAGATGATTAGTTTTCATGCTTTATGGTACAGAGAAGGAAGTTCTGAGATTTGGAATGAAATCTCAGAGATCAGTCATAGTGTGGCCTTACAAGAAACAACAGCAAAGGGATTATAACAGATACAGAGCATCAAAAAACATTCAGAACGCACAGCCAGAGCTGCGATGGAATGGTTTGCATCTGTGGTAACCAGCTCCATTCCTGAAGGACCAGTGTCCTCCATGTTTTAGAAGAGATCCTGCTCCAGAGCAGCTTTTACAAATTCTTCAGAAATCTACCAGCTAGTTATTTATAAGGAGAACATCTAAAATGTGCAGGACAAAAACATCAGGACTCACTTTGGACATCCTGGTCTACCAAAATATATCTTTTAGCTTCACCATTTTTAGATTTCATGCTTACTTCTTGCTCCTGATGTTTTCCTTTGTGTAGCAGCTAGACACACACTGGTAAAATTATACGAGATGCATGCCCTCAGAGCAAAAACATAAAGTTGCTGTGCTTCAGGAAAAGAAATCTAAACATTTATTTAAGCTCAAAAGTGAGTTTCGGTCAATTAAAGACATTGCATCTTGTGTAAAAGGCAACAAACATGTTGCGCACCATTGAATGTCCTCCATCCTTCATGTCGGCGTTACATATGTGGACATAATGGCTATTCCTGTTCCAACTGTATCGCTCATAGAGAAATTAACGGGGGCAGTTTCAGTGCAAGCTGCTCTTCATCCAGAAAGCTCATTCTCCTTCAGTGTGTCAGGGGAGACAACTTATTAAATGTGAGCTATATAGACTTGTTGAGACGACCGGAATTAGAGGGAAATGATTATACCCTTGTAGCACCGAAGACTGAGAGGAGCAGGCCTCAGTGGGTGTCGCGAAATCAAGACAATAAAGTCGGATAAGAGTCAGACCCAGATGAAATTCCTCACTAAGGTAGTTCACTTTCTGGGTACCGATGTCCACATATTGCGCTGTGTGTGTGTGCGTGTGTTTGTTTAGTTATTTAGGACCTTTTCTGGTATACTCACTAACCTTCTGAAAACTGATGGGTCTTAAAGGCGCCATGCCCTAAAGGCCCCCTTTTGTAGGGTTACTCTGCAAAAACAAAAAACCTGACTAAGTATTTTAGATCTTGTTTCTAGTGCAAATATTTGAGTACACTTGAAACAAGACAAAACTAAGTAAATATGAGCTTGTTTTAATTTCTTAATATTGATGAACATACTAGTTATAAGTGAATTAATCTGCCAGTGGAACAAGACATTTTCCAACGTTTTTCCAGATTATTTCACCTATAACTTGTACTTTTCATCAATATTAAGGAATTGTTTCCTTAAAGAGGCAGTATTGTGTATTGTCCAGGTACATAGTGGCATTATATATATAAAATATGACTTAAAAGAGGAAATTTTACTTTGTAATAAAACGTCTTGAAATTGGGCTTCTGCTGCTCTTTCTGAAATGCCACCATGAGAAAGTCATCACAATATCGCTCCTCTATTAACCCTCATCAGTGCTTTTACCAGCATTGCACTGAGAAGTAGGTTACATAACGAGCTCTGCAGATGCACAGTTCCACCAAATGTACCTTGATATGCAATAATACATACTATAGAAACCATCTGAGCAGTTCCACTAACATCTACAGTCCCTTATTTTCATTCTTGGGGGTTCAGCCAATCAGAGAACAGGAAAATAAGCAGTGCTTCTGGATTGGCTGTTTGGCAAACGCTAGACAGTAATGTGTACAGTAACATCACTCCAACATATTTCAGCTCCTAATAGCAGAAATGCTTTGAGGAAAAAAATCTGTGAGAAGGTAAACTTGCTGTGCTTGGAGTTACAATCCATATAAAACAAAGTTGCAAAACAGGTTGAATTGATGAATGCTGAACCAGTTGATCCCAGCCAATTTGCGGTTGAGTATTTGTCGATCTAAATTTGAGTGAAAAGTAACTCCAAATGAAGGATGTTTGGTGTTTTAGCTATTAAAACAGGCAGTTGTAACCAGTTTTAAAAGGGCCTGTCAAGTTTTGCAGGTGAAATTGTTGATAGTTTTCAGTTTTAATTTTCCAAGAAACTTAATGTTGATTTTTTTACTGCCTGCAATCAAAAACAGCAAATTAAAAATCCTAAATATACTACTCTGTGTCATGAGTCTTTGATAAACAGGCTTCACTTTTTCAATTCAATGTAGACAGAAATTAAACTAACTTGACTTTCTATTTACTCGGCTGCACCTGTGTGTATATATATATATATATATATATATATATATATATATGACACATGAACTTCGTAAATGCTAAGTCGCAAATTGAAGACAAGATTATGTACACTTGATAATCCATTTTGCTGCATGTGCATGATGCAATAGCAAAGCGATCACCTGCCACTTCAAATGAATAATTAGCCTGTGAAGTCTAATTACCTTGTACAACACAGCACTCAAGGCAATGAAAGCCATGCAGGTGGTGCATTATTTCTGACAAATTACTTTCAAGTATTTCCAAAAAGGAAGACGCGAGCAACAAAAGGAACATCTCCAGCACAATGGTTTGTAAAGAAAAATGCAGATAGCATACATCATCATGTCTCAATTTAAACATTAGATTAAATAAAGTAGCCGTTTGGTTGATTTTCAGCAAAACTACCCAACACGAACTGTTGGAAAACGGAGAAAAGAAAAAGATGTCGATTTTCACTGGTCATGGCTATCTGGATCAATTGCATTCGGGTGAAAATGAAGTTGTCACATTGAATGAAAAGACACCAAGCAACTTGTTCCAACACTTTGTTCAAGTCGTGTGCACTGGGGGTGAAAGATGAAAATGAAGAGCACATAATCCACTGCATAATTAAAGATATTCACAGGTTCAAACATGTGACATCAGTTAGAAGCAAAACATTATGAAAACTGTGACAAGTGAACAGAGACCTCCATACTGCAGCAGAAATAAGTGTTTCCTTCATATTAGATGAAGAGGGCTTAGCTGGAGTTCTGCCTTTATACACTGACAAGATTGTTAAATCAGATCTTATTCAAACTCCCCAATTATCCATGCAAATCTATTCACAAACAAGAAACGTTGTTAGACCCTCAAAGTTTCAGTCATTCACAAAAGTCATGAATGACCCAAAACTACGCTGGTGTGTGTTGACTTTGATTCATGATCTGTATGTCTAAGTGACTGTTTTCTTTTTTTATTCACTCCCTGGACAAAAAAGAAATCATCACCTGAATTTAACAAAGCAAACTGAACCTGCTATTGGATAATTGCTGCAGGAATGATTGTCTTTAAACTGGCAAAAGTTATTTCACCCAAATTGATGCAATGAGTAGCTTCTCTTTTCTTTAACAACCATGTGAAAAGACGCATCCAGTGGAATAGATGAAAGACTGAAGGGCCAAATCATTGGAATCAACAGAGAAAATATCTAAGATGTTGAAACTACTATAACTGGGTTGAGAACCGTTCAACGCATTATTAAAACTGGAAAGAAAAGTGGAGAACCGCCACCTTAGAGGAAGAATTGTGGTTGGAAAATGTTGAATGATTGTGTTTGTTGTTGTAGGAGAACACCAGAGAAAATGACTTGGATAAGAGCCACATCTATGACAAACATCAGGAACCGTACTGCTTGGTCCCACTTGGAGGTGAGTTGAGAGAAAAAGTGATTTAAAAATAATAATAATAATAATAATGGTTATTAGAGACAGATTTTACTGACAAGTGAAATCTAAAGTTTCAAAGCAACATTGTAATACATATTAAAATATAAATTTTAATATTGTGTAAAAGTGATATTTTTTGTCAGTCATCTCTGAAAGTCAAACTCATTATTTAGAATAATTACTAATTATAAGATCATGAAAAGCCATTGAGTGAATACTGGTGTCATTAATGTGACACCCTAATCAGATCATTAACTCAAAACACCTGCTAAAAATTCCTGAGATTTTAAACGGTCTCAACTCTGGGTCAAACATGGGGACAACTGCTGACTGGACAGAACAGAGTCATGGACTCTCTTTAGAAAGGGGGGAAGACACAAAAGGTGACCGCTAAAGAAGCCTCTTGTTGCAAAGTGCTGTAGCCAAGCATATCAACAAAAAGTTGAGTAGAAGGAAGAACGTAGTACCAGCAACCCTGAACCAGCGACATCAAAGGTGTCTCATATGGGGCTAAGGAGAAAAGGAATTAGACTGAGTTTTCAGATGAAAATAAATTCTGCATTTCATTTTGAAATCACAGCCCAGGTTTCACACAGAGCCGTTTGTTTCTTTATCCGGTTACCAGGGTGACGCGTCTGAGAAAAATCCAGCCAATCTGTGCCTGCCGTTCTGAGTCAACAAACACTGGGATGGTAGAGCCCTTCTTGTGTCTGTGAACCAGCCACCATGTAGTTCAGTGTCTGATTGTTACCCTGAGATTGTGCACTTCCACTTCCTCCTTCCTTACAAGATGGAGGAAAAAGTTGCACCTAAAATTTGACAGCACTCTGAACATTGCTCTCCACTTCAGGAAAGAAAAATTTCCTCACAGCTGAGGAGAGAGACTCACAGTAATTTGGAGATTTAAACTCAATTAAACATACCTTTAAGAATTTTGGAAGTGTACAAATCAACATAATTGATTGTAAATTTGATTCTTTGAAAAAACAATTTAATCTTTGAGGTTTCATATGATGAACACTCAACTTTTTCCTGTATTGTGACAATTTTGGCAAATTTGACAAAGGGGTTTTGCCTTTAATAAGACATACTGCAGCAGTCAATGTTTTACTGTGAAAGAACAGATTCAACTTTGATTTCAGGGAAGGAAAAAAGAACAAAAACATGGGAAAATCTCCTTTTAGAGGAGACGAAAAGAAATCTTTTACATTGCTATTTGTGAATTGCCGCACTTAGATGTGGGGGAAAAAAAGCCAAACGAGCCAAAAGGGGGTTGTTGAGAAAGCCTGTATTATCCAGTAAGCTTATATTCTATGTTATATTTACTAGATGTAGGGCTTTTCAAGCAGAAAACCAGAAAGCAGTACTTTCAGCACATTGACCCTTACGCGTTTGAGGCAAAATGCATGAATGCCTCGAGGATTTTAAACATTTTAAGCATAAAACCACCGACAACGTTCAGCTGGGAAAATGGGTAATGCACTGCAAAGCAATTAATGTACGAATTCATGCAACTAAACAAAAAAAGTCCTCCAGCTCAAGATTTTGCCCAACAGGCTACATCTTGTGTGACTGGTGCTTTACAAAAGGTTCCTCTCATCACTGATAAAGAACAATATAACAGAAGAGAGAGCTTTGAGCAATAAAACAGAATTAAAAAAAAACTCAAGTGAAGCCCAATTTTTGCATTTAAAAGGTCAGTTTCGATTCTACTATTAAAAAGCAGATAAGACTATAGTGACTATATTGAATCGACTTAATTACATCCAATCGCTTAACTAATAACCTTTCAGTGAACCGGTTTGGCTGCCACACAGCTGAGGGCGCTACTGATCATCTTTAAGCCGAGAAACGGACCAAACATTGTGGAACGTCAGAAGCACCGTATGCGGTTCTGTTTTGAAGTGTACAACATCCAGTAAGCTCCTTATGTTATCACCTTGAATAACCGTCAGCTCAACCAAACATGACTAAGGTGCTATGAAGGCGAGGATGTGATGATGACAGAAAAACTGAAGGGATTATGTAGAAAAATTGTAACCAGTTGGGGGGGGGGGAAAACATGATGCAAGTTTTGTAATGTGACAAAAACAATTTTCGGTTTATTCAGTCACAAATGACTCAAAAAAAATGTTGAAGTATAATGCTCCTTTTTATATTCATAAAAAATTTAGCCCTTTTACGTTATGGAAAGTCAGCCTGCCCTCTTGATGCGAAAAGAAAGTGACCATTTATCAATTAATAGTCTGTTGATACGATCAACTCAATCAATAACTTGCATCCTTAGTTGTAACAACCAGCCTCACCTGAAAACATTAGCATAATAAAACTGAAAATAAACGGGAGATGTGTGCATATTCGCTTTAGCTCTGAGCACAGGAAGAAGATTATATATGCATACACTTCTATGCACTCCATCTTGTTTTGTATTACTATTTTCTGAAGCCTGAAGCAAACGGCAAAAAAAGTCCCGCTTCATGTGCCGACTGTGAAGAGCCAGCTAAATATAAAAACAATATGCTTCATTAATGCAAACACAAACAAAAGTGACAGGTGCACCGCTAGCAATCCAGCTTCTTGACATGGCCAGCCTCAAGACAGAATAACTAAGCAGCAGCTTTAACTCATTAGCAGTCAGAAAGTGTTAAAGCACGAAAACCAGCCGCAAATACAGAACAATTGTGCTTAAAAAACTTAAGACGGAAACAGAGGAGAGGTTTAATTTCTCCTCATGTACATCAGGAGAAGTGTGTCACACTGCCGCTTTTGTCTCTGCTGTGAGCGCCGCTGGTGCTGGGAAGGTTGCCAGCTACATTCAATCCATGACTGGACAAATGCTGCTCCTCGTAGGCACGAGCGAAGAGGCAGACGCGCCCGCTTACATCACTACATCCACCGATGTAACGGTTAGACGTAATCCGTTCAATCCATTTAGCCCGGGTCAGCTGCAATGTCGTCTTCCTGGAGCGCGTCCAGCTCTTTGTTCCGCCGTTTGATGCCTCGTCTTTTTGCTTCTGGCGGCGAACCAAACTGGATCAATTTACATATTAGATAAAGACGCACGCGCCTCTTAAATGTATGAAATACTGCCACTGCTTCACTCATATGGAGATTAACCTGTTGATTTATGCACGGGCAGTTGCTGGTCAGGGTTTGTACACTGTTCCCCACAGTAAAATTCAAGTGTTTTCTAACATTTATAGTGCCAGACTAACAAAAACAATACAAATGAACTAAAGAAGACAGTTTCAATTCCATATTATACGACATCATTAATAATTGTTCAAACTGATGTGTAAAAAGAGAAAGCAAACACAACTTCAAAGGAACTGAATAAAAAAATTGGTTTAGAACAGCAACAATGGAAAGATGATTTTAAAAATCACTATTATGAAGTAATATGGCATTGACTAAGGAAGTTTTGTTATGTATTTTTGTTTATTTGTGGAGTATTTGATATATGTAATAGTCTTCTGAGCCTTTTGTGTGTGCAGATATGAGTTTATGCTTCTTTCTGCTCCTTTTCCTTCCTGAAAAGGAGCAAAAACTATTCATGTTTGTTATTGAGTATATGAAATAAAAAATAAAATGAATATCTTGTGATAGTATTCTACATTCTACAGCAGGGACAAAGTAAACTAAAACTAGAACATCATTTTATATTTGGAAATGTGTCTTTTAAACACTCTATGCACCTAACTGGTCTGTAAAATTTACAAAATAAAATCTAAAAAATGTTTTTGCTAATTTTTTTGACAATTAACAGAAATAATTTAGCTGATTCCAACTAACCTAAAATAAGAAAGATTAAGCTGATTTCACTTCAGACAGTGAGAAAAAAATTGCAGGTTTCTTGTCTGGTTTCAACTATAAATAATGCCTTCTGATGAAACATTAGAGTGGACTTTGAATACCAAGCACTTTCAAGAATTTTATGCAAAAATCCAGAACTTTCCAAATCTAATTCAAGCATTTTCAAAGATTTCAAGAACCCATACTAATGTTACTGGTGCTTTCCTCTCCTCTCTGAAAGAGGGAAGATTTGTGTTTTTATCAATCTTTTGTAGAATAAAAAAAAAAAAACTAGTTTGGTGTTTAACATTTCATTAATCCGTCAGTCTATTGGCAAAATTATCAGCAGAATTATGGAAATAATTATGAGGTTCAAACCCATCAACATCCCCTCTGCTTTAGCGTCCGAAGGTTTATGTCTTATTTCATATACATGCATAAATTTTACAGCTAGAGATGGCACCGAAGGCAATGAATTTCTTCTTCTTCACTCAGATCTCCATTCATATCAGCTCCACGAATGCTGCTCTGCCTCTGACCTCCAAACCTTTACATGAACAGCAACATTCCACCTGCAGAGCAACAAATCACAATGAAATCTTACCCACAAATCTCTGTTTGGCTCCAAGAAAAAAA
The DNA here is from genome assembly GCF_000485575.1 of Poecilia formosa. NCBI lineage: Eukaryota > Metazoa > Chordata > Actinopteri > Cyprinodontiformes > Poeciliidae > Poecilia > Poecilia formosa. Next base: position 624,526 of record NW_006800091.1, on the reverse strand, counting down.
AAAAAAAAAGAAAGTCATGTCTTTCATGTCTGTGAGTGTCTATAAACGTAATTGCTGACAAGTGAAATACCGAGCTAACCCTAACCATCATAAGAGGAAGTGAGGCAGCCAAGAAATCTAAACCATCCTAAATCAATATGGAAATTACCAATAAGGAAAATATTCTGGGAATCAATGTGCAAACTGAACTTGACATTAAACCAAGTGAGTGTGAATGCTTGGTGTGCAAGTTCTCAGAGTCGAGAAATGTGACTCAAGTTCATTCGAGTTTCGATTTAATTGTTTCGGAACAAAGACTGGATGTGGCAAAATGTCTGCAACCAATGCATTAAGCATGCATTGGCCTTATATCGCCTGAAGAATATTTCCAGGATTCCAGGACTAATGTCCCAGCAAGATTTAGAGAAACTTGTTTATCTTTAGTTGCACTGATAACTGCAACAGTGTCTTTACAGGTCTGCGTAAAAAATCACTTAGACAGCTACAGCTAATCCAGAACGCTGCTGCTCACGTTCTCACTAAAACCAGGAAGATAGAGCACATAACACCAGTTCTGAAGTCCCTAGACCCATTCCCAGACTTTGAAATCATGTTAGTTTATAAATCACTGAACGGTTTAGCACTACCATACATCAAAGTTATGCTTTTGTTGAACCAACCTCCCAGACCTCTCAGGTCTTCTGGTTCTGGTCTGCTCTGTATCCCCAGAACCAGAACCAAACCTCGAGAAGCAGCATTCAGCTTTTATGAACCACAAATCTAGAATAAACTTCTAGAAAACTGGAAAACCACCAAAACACAGAGTTCCTTTAAAGGTAGACTGACTAAAAACCTACCTGTTCAGAGTTGCTTTTGAAACATCATGAATGAAACAAACATTCTCATGTTTAACTAGAACATTTGAGAAAATATAATGCTTCAGTTGTTGACTGTGTGTTCTGACTTAGTATGTTTGTGTTTTTATGATGTAAAGCACTTTGAATTGCCTTGACGCTGAAATGTGCTATATAAATAAACTTGAATGATTGATTGATATATTAATTATGCACGTTTTTAGAGTGGGGTTCCTAAGTATTTGCGGATTTTAATTATTTGCAGGCATCAAAAATGAGAATGCGGTCCCTAAGCCCCATAAATACCAGGAGTCTAGTGTATATTGAACTTTTAGATAATTCTTGTTTTGTCCCACCAACAAACAGGTTTTAGAGCTACATGGATGCTAACAGTACTTTTTGCAATGGTAGCCATTGTATTTCAGTGCAACAGCTAGCATTGCAAAACGTAGTGACGATAGCCCAATGAAACCTGACAGAACTAGTACTAAAGTTCCCACTGCTAAAGAAGTTATTGTTGCAGCATTCCGGCTACCCTGTAGAAACAAACACTGACCAAGTAACGGATAATGTCTAAAGGTTTTGCAAGTAAGAAAGTACTGCTGTCCAACACAGCGAGTTGACAATGCTGATGTTGACTTGATGCTCAAGATAAAGAGCTGTTTGTTTTTTAAGAAATCTGGGTTGCATTTTATTATTTCTAGTTAAAAGTCAAGATTAGAAAACAGAACAGAAAAACAAAGTTTATGGTCTGTGAAACCTTCGTATCATCTGTCAAAATACAAGGAAACTCAAATCCAGCAGGAAAACTACAACATACAGGCTGGTCAAACATGAAGTGATTTTTTTGACACTGACTTTAGGTTTGTTAACTCAGAATTGGTGACCAGTGAAAAATAAACATTGGGATTCTTTATCTTCTCAAAATATTGTCAAAATTGTATTTTTCTCTTGCTGGTATCAAATCATCATCTCTGCTAAAAACAGCCATTTCTGACTGATCATAAATACTGTTAGGTCTTTTCATATCACCAGCTGCTGTTAAAGCATCCTGCCTAAAACACACGTCTAACTCCGACTCACAGCACAGCTGATAAATACTGATTAGAGATCAGAAATGTCAGTCAACTTCAAAGTGGTCTTCACCAACCCTGAATGCTTATTTCAAAAATGAATGTCTGTTGCCATCTATGAATCAGATTTGTGCAGATAATATTTCTTCAGGCATCCTCTGCAATCGTATAATACAAATGCAGGTGAATCAAACACCTACTGGAAAAAATGCTTTTATTGATGTAATGTTATGGTTTAACGGTGGTTATCTAACTGCAAAATTCAATCTTTTTTTTAACCACTTTTTGATAGAAATAGTTACACCATTTGAGTTTTAACACTGGAACCCATTTAATGGAAAACCTCAACTGTCCTCTATGAACGTAAAAGGTTGACATCAAGTGTAGGAAGAAAAACTGACTTTTCAGGTACATTTGAGAAAGGTTTCCACTTGACTTGCATCAAAGTGCTTTAGGAGCCTGTTTGGATGCCATGTGGGGCATTACACAATGACAAAAATAAAAAATTAATTGGTTTAGGTCTCAGATGTCCCTTACTGAACAGGGTGAGCTTGTACTAAAAAGGATTTATAGGAGATGGTTGAATTGTCTTAAGTCGCAGACGATCCAGCAGGGAAACAACAACACAGGTGAGATTTTATATATATATATATATATATATATATATATATACACACACACATATATATACACACACACACACACACACACACACAGGGGCAATCAGTTGCTCAAAGGTTTTGGTTTGGCAATTTTGGTCCCCAATACAGAGTCTACCGGACTATCAGGTGAAAACACCCTTAGGAATCAGATACCAATCACAACTTCTTGGAGTTCCTTTACATAGAAAGAGAGATGGGAGTTTCAGCTGCCCAAGTTGATCTTGCAACGTGGTTGTAAGAGTAGAAACCCCAAGTTTCTGGGAACCAGGATTCCCTGAAGACCTTCTGCAAGTTAGCCTGCCAGCCACAGACCTAACCATATCGGCATATAACGTTTTAAAAGTAGCACATTTGTTGTGGATCGTCCTGCATTTACCTAATCAGAATCTGACCACAGGCTGGGGTGGGATTTTGGTAGACAGAGCACTGCAGCATGCAACAGTCTCAACACAGCCATAAAGGAGAGAACATGCCTTACAGCACATGTAAGCTTGTCTTTTGTGCGACAATAGTGAAATTGAGGCAAGACTTATTAAAAATGAAAAGAATAAAATAAAAGCATCTGCACTCTGTACTGTAGAGTCCAACGGTTGGCTTTGCAGCAAAGATGCATGTATGAAAGGGGAAATTGCATTTCGTCTCCATGCAGCTAATTCTGATTGTGGATCCACAAATGAGCAGACTACCCTGTGGGGCGCCACTACTCAACACTACTCTAATACATGCCTTGTAATGACACTTCCAGCCCAGTGCTGTAAACAGGATTGCTTTGCTGCATCAATAAAAATAAGGAGTGGGACAATAAAGAGAAGAGGGAAGGAGATTGGTCCCCAGAGATTTCCAGACCAGAGGGATGTTTTCTATTGCGTGTCACATCTTTTTGTGCAGCATATTGCAGCCTATGTAGGACATATTGTCATGTACATTTGTTTATCAGTGTCATGAGAGCCCTTGGAGTAGCAAGAAATGAGAGAGGAGGAAATCAGAAGGAGATGGATGACAGGTGCTTAATATGTTCTGAGTCTGGCTCCCAGGAGTGGGTTGGTATTTAGATCACAAGTCCAGTCCAGTGGACTCCAGCAGAGATAATTATCCAAATGGTTTCCTCATCAACCAGTCAATCTAAGCAAGTAAAAATAGTCTTTGATTCTGTGTGCTTAAGTTGAAAGAAATTCAAACAAACCTGCTGGCTCTTCTAAAAATACAAAAACAAGATAATGAAAGCTGTATTTGTGTCTGAGAGTGCGTGAGTGCGTGTGTGTGCGTGTTCGGAGGAGGGGGGTCAAAAGCCACAATGACCAATCACAACACCAGCTGCCTCTGCAGTTGCATGTTACAGAAAATTAGCACAATCACGTTTAGTGCAACACAACCGTGACACTGAGAAAAAGAAAAAAGAAAAAAAGACCAAAAGAGTGTCTCCTTACTCACCACATGAAAGCACCGCGGCGCAGATGATGGGAGTCCATCTGAAATCCCGCACACCTGACATGGTAGAAGAAATCCCAACGGATGGACCTTAAAAATCCCAGTCGTCCAGTAGTTTCGGGTCTGTAGTGGAGACACAAAGCTTCGCCTGCGGGCGTGAGCTGGTGCGGGGTTCTCCAACTTGGATGATGCGCAATGGGCAGATGTGTATATGTGCGCGTGACAATGCGCTGTCGAGGTCTTTCCAAAATGAAATGTAAATAAATTAAATAAATAAATCGCTAGAAATGCATTAGAGTCCAGTTTCAATGTTGCCGGAGTCCGGTCAACGTCCGGTTTCTTTCCACAAATAGGGGATAAAGTTGTTTCACTGGTTTCATGTAAGAAACTCGGCGAGTTGCTCCACGCGCTCTGCAAGGAGACCCGATCAATTCACCCCCAGAAAATGATCAGTTTGAGGACACGAGTGGGGAAAATGACGCGCGCAGCGGCTTCAACGCAGAACTCCCGCACGCCTTCTCCAAACAGATCACAATGAAGACGAACAGGGATATTTTTCGTTCTGCAACTCCTGTGTCTCCACTTAGCAGAAATTAAATAGAAATCGTTTTCTATATCAAATTATGGAGACGGTGAAGAAGAGGAGCGGGGAAAAGGGGGGAGAAAAGAGGGGGGCATCGTATGGATCCGCACTGCTCGGGTTCGGCTGGCACTGACTTCTCTAGGTTTTTATTAACAATCCACAGCGGAGACAAGAAGCCGGAACACAGTCAGAGCGGAAAGAGTCAAAGCTGCAGGTTTAAATAATCCGAGGAAAAGAAACATGGGGTCCGGTTCGGTGCTGCTTGAAACACAGCCAAGTCCACAGAACTCCGCGTTTTGTTTTGTTTTTTACCCCCCTCCCTGGGTCTCTGTGCGTGTGTTTTAATCCCAATCTGTGTGCTGTAAAAGCACTTCTCAATTGGGACGTTTCTGCGGGACACAGAGCTCACGCGCACGCTGATTGTCACGCCGAAGCTCGCGCGGCAAGGTGTGCAACTCCGCTCCCAAAACAAGTAAACGTGCTCACCTCGAAATGTCCAGAGCCGCAGCTCAGTTAATCAAAGTGAACGCAACAGATGGCGAACATCCGGTGGAAATGTTCAAAATAAAGTGCACATTTTTAGAAACCGCACGAGGTTCAGTTTTATTTAAATCTGCTCCTAACTTGGGGGAAATATAGGAATTTTCAATAATTCCTAAAATAAAAAATGGATTAGATTATTAGTTCCACAGTATCATTATTACATACATCATTAATAAAGAATACAAGGCAAAATGGAACAAAAAATAGGAACATTTGTAGATTACATTGATCTGAGTAGCAATTATAAATTACCTTACTTTTCATTTTCACTTGTATATTCCCGAGATCAGAACTTTAATTACTATCATTCTCATCAAGTATGGACATTAAGGAAAGTGAAAATTAATCAAGATAGTTTGACCTTTATAATTACCATTTCATATAAAATAAAGTAGCAAGATATATAATACTACATAGAATCCCTTTATAATAAAAAAACTTTTGAACATTGATAATTATAAACAAATATGTTGTGCATTCTAAATAAAAATACTTTCCTGAAAAATGATTCTTAACTATCTGCAGCCTTCTTAATTAAATAAAATTTCATCAATGACACAAAATGCATTCGCAGTATGGAAGCTTTATCTTTATAATAGGTATAGCAAAACCTCTCATGGGTTTAGCTTTTATTTTCGAATCCACGTTCCTGATTTCCGGTAATACCCTTATTAGGCGTGGTGAACTTTACATGCTTCAAACCTGACATTGTGGACTGATTTTAATCACGTGTTCTTGCCTGGAAAAAAAATAATAATTTCCCTTTCACCGCATCATTATCTGATAACCTGGTTAGGCTATTTATGATATTAAGTTTAAATTTATTAAGAGTAAAGCAAGAAATCATTTTGGCCATTTGCTCCTATTTATATTCACTGGGATATACAGGTGCATCTCAGTACGGCAGAACGTCAGCATACTTTCATATAAACCAAAAAGAAGAAAAAGTTAATTTATATAGAAAATGAGTTTAAAAAGTTTAAAAAGTTTGTTCCATCCATCCATCCATCCATCCATCCATCCATCCATCCATCCATCCATCCATCCATCCATCCATCCATCCATCCATCCATCATACCTTACTGGGGTCATGAGGGGTGCTGATGCCTATATCCATTTGTTATATACCTAATAAATGTGAAGTCTTTGTTGAATTTGATTGATTATAGTTGAAATGTAATAAAAAATCAAAGCCAAATGATATTAAGTTTAAATAT
>NW_006800091.1:614533-618080 GCF_000485575.1 Poecilia formosa | reverse complement strand
ATATATCACATAAAATTAATTTTAAAATATATATTTTTGAATAGCAAGCTGTTATTTAAATGTCAGGATTGTATCAGCGTCTTGATTGTATTACCTGATACAATCAAGAAGAAAACAGTTGTCCAGTAGACGATCTGATTTACTCTACAAGGAGGGTAAACCTCAACAAGCTGCCACAAAAGAATCTGGATGTCTACAGAATGTTGCATTCATTAATTGGAAGGTTCATTAGATGAAAAAAAACTGACACAGAAAATAATAGATAATCCACGGGAATTGTTTAGTAGAGGAGATTGTGAAACAAAGTTTATTTCAGAGTTTAGAGGAGATTCATAAGACATAATGATTCAATAATTAATGCAAAATTAGTTCTGATGGCATCTTTCCTTTTCTAATTTCTCTTATGTAGTATTATAATTAAATTCACAAATACTTTATTAATTCCAAATTGAAATATAAGGATTTTGCAACTGATATGCAATTTTCTTCAAAGATTTGTTGTAGATGCTGGTGGTTGAAGGGCAGGAAGACCTCCTGCAGAACTCTGTATTACAGCAGATCTGAAGAAGCCTCTGACTAAAGACACATTGCTGTAAGACAGTTTGATTTTTTATTTTTTTTTTACAGACTGCAGAGGGTGAGGGTTAACTGACTTTTATTTTATTTACTTTCATCTTCCACCAACTTCCTTCATGGCTGAGGCCTTTACACCACTTTTGTTAATTTTATACACTAATGAGTGCCAAAGTTGAAATGAGGGCATACACACCATAAAGTTTGATCTGATAATGGCTGGATGGTGAAGGATTTTATTGGCTTGTGTGAGCGCTCATTTCTGAAGATTAATGTAGCAAGAAATGTTAATTAATTTAAATAAAAGAGGCCTCCACAATGTCCAATTTTTATTAAAGTTGTACAACATTACAAAGACTTGGTAGAACTGTTAACAGCTGCTTGACCCCTTTTGAGGCTACTGCATATGCAGTCAGTGCTATTGCTCGCTAGCCTATGTATTTTTTTTATCAGATATTGAGAAGTTTAACAATTGACAATATGAAAATGTTTTAATTTTCATAAAAAGCCCCTTACCCTGAAAAACAAAAAAGCAAAAGGTAATCATCTTTGTGAAGATGTGCTGCTAAACTAAAGGGATAAGTTAGGCAGAGCTCCTCCAGTTCTATAGAACAAGAGTCACAAGGAAGGCTAAAGCTGTCCTTGCTGACCCAAAAACAGTACAAATGCTCATTAATCACTGTTAGTGTCAGCCTCGTTAATAATTTGACCCAATAGGGCCAAATAAAGACTGTAGTAGCCTAGTAGCCTACGTTTGTGTCCTGGTTGTATCATGAGTGCTCTGGCAGTTGTATTTGAACTTTTCTTTCCATTTGTTCTTTGCTAGCTGGAAAACAAATTGCTCCTTGGGGACAATAAAATTTATGTTGACCTTGATCTTGAAGAGGAAGCTCTGCGTTGTCCATGATGTTCATCATTTTATGAAAACTCCTTCTTTGCACAATAATCTGTTGCAAACACTGAAGGATCGAAGCTTCCTCAAGAAGACACATCTACGTTGTTGTGTCCTGTAGACAGTTTCACTGTTGCGTCTCCAGTCCATTCTGTCCTCCAGATGAACAAAAGGATATTTATTCTCCGTCACTACCTCCATTTCTTCTCCCAAGATGAAAACAGTGCTTGACCTAATCCAGTTTTTCTTGAAATCTACAATAATCTCCTTTGATTTCATTATAACTATGAAACATAATCATCAAAAATATAAATGCTGAAAAACACACTTTATGTACTGAGGGAACATGTGAATTTCCCTTTTCAATTCAGTTACTAAATCAATAACTTTCCAATTATACATCTAATTCATTCCAAACTTTTGAGGGACACTAGAAAAGTTTGATATTTTACCTGAAGTTATGGGCATCCATGGCTGTTTGTTGGGGGAAGCAGCTGTAGAGGTCACAAAACTCAAATAGCCATAAATAAATAAGTAAATTGAATTTAATTTATTGAATTCTTCTCTGAGCTACAGGAAACCAGTGGAATGACATTGGAAATGGGGTGATGTGCTCTACCTTCCTGGTTTTAGTGAGAACTTGAGCAGCAGTGCTCTGGATCAGCTGCAATTATGAAGGCCTGAATTCTGGGTGAGGTGATGGCCTCAGACCTGGACCTTTAAAGACACATGGAAAGAGTTAGAAAATTGGCCATCTATTACCTGAAGAACATTTCTTGAATGACAGGACTAATGTCCCAGCAAGATCTAGAGAAACTCAACTACATGTTTATCTTTAGTCGCTTTGATTACTGCAAAAGTGTCTTCAAAGGACTCCCTAAACAAAATCAGATAGTTGCAGCTGATCTAGAGCACTGCTGCTCAAGTTCTCACTAAAACCAGGAAGGTAGAGCACATCATCCCATTTCCAAAGTCCTTCTACTGGCTCCCTGCAGCTCAGAGCATAGACTTTAAAATACTGCTGTTAGTTTATAAATCACTGAATGGCTTTGAAACAAAATAAAAGAGAGATCTGCTATCAGTCTTCCTGAAATATGCTACACACAAACTTTACTAAATATGAAATATTTCAACCCACTGAAACTTGTCAACTCCTCTCAATTATATTCATGAGAAAATATTTTGCACATGAGACTCTCTTGGTTTCTTTTCCTTTAATCTGCAACTTTGGGTTCCCAATGCAAATGGCTAACTCCATAAATCTGTTACTCCCCCTCCTCGGTGGCACTTCTGCTTTAGGCTACAGGTGAACTGTTGTTACTTCCTTGTGAGAGTAACAATATCTTTAAAAAATACACTAGTATAGCAGAATATGTATGTTAGTTTTTTTAATGCTTTCTTCTATAATTTACTTGCCGCCACCCATTCCCTGATGCATGGTTAGTACATTAAGACTGAATCAAACTCCCTAATATAACTTTTCCCACTTTGTGGCTTTTATTTTTAAATCACTTAACTTGAATTATATTTGGCCTGTAATTGGATTTGAATCTGAGTTTGACTGTAATGAATTGGATTGTGTCTGTTTAAAATAGGATTTCGTGTAATTGGATTTCAACTGAACTGGTTTGTTTTGTTTAAAAAAAAATAAAAATAAAAAAAACAGTCCTGAGATGACCTTTGAGGAGGAAAAAGAATCATCGAGGAACTATCTAATAAAGCTTAGGGCTATGATAAACTACAAGTGATCAATGCCTATTAGGTCTGCTAACTGTCCAAATAAAGACATTGAAGACATTTTTGCGCATGAAATCTGTGTCATCTGCAAAAAGACTTTGGCTTCTTATAGACTTCTTGTGTTTTCTCTACATTGTCAAAGTAAAATGTTTCCAATCAAACACACAAACATTTATTTTTGTAAGTGATCTTTCCTCAGTCACTTACAAAAATGAACCAGGATATATATGTATATATATATTATTCAAACCAATAAGATAGATAGATAGATAGATAGATAGATAGATAGATAGATAGATAGATAGATAGATAGATAGATAGATAGATAGATAGATAGATAGATAG
>NW_006800091.1:594623-614096 GCF_000485575.1 Poecilia formosa | reverse complement strand
CACAGATGATCATTAACAGATGAAAAACAAAACAGTCATTGTCATCCCTCAGTCTTTAAGTAGGCTCTAATGCTGAGCAACAAATCAATAAAAATATACTGAAAATATGTCTGACAGCATATTCAATCATTTTACTGAACTTTGATCCAGAACTGCATGGCATTCTGGGGGATGTAGGCAGAGGACAGTTTTTAGCTTTTGTTATCTAGCAACAGTCACTTTCTAACCCTGCTTCAGTGTATTAAGCTCCTTGTCTTTTATTGCGCCTCGCTGGTTTCTTCTTTTTGTGTCCTGTTGTGATCTGCTGCCAGTGCTAATGCAAAAACAATCGACCCGGCTTCAGGTCCAGCTGTGCAGTGCGAAAGGGGCTCTTGACTGGCCTCTTTCCGAAAATTTTTAGTTTCTGAATACTGTTCAGGTTTCCTTTTCATTCTTTTTTTTTTTTTACCTCACTCTATCAGTCTGCACCCCATCCCCGCTGTTAATCATTTCCTCATTTGCCTCTCCCTGCTCCCTTCCTCAGCTGCATCCACTCACCTGTCATTAGCTCTTTTAGTTCCTTTCTTATTTCCACTCTCCTTCCTCAGTACATTTAAGCTCTCTGGTCTCATTATTCTCATTATCCTCCATCATGCTTCATTTTGGTTCCATGTCATCCTGTTGCTCTGCTTTGTCTGTTTTAAAGTTTTCTTCTTTATCTTCAGATTGTCTTAAATGACAATCACTTCCTTTTTTCCTGCATTTTGGTCCAGCCACAAACGTACCCAACATAACACCCCCATGTTCTACATCCTGCTCTTCCCATGCTATTCCTGTAAACTACCTTTGTTTATTGTTACTAAAACTCTACATTTGCACAATAACAGACAAACTCAGCCACCTACACCCTATAGGTATACTGAAGAAGGCTTTGAAAAGCTAAAAAGGATTGTTAGGGTGTATATTGTCTCAGTTGTCTATGAAGCCCTGAGACGACTTTGGTTATGACTCAACCCTAAATACACAAACTGAGCCATGGATAGACTTCAAAAGAAAAGAGCATGCAACATTAAGTATAAAAATGGCAATATGACATGTCTAATGTATGAGTCTCCCCATTATCTGCATATGAGCTGACAATGCTTTCTGACAGAGTGCAATTTTCCACAAATCAAAGATATACAGCTAAAGGAGAAGAGTGCCTAAAGATACTGCTCCATAAACAATGTTTTTCAGCTTAATGTATATTTTTAGTACTTGTATGCATTAACAGCATGAATTACCAAGCAGGAAGTAATTAGTTTTAGACATAATTTGACATCTGGAGGCCAGCAGATGATATGCAAATGGCTTGTTTCACAAAGAGGATGAGACTAGGTCTCTAAAATACAAAAAAAGTTAAGTAGCACACCAGAAACGGTACACTATGCATCTGAATGCATCTATAAAACGTATGTACAGTTAACAGGCTTGATGGGTTCAAATGTGACATTTCAATAACCTGCCTGCTCCTGAGAAAGTATTGACTGTACATGTTGTTTAGAAACAAATTGCAGGACTGTTCATTAAGATGAGCAAGCTGCAAAACAAATCTAGAAACCAAATGTAAAAACAGGAATTCAAACAGTTTCACTTGGAGATATGAATCCACTGAAGCTCCATCATTTGTGTACTTTTTCTTGCAGACTTTTCTGCTGTTTTAGTGTAAATGTGAATTAAATCTCCCTGAGCTGTTTCTGCATACATTTAAACAATAAACCGCTAGAACATAATTGGCTTATTGGATATTTGCTTAAATGAGCAGGCGCACAGGCTTCTGCTTCAGCACTCTGAGGTTTTAAATGCTGGTTATAGAATTTACTAATGATCTGGCAAGCCCAAACAAAAAAAATAAAAAATAAATAATCAGTGGACAACCCATCAGGTGGTGGTATTTAATTTCCTCCTTGTTTGTAATGTAGAAAAGTGCAGAGCTCAGTGTCTTTCTTAATAACAGCTTGGAGGGGAAGACCAACAGGCAGCAATCCCGCTGCGCCAAAAGGCTTAACACATCTAATTTATCACATCCACTTATACAAATCAAGTCACTCGCAATTTTCTAGTTAGAACACCTGGGCTTCACCAGAACACAGCCAGGTGACTAAGCAGCAGGCACAGAGGGTGTTTGCATGAACAATATTTCTCCTAATGGTTTATTTTACTCTGCAATGTATCATTTCACCCAGTGACATAAAAAAAGTTTAATTGTCAAGTAGAGAAACTTTTGTCAGCAAAAATTGGGGTTGAATTATTTCCTCTAGGTGTTAAAGAAACAAATTAGATATTTCACATTTTTATGATTTCTTCTAATTTTAAAAAAATTAATCAGTACAAGGTTCAATCAGTGTTTTGCCAATGGTGAAGCTCAGAGGTTATTATTTTTCAAAGCTTGTTATCATGAGAACTAGTTCCTGAAACCTCTGACATGGTGCTGAGTCTGGTGTGTTATCACACTTTCATTTTAGAAACATTTTTTCCCTCTTGTGCTGCTTTCTGACACATCTTTGTCTTTGTGTTGTCAACAATATAACTTGGCTGCTGTTTGATGCTCTGGATCATGAAACAAAGTGCGCTGTGCAGAAGAGTCCTTTTGTCTGTGCCTGTCTCTTTCTCTTCATATTGAACCTCAAATGTATTTTTTGTATGTAATATTTTTTCCTGAATGTCTCTCCACTGTCCTTGTTCTTTATCTGACACATAAATACGTCGAAAGCGCAGAGTTTTCGGTTGGGTTTTCACTTTGTTGCATCAACTTCTGATGCCTATGTTTGCTGTTTTATGATTTAGGTTTAGTAAAATTACCAATGCTGAGGAGCTCCTGCTAAGAAGGTCCTGATATATATTTTTCTGTATTGATTTTAGTTTCAATAAACCTTCTACTCAGTTTCTTTTGAAAGCATTGTTATGATCTGGCTCTAGAACCATAGCAGACGTAACAGCATTAACCTGCCATAAGATTTCACCTAATATCACCTCCCCTTCAAAACACATTGGTTCAGTTTTTCTCTATTTTCAGATTCATAAATTAAATTAGGAGGGAAAACATCATTATCAGTTTCATTGAATAGCACAGCAGCAGCAGTAAAGTACGAGTATAGTGAGTATCACTGTTTGAAAATAAAGGTATCATTCATGACATCTCCCACTCAATTTCTATTAAAAGCTCTAGTTTTGCTGCTGCTCATCAAACCCAACTTGACTTTGGACTTTGTAACTGAACAGGGAAATCTTTTGTGAGATGTTCTGTCAAAACTACAAGCAAATGGAAACTACAAGAACAAATCTCTGCTCTGGCTGTTACCAGCTACCTAATGCAAATACAAAGTATTTCAGCATCGTCTGGTTTCTTTTTGTGCTTAACTTATTTCCAGTTTCTCAGACTCATTGGCCTACAGTTTGTTTCAGTTTTTTTCACCAGGGTAGCAAAAATAAAGAGGTTACGGTTTATGTCTCTGTTTTCTAGCATCAGTTCAGCACACAGCCTCAACCGTACATAAAGCACTCTGAACTTCAAATGGTGTTCTTTTAATCTAAATAAAGCCGCTTAGTTTCCACTCTGCTCTTAAAATCACAACAGTCTGAATGGTGGATGCACTGAATGTTCAGACAGCAAAGTGTAATTTATCCCTGACAGATTTGTGGCTTGCTTTCTGTTGCCTCTGTTCTGCTTGACTCCTTTTCCAAAAAATACATGGTTTTAGTCACTCATTAGCCCCATTGATAAATAACCAGCTCCAGGTTTCCTTTAGTATCTGCCAGATTCTTGCCGTTTCATTTTTCTGTCGTCTTTCTTTGCCATTACAGGTTTTGTTCCTGCTTCAGTCAGTTCTAAACTCCTGTTTTTAACTTCCTGCCTCGTCTTACATCCTTCATCCTCTTCTCTGCCAGCCTCAGTTTGTCATACAGACCTGACAAAATATAAACTAATGCTTAAGACCACAGCAACATTTGCCTATTGAGCTGAAACACAATAACACAGCTACGAAATCCTGAGCAACACAGCAAGGCCAAATGCACTTCCATGGCAACAGGATGCCAGAGGTCTAAAATGCTTAAGTGGTATGAGTAATTCAAAATTATGCCCCTCTTTCCATGACTTAAAAGCAAAAGTGATGGGTTACAATATTTACTCAATTTTTAGCAATAGTTTAAGTCATCTTACGTTTAGAGTGTCTGAATTTTGGTTTGTTGCCAGGAATATTTTATGTTGCTTTATGGTTACATAACATCACATCAGGTACTTTTGATCAAATTCAAGGCTAACAGAATCATAGCTTCTTTTATTCAACCACAGCTTGTCTCCTATTGGGTAGCTTTGGACGCATCAATGCATTGATAGATAGGAATACATAGGGATGGCCAACATTGTATTGTCTATCCTATATTGTAAAATCTATTGTTAAGATGTCATAGCTTTCTCCAGCTGAACAAAAATAAAACTTAAGTTATTATCTTTGAACTGGGGAGAATTATCCTTCCTCCATTGAGTTTCTTAATGTATGAGGTTGAAGAAGAGTCAGTGAGTTGATTTCATGAATTCCATTTATTAATACCAAAATGCAGCATTGGTCCATTGTCGCAAAATGGCACCTAACAATAGTTTCTAGTTCCTTTAATGGTCCCCTAACTAAGCTACAACCTAACGAGGGCGTTCCCCAGTGTGTCATTTCCTTTAACCTTAGCATTGTGCGTGTACGCTCTATGGATGTGCGTGTGTATATACGAGCATGCAAATAGTTAAAAGAGATTGATGACAACACAGAATTATTTATTCCAAACAGAACGTACAGAGGACAGATCTAGCGTCGGCACACAGCTCTAAATCTGAACCTTCACAGCCACATGAAGACATTAAGTTTATCTGGATAAACACCTGGATGAATCTATCCAGGTGTTTATCGCATTAATTACTGCAGCAGCAGTATCTTCACAGGCTGTAACCTGCTCTGGATCCTCAGAACCAGAACTAGACACAGAGAAGCAGCTCTGAGTTTCTACAAATCTGGAACAAACTTCCAGAAAACCGTAAACCCCCAAAACACTGAGTTAAATCAAGGCTAAAACCCTACTTCTCTAGAGTTGCCTTTGATTCATAATAACTGGGGCACTCACCAACATTTTTGATGTATTTTTGCTTGATGGTTTTGATATTAGCATTTGAAAAAAAATTATGTTTATTGCTTGTTTCATAAATTGCTTGCTGTATGTTTTTATGGCCTTAAGCTATACAGGGAAACTTGACAGATTTGTATTTTGGCTGTCTGGCTTTGAGTTATTAGTCATTGCCTTCCTTATGACTATCCAGACTATTTTGTATCCATTAGTTAAAATACTTTGAAACTGATTGGAGAAATGTGACCCAGTATGGGCGGGTCAGGACTATAAATTAGCCTGCGTCATCTCTGCAAACTGATGAAATCCACAGTTGCCTAAATTACACTCACACAGCATTTTGTGACCAATGACCCAATGTCCGCACTGCCCATGCTTAAAATGATCTAATCTCCAGGTCTATTAATTTCCTATAGAGCTGAATGTCCTCCAGTCAATGTTTGAACTTCCATTAGACACAAAGACAGAACAGAGAGGAACCACACTTTTTTTTTTCTCATATTTCTTTTCTTCTCCGCCAGTGGGATTTACAATTTCCAATACATGATCTGCCTGGTCAGCGTGAGATTGATGAGAAGAAGATTTCCTCCACTTTCCGTAACTCTGATCTGAAAGCATACTGATGGATCCTTGTAGGGGTTTACATGGAGACACGTTTGGTAAATGGTCTTCAGGTTGCTGTGACAACATGTCTGTCGATGTTCTCCAGTTAGTGTCTAAAAAAGTAGATTCTTTGTTTAATGTATTCTCTCAGAAAACTCATGTTGACATTAATCCCCAGCAGTTTTATGAGAAAAGATAAGGAACTGTTAGAAAAAGTACATTTATCACAGAGGCGATGTTAAAATTGTCAATTTAATGCATTTTAATGCATTTGATCATTTAGACCATATAAGTCAGTCTCCAGAGAGAGATTTGTCATACATAAGAAGAAAAATATATCAAGGATCTGAAATTAAATCTATTGTTTTTTCTTTTCTTTTCTTTTCTTTTTTTTTAGTAAAATGTGATTATTTTTTTCTTGAAAATTGAGCTTGTGATAGTTTTGAACATATATACATTTAAAAGATGAAGGATAAAAGATTCTCAGTTAGATCCAGTCCATCATCTGTCTTCTACAAATGCCACTGTGCATCCCTACAGGGAGAAGTAAAAATCCCTCTTCAAAAGTTGAAAATTGTAAAGTTATGTTGGACTGAAGTCCATCTGAGTCTAATTGTACCATTGTTGAAGTTTTGAATAAAACGTTGCAAGATTAATGCTGCTGTATGTAACTTTTATTTTTTAAAAAATATGATTTGTACTTATTGTTAAAATTAATTTTATGTAGTTATAGCTAATAAGACAGATAATATATGAAAAATAAATAAATCAAGCTCCTCTGTCTTCTCACAGAGTTCTCAGTAATAACTGCATATTATAAATATGGGCAATATGTTGATTCTACATCAGTCAGAATCAACCAATCAGAATCAGCAGGAGTGTCTTAGCGCTGTCCATCAATCTCCTTCCACTTACTCTTCACTAAGAGTGTTAATGCTTCAAATGTTAATGCTAGGTAGTATAGCCTCCGATGACAACAGATAAACAGATTTCCTGTACAGGTAAGTTATTTCTCCACCAATCGCACATTGAGCTGCATTCAGGAGGTTGATTGGCAGTGCTAAGACCAGGGGTGAAAGTAAGGGGGTACGGGAGTTTACTGCGTACCCCTAAAAGATTTAGAGGGGGTACGCAGTACCTGCAAGAGAGAGGAGCGGCTGTCTGCTGTAAAAAATCAATGGATTCATTGTGCAGCTGTGAGTTCACCCACTAATTAGCTGTGACTGATTAGTTTTTCAAGAACAATCTAAAACACGACTTAATCAGTTAATAAATAACTTTTTTTTCTCATTTCATATTGTTTCTGAACTGTTCATGCTTTGCTAGATCAGGGCTGCAACACGTTGATCGCGGAAGGTTTTGAGTCGATCTCGGCATTAGGTGACAAACTGAGTGCTGAGACCAGCACGTCCTCCTCTGACTCGCTTAAAACGTTTGTAACTTATTAAAGAACAACAACAACAAAATCAACAAAAAGTGTTCAAATTAATGACCCAACAAAAATAATAATCTCAGTGATTATTGTTTCAACAAGATGTTGCGCAATTCTTTGCGTTTCGGTTCCATTACCAAAATAATTAGCAGAGCAGGAGTTTAAAATGAACAAATCAACTGCCGCTGTGTTCATGAGAGGCTTATTAATGATCGCAAAATAAATATCAAGCCTGCAAACCTGATATCGTAATGGACTGAATGTTATGTTTTTAACGTAATCTCTGGTCGGCTTGTGGAGCGCAGGAGGTTGCCACGGCAACGGGTGTGTTTAAATGACAGAGAGAGAGTAAAAAGGTGCTGATCACCTGTTCGGGTTGTTTTACCTTTGTTTACCTTAATCTTGGCGCTTCACAGTCGCTGCAGTTTCTGGACGTTCAAACTTGGACTGATTCTCTCAATCTTTGTGAGTATCACGTCATTCACAACAAACATCAAACACGGTAAATATGTTTCATTAAGTATTTAACAAACAAATGTCTTCTACTGCAATATAATTATGTGAAATTAAATTAATTGTCTAATACAAAAAAAATAGTTTGGTGCTGTTGGGCTCAGAGTCTGAGAGGCTTTTCATTTATCAAACAAATTATTATTATTATTATTTTGCCTCTTATTTAGTGGACATATTGATGTTGGTGAGATTTTCTCCAAAATAATAACCTTTTTCAACCTTTACAGCTCCACTGTTGAAATGAGGCTCTAACATTCACAAATGACATTGAAATAAAATCCAGTCCAACATCTGGTTTGAGGTGATTCCTCTGGAATCTGTTGGAGGAAAAATATCCCAACTTCAGAAGATGAGCTTTAACCTAACAGAGCTCTGTGGTTCCTCCTATTAGTATGAGAGTCAGGATGAGGAGGCGCCATGTTAGGAAGAGGAAGTGGAAGCTGCAGGATCTTCAGAACAAACAGGTCATGATGCTGAGCTACTGATTATCCCTCTGTCTGGACACAGGATCAATATAACCAGTTTAAAAGCTAAAATGAATGGTTATATGCCAGACATGGAAAACTGGGATGCACTCCATGCCATGATGTTCAGAATTTAGGTCTCATGGCATTTCAAGGTGTCAACATTGCAGCCAGTGGGCTGAAGGAAATACAACTTTATTTTGTAGCAATTCAAGAGCTACCCAGCTTTTATCGCTTCGCAAAAAAATGAATCAGCACAGAAACTCCAAAGCACACAAAGAAGCAAGTACCCCCAAGAATTTAAAACTACTTTCACCCCTAGTTAAGACCCTCCTCCTGAATCGGACTGGTTGTTTTTGACCAGATTCTAATAACATAATCTGGTCAAAGATTGTGCTATAATTTCACAGATAATCTGTGAAAAAAATTTCACATACCAGACATGTCATGACATGGTGACAGTATTAATAAATATGAAAAACCATAAAAGTTACATACCGCAGCTTTAAGTTTATCTAACAGTTTAATCTCCAAAGAATAGAAACGTATGTATCCCCAGCCTACAGTATCTCAATTCAGTCAATTTTTTTAAACAACAAACAAAAACAACAACAAGTTCCCCAGTTGTTGTTTTTGAAACAACAACTGGGGAACTGTTTTCCCCAGTTCAGCTTTCCCCCAAAACACTGTATACTCGTCGACTTTACGTTCTGACGCTTCAGTGCCACTGTGTATTACTGGTACTTGAGTCATGATCGTGCAGCTTCATGCTTGAGCTGCTGCAACACCAGATAAACACAACTGGATCAGAGGAACAAGTTTAAGAGTGTAAACTCTCTGAAGGACTTTCTACAGACAATTAAAGCAGAACTGAAGCCCCAGGGAAGCTGCTGGATTAGGACTTTATTCTAACTTTCTCAGCAGATTTGTCTCCCTGTGGGAACATAGCTGTGCAACTTGGCAGCAGTGAGACGATTGCTAACTGATGTCTGTTGGCCATAGTTTGGGAGGCTGAACAAAGATGTGAACAGATCGAAAGACACTTGCAGAAACCTGGACTTTGAGGATTTTCATCCGAGAGCCTCACTCATCAGTTTTCACTCTAAATTATAAATATAGACAATAAGTGACGCTCACAGCTGCAACAGCTTGGTGAAATCACTTCCAGATGGAGATCCAGTTTTCTGGTCAGAAACAAACTCTTACATGATTTTCAACAGAACAAATTACAAATTAACGCATGTACAATGCATTTTTTATTCCTTTGTTTTTCGATTGTTTTGCTGTAGGCTACAGATGAAAAATGCATCGCCAAGCTTCTGCGTGGCTTTCTGGACAATTGAAAGAAAGACAGAAACCAAAACATAGGTTTTAAAGAGAGACTGCAATCAGCTGAGATGTAAACAGCGAGAATCACAGCATAGAAGAAGAAATGCAATCACTTTGCAAGTCAGATGAAAGTGAAATCACTGCTGAAGCATAAGTACGGCCCATCATCAGGAAGGAAGCCTCTTTTAGGCTACTTGGCATGTCAAAAGAGACTTGTATGCTTGATACTGCCACTCCCATTCATATATATTACTGAGCTTTGATCTGATGTTTGGGTTCAGTGTAGCAGAAACAGTATTTCACAAAGACGTGTCACATACATCAAATTGCCACTCTTTGTTCCAAGAGAGGTATTAAATTTTTTATCATATTCTGATATTATTTTAATCTAGCTTCAACTGTACACACGATATTTCACACTGTATTAGTTTTTAAATACAAATGATGGAGTTAAAACCGTAAACTTGAGGGTGGGAAAAGTAAGTACAACCACATTATCCAGTAGCTTCCCTTCTTGTTTGACTTTATCTCTTTAAGGGACATTATTATGGCACATGGTTCGATTTCATACCACAATCAAGTAACTATGTTACCTTCAGTTGTTATGAAAATGCTATATATCTCAAATATGACAAAATAAATTTGACCTCATGAATTGGGCCTCTGTCTCTTTAAAAACTTCTGCTCTGAAGCTCCACCTTCAGGAAGTCATCATAACATGGCTCCTCTATTAACCCTTTAACAATATTTTTACCAGGGTTGCACTGAGGAGTAGCTCATTTTATGAGTGCAGATGTGCAGTTCCACCAGGTGTTTACTAATTTCTGCTGGCTAGTCTGAAGGAGCTGAGTAGGGGACATGTTTTAAGTACTGCGTATCAAATTGTGGCACTTTTGGCCCACAATAGTAACCACCTAAGTCTGAAGTATAATGAAGCCAGTCATTTGAAGAGTAATTGGATTCATGTCCTTGCAGCCAAACATCTTATTAAGCTTCATTGCTTTTTGTAGCCTTTCAAGCGCATTTCTTTCCCAACAAAATAAAACCAACATGAAAAGTTGGTCTGAGTTTCTGCAGGTTTCACCAACTCAAATTTAAGACCTTTTTAAAGCTATTTTGAATGGAACTTAAGAGCTAAATCTCCAAAATCTCCAAAGAAAAGCACATACCTCCTCCACCCAGCTGCTGATACATTTGCACTTAGTATTGCCAAGACAAAATTTATGACCTGTGATTAACATGTTTAAGGTATTAAAGACTTTTTAGAAAATGATTAATTATAAAACCTTAATTTTAGATACTTAAATTTAAGTCTTTCTAAGGATGCTTAGACACCCTGATTAACTTCAGTTTTTGAGAAAAAAATGACTAAATTAAATTTAAAAGAAAACAAATGTTTCTCCTGCACTAAAATAAAGATACAAATACCATCTATTCTTAACTAGTAAACTATTGTGGAGTAACTAAAGTGGTGGAGAAACCTGGCAAGGAGTTCTTTGATTGAATCCACTTCGTGCAGGATTTTTCAAAAGGTCATATAAACCAACTTCTTCCCCACAGTCTGAGATCTAGAGAAGCAACACGATTGATGTGAAGAAATTCTTATGAAAAGCAAGAAGGGTAGTAAAGCCGGGCAGCTGAAAGACAAAGCTGTCGGAGGTTGTAAACACAGAAAATACAAATGTTTCAAAGTGCAGAGCTCGAGCGCAGCATGGATTCAGCTGTAGGACTAAGTACAGCAATTGACAGACTTGTAACACAGTGGGAAACCTGAGGGAAACATGTAGTTTCAACCCCAGAGAGAAACACAGTGAGGGGGATGAGAATGTTTATATTATAACTTCTAAGTGGGTTAATTTTCTCTTTATTTCCAGAGAGGAGAAACTTGTTACACAGCCATCAAGCGTTTCTAAAGGACTTACTCCTATGGTGCCTGCAGTTTCAGCCTTTTGTTAAAATGTCTTAATTCCTGGAAATGCAATATTTCTCATTTCAGCAATGGACCCAATTTTTTGGCAATCTTTCTGAAAAGCATAATGTCAACAATTGTTTTTAAGGATCAGTGGAAAAAATAGTTTTAATGACTCCTTACGACAAAACAGGAAGCCGCCCCAGAAGTTTCTTGTAAGGAATTACTGTCAATTTAATACTGCAGCTCAGACGGTTAGAAAGGATGTTTCTTAATCTAGAGCTTCTCTGAGCAGCAACAACTACACAGCTTTATTAAACACCACTTATCAATGGGTAAATCCAACTACTGGAACATATGAAGTTACTTTTTTCTCCCGAGAGAACACACAAAACCATGCAGCTCAGCAACACCATCTCAAACTCCAGGAAGATGGGCTGAAATGTTAAATTTCTGGAAAGAAGAAATAGAAACAGTATCATGTTCTTTGTATTCATTCGACTTGTACATAATGAAGAAAGGAACATAAGGCTGAAGTAGATCAGAGAGATATGGAGTGCAGGCCCATTCGGGCATTTATAAGGCAACAAGAGAATTTTTAAACCTATTCTATGTCACACAGGGAGACAGTTAATAGAGGATAGAAATCTGTGAAATGTGTTCAAAGCTTTTTTTTTATTATTAAAAAAAAGCTCATATTTGTATTTTTATAGCTCTTTATTATAATTTTATGAGCCATTTGACAGTGGAAAGAAAACTGGTGGTGACAGAGACAAGGAAAGAAGGGACAATAGCTGGCAGAAAGAGAAATAATGCAACACCTGCATGGCCTTTGGGTTCACTGTGAATACGATACGTTATGTACTTTTCATGTCTTCTGGTAAAATAAAATATGAGCAACATTGTTGCAAATTTGCTGGGGAAAAAAAAGGTTCATTTGCATACCGGTTTGAGATGGGATATGCTGATGAAGCTGAAAAATAACCAATGTTTGCAGAAGAAGGTTTTGAATGTTGCTAAATTTTAGTCTAAAAATGCGCATCACAGTCAATCATTTGCAATTTTTCTCACACACACTGAGCAGTTTTGATAAAACGTTACAAATCGAATTAAGCTAAATTTGGAAATTGTTTTAAGATTTAAAACAATAAAATGAGCTGCAGCAACTTCAAATTTATGTTGTAAAATTTCTAATTTCTTGATGGTCAGGTTATTTTATGGAGAATGGGGAAAAATGTTAACCTTTTGCAGCAACAGTTACGTTTATGTTGTATTTAGATAAGAATGAAGTGCTACTCGGTTTTCAAGGTCATTAGTCAACATCCTAAAACTGAGCCAGAAATGTTGCTTCCCAGAAGACACTTCTTTACGTTGGTAGTTAGAAGAGATGAGACTCAACCGACGCTGAACATCTCTCCCTGCTGTTCTCATTCTTTCAAGAATTAATAAAGTGCAGTTTGAGTGAAAATACGCTTCTTTAAAACACCAGTCACATAAAGAAGTGTGATTTGTATTATCAACATAACTGCATTTAGTCCTATCTTCAAATTTATTGGTAATGAGGCTCACAATGAGTAAACAGTGGAGAAAATACTGAAACGTACATTCCCGACAATAAAGGGTTTTTTATTAAAAGGTCAAATTAGAATTTATCGGGAAAATATTTTTCTTGTATCACGATAAGAAACTTATCGCACTGAACAAGGTGATCATCATAAAAAAAGTTGAGTTAATTTGTTAAAAGTACATCAAGTTCATCCAAGTAAACATATTAAGTTTATAAAGTTATCATGTTAAAACATTAATAAGTTTAACAAACTTAATTTGAATATGTGTTACAAATTAACTCAATTTTTTGAAGTTGAAGTTCCATTTTCTTTTGTCTCTGCACAGTAAATGATAAGCAATACAATAAATAGCCACCCATATGCACACTGGCTGCAAGGAACTGGCAGATCATTTCACATAATACTTTCACACGCTGAAAATGTTAAAAGTGAAATAATCTGCCTGTGGAACTAGTACTTTTTAAACCAATATTAAGGAATTATTAACTTTAAAAAGCTCCACTGTCTTGCTAAAAAAAACAAAAACTTTTAAGTTAGTTTCGTCTTACTTCAGTATGATGTTTGGAGAGATGCACCAAGATATTTGCACTATAACTAGTGTGAAAATACTTTATATAAAAAGTACGTCTGCAGCCTCTCAGCCATGGAGGAAAAACAAAGATGGTGGCTCCATAACACATCTCCCCCCCCCCCTCTAAAAGCAATTCTTCTGCAGACAACAAATCATGCCGGTGCCCTGATGCAAGTGCAGTTATGGTTCAGAGGAGTTTCAGCGGCGAGGTGGGAGAGAGCAGTCGGCCTTCGACACGGCAGCCGTTCTCCCTCTTTCATTTCAAAACGCTGATGAAATAATGCGTCAGTTTGTTGATTAATTTCTTCAACTCTTCTCTTTTGAGAGGTCCTCCCTCTCTTTCCGCCCTTCTCCTTGAGATGCCTTTTAAGAATTGAGACATTCTTCAAGACCGTGAGCTGAAATCAATTTTCACAGGATAGGGAATTTAGGAGAAAAGAATCGAATTGGTGCAAAATGATAGAAAAGGGATGATTGCTTTAAAACGCAAGAAATGAAGAATACCACACAAATACACCGATTCTCTGTGCTTATATGATGGCTAATAAAAATGTCACTTTAGAATTCTGGACTCATTATTATGCCTTTTGTCTTGTAGTTTTTATTTTTCTATGTGATTAATCTCAGAAATTTTCTAGAAAAAACAAAAACATTTCTAAGCTTGTAAAATAAAACTCAGAAAATTTCTGAAAGCCAAACATTTTTTCAACTATTGAAACTGAACATTTCTAAGAAAAAAAAAACCAACAAGGACATTTCTGAGATTAATCTAAATATTTCTGTTGTTTTTCTAGCAAATTTTGGAACTCAAAATTTTCCTCTTTTTTTCTATCTACAATGGCCCTAACATGCTACTGTGCAATAGAGCCCTGTCAGGCTAAGTTCTGCTGTGCAGACATGCTTCCCAGCTGCAACTCCAGACCACACTATGCTCCGTTCTACTGTGATATGAATTAGCACAGGAAATGCTAAGCTACAAAACAAACCGGTCGCCCCCTTCTTCTATCCTCCTGTTTAGTTGTAAAGGCGTTGGAGGCTAATGTGTAATAATAACTGAAATGGTGGAGCCAGACTAAAGGTGACAATTAGAGCAGAAAAAGTAGAAACTCATAGCATCCTGTCCTCCTGCTGTAGTTCATCAGTAAATAGCAAAACCACCAGGAAGAGAGTAATTGTAAAAGGCTGCAGCAGAATACATCTGCATAAATCAGATTCTGCAAAAAAAAAAAGTTTTGCATGTGCTAGATCTAGGTTTCAAACACATTTTATTAACATTAATGATCCATTTTTGTTGCTAGGTAGTAAAGTGTCTTGACAAACATATCAACAAGTTAAACACACAATTGTACACTAAAGAGAAGCAAATATAGCAAAAATATAATTCTTCTTGTTTGTACACCATCTTGATCTGTTCTTGAATTTTGAAGAAGAGGGCAGGGTTTCTGCAGGTTTCACCAACTCAAATTTAAGACATTGAATATGAATGACATTTAAGACCCGTATCCTCACAGAAATGTGCAAACTTTGTCCAGCTAACTGGCTATAAATTTGTAAAAAAGCCAGCTAGTTAGCTAACTAGCAAAGGTATGTTAGCAGTGAGCTACTGGTAGCCTCATCCGTCTAGAGTCGCACACAATGTAGATGTCTGAATGCGGCTCAAACGTTTGAAAAGTCTCAGAAGAAAAATGCTAAGAAAATACCACTAAATAGACTTCGAGATAAAATTTAAGATCATGTGATTAACGTATTCAAGGCTAACTATTTTTTTTAAATAAATGTAAGACATTTTAAGGCATTAATTTTAGATGCATGAATTTACAATTGCAACTACATTTGACAGCCCTCCAGACAGATTTACTACAAATTTTTGACTCTGCTCAAACAGCAGTTTTATAACCTAAATACACTTTAAAGTATGTAAGAAAATAATCTCGTCTGGCCAGATTACACAGGTAACACAGAATCCAGTGACCCACTACCCTGGTGCTCTCCAGCAGTCCAGAAGCCCTGTGTGAGAAGTGAAAAGTCTTGAAAGAAGAACCAAGAAGGTAAATCCAATTGGCGTCTATTTGAGATTTTGGGATTACTAGCCGTAAAACTAATTGCCCTCCAGGGATAACAATAATATCATTAACCTTGAAACGGTTTGCTGAGAACACGAGGAACAAGACTTTGGCTCCCTGATGGCAGTGACCTTATTTTACACATCAAATCCTTTAATCACACTCAACCTAACCACTACGTCTGTTCGTGTCACAGTGTTTACATCAAACAAGTTTTTCAAGCTGAGCGCTGAAACTTCCTATTTATCGTTCCAAGGATGTGAATCTCCAGGCCTTAAATGTGCATTTATATACTTATTTTACATAATGATTGCTAAATGTTAATGTTTAAGTATGTAAATCCTTCTCCTTTTATATTCACTGCTGTTATGCCTTCACCAATCCGGAGATAAGACTGTTAAGATAGGCTTATCTTTTTATCCAATGAAAGTAAAGCTGGAGCTTCTGGACAGTGTGTTAGACTAGAGATTGTCTGTGTTGTAAGAGGTATTACTAATTTAAAGAGTAGGTTTAATACCGCTTTTTGTTATTTTTTTGCTTGCAGAATATGATTAAAAACATTAATATTCAAGGTAAAATATATATTAATTCACTTGAGGAAATGAATGCTAAGGTAATCAGGATTTAGTCCTGTAAGAGATCCTGAAATATCCTGGTGTTATTGGATAAACTGACCCTGTCATGTTCTGGTATTTTTTCAAAATCCTCACTTTATTATTTTAATTTATTTCTTTTCTTGCAAAGGGCACCATAATCTGGTGTTTTCGAGTTCAAAAGTTTAAGAGTTCAAGAGTTGTGACCTGGTTGGAATGGGAACTCCCACAGGGCTTAATGTTAAATCCTGTAAAACCAACAACAAATCATTTTAGTGCCACCTGTCCAGAGAAAAAAAATTGCTATTCCATAACATATTGCATGTTTTGGGTTTTTTTTTGTCCAGCCTGGCATAAAATTACATTTTAAAATCTGCACTGAGTACTTTATTAATTTAGATGTCTGATAACCTTCGGTGAACAAATTAGCATGTTAGCGTCAGTGGGAAGGGAGTCCAAACATCTTAGGTTAACAACTGGCTTTCTGCTGATGTCTTATGTGTTTAGAGCCAATGTTGCTTGGACAGAAGGTTATAGCTTTTGTACTTAAATCAAAATAAATTTGAGGTACTGAAGAAACTCAAGTTGGAAATGTTTTGCTAACAGAAACTCAAGTTGGAAATGTTTTGCTAACAGAAACTCAAGTTGGAAATGTTTTGCTAACAGAAACTCAAGTTGGAAATGTTTTGCTAACAGCAACTCAAGTTGGAAATGTTTTGCTAACAGCTATACGGATAAAATGTTTGTGAAGCTTTTTGCTCAGAATGTCCCAGAAATAATCAGTCAATCAGTAGAATAGGGTAATTTGCAGAACATAAATAAACTTTGGATGTTTGTTAAGCAGCAGGTGATCTCAAAAGATGTGTATTTCATTATCACAAATTTGTATTGATAACAGATACTGCTTCAGATTTATTGACAGATCTGGACAATCTAAATCTCCCTTGATACTTTTTATGAATCCTTTAAGTCTCATTAACATAAAAATCCACCTTCTGATTTCACGAACCAGCAACTTTACTACTTTCATACACATCAGAAGATTATTAATGCTGAAATTCTGCACTCTAGCCCAGTTGTTTCAATAGTTTAAAAAGTACTAAATGTTTATTTAAGTAGTCATAGTAATATAATTTATTTCCTAGTTTTGACACTAATTATTCTGTAGTTTCTGTGAACATGACTGAGTACAAACATGTTTCAGTGTTGCCTCGGGAACCAAAAATCCTCAACTTGCTCAGTTTGGATTTCCAACTGTGACGCTTTTACAAATTGAATTTGAAAATGCTTTTTTGTCTGATTGAGTTGTTAAAAATACTGACAGCCTAAGCAGCCAGAAGGCATCATTAACAACACTTATCTGCACAAAAAAAATGGTGAGAATAAATCTGGGATTAATTTTTGACTTGCAATCTTCTAAATTGTCTTTACCTGCCAGTGGGGTAATGTATTACGTTTTTTCTATTATTTTCCACAGATTAATGCTTCAGTACTCTAATATGTCTCTGAATAATCAACCAGAAATGTTTCCAGATAAGATAAAGTACAGCTGATCCATTATTTTTTAATTTTAATATCCGCATAACCATTCAGCAGCTGCTTTTTGCTGCTATAAATTTGTGTTGTTATGATAATGTGTCCTTATTTTGCTTCAAAAGTTCCTACTTCACATGTTTAAACCTTAAGATGCCACAATGTCTTCTGTAAAAAATAAAAAAGAAACAACGTTATGATTTCAGAACAGCATGTGGGTTGCATTTTGTATTGCGTAATCATGTCTCAGGGCAATGAATTTATGAATCTTTTTTTAATTTTAAATCTTCCTCCTTTTAAGCAAATCTCTGTGTTCTGCTTGAGTTTAATGACAAAAACCTGCAGGCTAATTTTCAAATTACTTTATTTACTTAAAGTTTAACTGTCTCCCTAACATGGTTTCAGTTTTACTCACTCTGCAAATTATTATCTCTGCATGTAAAGCACACATGTACAATCTTTTTTTTTAAACATCAGAACATGATGTGTTCTTGTTACAAAAGCTACTTCTAGAAACCCCCAAATCTTGCATCGCCTTTCTTTTTGTAACAGCATCTTAATTTTTCTGCAAGTTGTGTGTCTTTTAGAGTATTTTAACGAGTGTTAAAACGATCTTAGCTTTAGGGGGCTTGTGAAGCATTTTCAGACCTCTTTAATGTTACAAATCTATTCCAAAAACTGCTTAGGTTGCTGAGTTTTCTCTAAACACCATCCAAATAATTTAATCTTTTTTTCTGAGGGGTGTTTTCCAATGTTCTGCAGGGAAGAAAAGAAGTGCAGTTTAAAGCAGAATCCGAATCTGTGTCACTGGAAGCCTACGCAGCCGGAACTAAACTTTTCTGCATAATTCAAGCCGTGTGCTGGCATGTCTGCTCTGACACAATGTGACATCTGACAGACAGACTGAATTGTAAACAAGGTGTTGGCCATATTTGAGTCACTGCTCATTAGTAAAAGCCTACCTTTTGTATGGCTTGCCAAAAATACACTTTCAGATTTCATAGTTTAACTTAACAACCCCATTAAACTGTCAGACTTTCTATGACTGTGTGCAGCTGATGAGATTGTATGTCACTGTGCATTGTCTTCTAGCTCAACTGTTTGTCTTTGTTCCTCTCTAAAAGCTGCGCTCTCTCAAGAGTTCGTAGAAAACCTGGAAATCGTTGTGTAAGACTGCGTCGGCTGAGATGATGAACCCTGGCAGCAGAACATCCTGCTGAATGCAGATGTATGAATGTCTGACTAACAACCGAAAGGAGATATATTATGCTTGTGTTTCACACGCTGACAAAATTTTCCAGTCTTAAAGAAATATGTGATATGCTTTGGTCAAACGCAGAAGGATTACATCCACTGAAGAACTCTTATGTAAACCCTATTTTAATCCTTTTTTTTTTTTTTTGCATCTTATTTAGGGGGAATTTAGAAGCACAGCTCCATGACTCATCTTCTTCAGTGAGTATTCACAGAACTGTGCCAAACTGTCAAGTTTTGCGTCATAACAGACAGATTTTAGTACTCTTGTGAAGTTCCTCAGGTTTTCTGGAGGTATTTTAAATGGCCTGTACTTATGTAGCGCTTGAACTAGACCACAGTTCTGCAACCTGTGACTCTGGGGCCACAAGTGGCTCTTTGGAACTTCCACAGTGGCTCAGCTAATGTTTTTAAATACAACTCTAATAAGGACAAATACAAGTTTTTACATTATTACTTATCATTGAATTTCCACAACATTGACACAAAAAGTTTTTTTTTTTTTTTTTTT
>NW_006800091.1:586541-594447 GCF_000485575.1 Poecilia formosa | reverse complement strand
TGTTATTCATTCCACTGGGGATAGGCAATTTTCATAATCTATTGTAATCCTTTCATTTATATAGTTCAAATGTTTATTTTTCCTTCTGATAAGTGTTTGGATATTTTTATTTGAGTTGCTATTACACCTTTATATCATTTGATGCATGCTAACTATTATTTTGTATAGATCGGGTTGGAGAACTGGAGCACATGCTAAGTGCTAATGCTAATATCTCCTGATAGAATAAATAAACAGAGACCGCCTCCAAACCCAGACTTGATGTCTTGTGGTTTGTCTGATCACCACACAAAACACACGACGCAGAAGTCCACCGGTCACATATAGCCTACCTATGTTAGCTTGGTCAAAGCAAAGAACCCGACAATGTGAGAACTATGTCTAAGCCTGTCACAATAAACAACAAATCTATGAATCAATTGCATGATAAATTACAATGAGCTAAATAATTTCCATATGCATGACTAATCGTTTTTCTTTTTTGTCTCTTTCTACCAAAAACTGGATGACAAAAGTCCTCAGTTTGGTGCTTTGATCTCAACTAGCCCTTTTTCTGAAGGACCAATTTTTTTTATTTGCTTTCCATTTTGTCTTGTTTATATATTTTGGACATTTAAAATGTATTCCAGTTCTGGTGTTAAATGTTCATTCGAATTTAAAGTTTGATGATCTTCAAAAATGTGTTCTTGCTTTATTATGTCATTTCCATTATAGTACTTGAAAATGGTCTCAAAGCAACAGTATTATTGTTTTTCTCAATAACTTCTGGGACAAATTATCATCCAGCAGAATTTGTTATTGTTACATGTCTAACTATGTCTACAATGTCCTTAAAAGTGACCTTTGACACCAATAAAGAATTTGTGTCATGAGTTGCGGTTGTAAGTTAGACGCGGTGGACCCAGGTTGTATTGAGAAAAAATAAGATTTAATGATAATGATGGTTTACAGAAAGTCCAAAATCCAGGCAGCACAGGTGAGCAAAAGGTCAGGAGCTCAGTCTCTGGTAGCAATTGGTAACAGGCAAAGGCACAACATGCAACTGTTTGACATGCAACATACGACAAGTACCCAACATGCAAACACAGACACAGGTGGGATTAAATACTCCAGGGAGTAATCAAGGGGAAACAAGAGACAGCTGGACACAAACAGGGGGTAGGTGGGACAACATGGAGACTCAACTGAACACAGAAACCTAAATTAACACCAAAATCCAAATCCTCACAATTGGACTGGATTTATGAACATTGTACAGAGATTTATTTACACAAACCACCACTGTGTTTATCACAAAACTTCTGATTCTCTGATGTGTTTAACTACTGAGATTGGAAATGCTGGTTTGGATTGTAAGCAGCCTTCACAACCATAGGCTGGTGTTTACATGTTGCAACAACATTTGCAGAAAGCATGAGATAAAAGCGATATATGTATTTAAACTCTCTCCCTCCACTGTATGATCATGTAAAACATTCAGAACACAACAGAAGATTCAATATTTACTGGAAAATATCTTATGTGATCTAATGTAGAAGTTCCCTAACTGTAGAAAACTAAATTATTGATGATATTCCTTTAAATATAAAGGTGTGCAATTGACAGTGATATTTGTTATCTATCATGTTCTCTGTGGCCACATCTGGAATACCTTAGATAAGTAGTGAACCACTTGAATTTAGCTAATCACTGTACGGTTTGGTTTTTGAGTTAAAAATACCATTAGCATTTAAACACCCCGTTTGTCTTTAAGAAGGATGTTCAGTGCCTTTCCTATATTTCCCTGATTTAACGACCCATTTTCCAGAATGGTCTTAAAAGGAGTGAAGGAGAGGATCTTTCATTGATACTGATGGCCACAATGTGGGCAAGAAGCCATTGGATAATGGAAATTGTTCTGGTCCCCTGACGCCAGCCACAGCTCTTTCTATCCTGGGACCTGGCTTCCTGAGAGGATGTATTCCATTATTTCATCCCCAACTGTAACACCTCGTCTTGTAAGTCTGGCATACGAGACGCATAATTTGAATGCAGCGGGTCTCATTCGTGTAATTGACACCATTCAGAGTGCACAGGCCCTGACCACAGAGATGGCGACAGGCGGGTTTTCGAACAGTGGTGTGGAAAATTACTTTTTTTGTCACTTCGCAGTGACGGAAATGTTCATTTTCTTTCGGAAATGTTGTACAAGAATTAGTCTTTTCTCATCAAAGTGATCCAGTCATCTAGGGGACATGACTCACATCTGCTAATTTGTCTTCATTAACTCTTCCCTTGAGGCATTTTTGTACATTTTTTAGCATGTGTGATGTGATGTGACTGAGAAAAAGAGATCATCTTCTGCCCTTTCTATGGAAATTTATATGGACGTTAATGTTACATGGATTGTTCAACAGATGTAGGAAGGTCTAGTGTGGACATGTGAACCTTTATAGTCTTCAGATGAACACTTTTTTGATTTAACAATAACTAAGTTTAATTCCAATTGTGCAGGTTTTGAGCAAACTTTTAAAATGTCGCAAAAAAGAAAAAAGAACATGCAAATTAGGCTTGTTTTTATCAACTGGTTAGGAGCAAATGATCTGGGCTACACAATTAAGTCAGATGTTGATGATGACTGCAATAAGGAGGAAGTAGAGGTTTCAAACAAACATGAGCCACACACCTTAGAAAAATGAAGAGAATCCGTTGAAATTTTTTCAAGTTTCATGCCTCTGGTAAGGCACACACACACCCATCATTGGACAGGAGCGGTCTCTATGTCAGAACTTATTAGGCCAACTGTGTTTCCATCTCCCTTTCAAGAGTAATGTATTGACTCTTGAATAAAGCAAAACCTCCTCAATCAAGCATAAATACTTATTTGCAAAATTGAGGAAGTTATTTCAAATTTTGTGATGTTTTTTAACCAGACACTTAGCTGTGTTTCCATTACAAATGTGTGTAAATATTGTCCATATTCTGCTGATGTCAAAAAACCAAACAAAAAAAAAACAACAACACAATTTTGCAATTGCAATGTTTCCATTAAACAAGAAATAAAACTAAAATCCATGGTTAATGGAAATGCCACTCATGAGAGAATAAATAAATAATAATACTAAAAGCATTGTTGCTACTTTCAGTAATTAAGGGGTTAGTTGGAATGAGATGTTCAAATATGCCTCCCAGACTTATCACTGAAAAGCCTTAAAATTTCTATAAAAGCAAAAGTTTGGCTGCCTCCTGATCTTCTACACAAGTGAGTTGGCTCAATGCATGAAATAAACAAAAATATATCATAAAGAAGCAACTGCTGCCAGACATTTGCACCGCTGTACACAAATTGAAAGAAGGGTTCTGTTCAAGATGGAAAGACATAAACAGATGCCAAAAACAAAGTGGAAAGTCCACAAAATGCTGCAAATCAGCACAAATACTAACTACAGTGCTCAGCTATATTTTGGGACGACTTTGTGTCGCATTCATGACTTTACGTATTATCATATATCATCTTTGGGTTTTACAATACGTATTCTCAGGGAACTCAACATTTTTTCCCCATAACAGTCTTGTGACCATATGAAAACAGAGATGTTCTCAAGGTTAACATGCAACTGCAGTATCTTGAAATAAAAAATGAATTTCTCCAGATACTCACATCTTCATCCACAAGCCTTTGTTCAGCAGAAATCTATTTCAAATTTTTGAGCTTTTGCCAGGAAATTCCTTTAGGGCAGAGAGGTACAAACATGGATCCACGGGACACCTGGAGCCACGGAGAACAACTATAACTCAGAGTTTGCTTAATGTACAGAAAATACCAAAATTATCCAGAAAAAGTCACATTTAGCCATCATACATAAGCACAAAAGACCGAGAAAAGCATCATTCTTCTGTTTTCCCCGAGAGTGGGAGAAAATGATTTCATACACTTTACAATAAAGTACTTTTGGAAGGGGTTTAATGTGTCACAAACTTTCAATGTTCAACTGATTACTTTTGTAGTCAGCTGAAAAGACAAAACTGTGATCAAATAGACAGTAGTACTTTCTGAAGCTAAATTATCACCGAAACATCTCCTCATCACAATGATGACAAAGAGTAATCTTTGCTTTCTTCCATCAGACAGCTTGTCGTTTTTATCAAAGACATCCGTCGCGAAATTTAATGACGGTAATAAAAATAAAATGTCAGCTCTTGCATAAATATTCTAATAGATAAAAGTGCATAAATACTTGCATGATGAAAGCAATAAGTAATGTTTTATGGGAAAAATAAAACAATGAACCAAGAACCTTCAACACCTGATCCAGACTGATCCAGTGTGTATTTTTCAAATTTAAAACCATGTTACCTCAATTTATTTGCAGTGGCGGCAAATAAATTAGTTTTAAACACTAATTGTTTTTACATTGTTTTCTGTTCTGAAAACATAAACAGAGGATAAAATCAACAGCACACTAAAAATGACAGGAGTTTATAAATTATGGATACAACTTTATTTTTTCATGTTTTCTTAAACATAGGCCTTAACATTTGTTGTTACGATGGCATTCTAGACTTTAAATTAGGAGTTACATTCTGACAAGGATCTATATACCAAAGCACACCTTTATGGGTCAAGTGGAGTCCATGCTTCACACTGTTTGGTCAGTCTTCGCAATTTCCATCTGTGATTGATGTAAAATTTTGATCTTCTCTAACATAAATGCAGTAGAAGAGTTTCCAACTACTGAAAACTGCTTTTTCAGCAAGTACAACTGCCATGTTCTTTCAGCAGGGAGTCTGTTTCTGATATCATTCACTGCTGCAGCAGAACCTCAAACTTTTATTTGCCTCCAAAGAATCGGGGAGAAGCCAGGAATCCTCTACGTACATAATTTACAACCTGAGTGCATCAAACCAAAAGTTTCTGCTCAGCAAAATTGAAAGATTTTCCATATTTCTGAAACTTCTTGGCTACTTTTGTCTAACTGTACTAGATTCTATTTTGGTGGATTTAAAAAAAAAAAAAAACTAAATCAGGATGTTGTATAAAAAAGCACACAGAAGTATCGATGTCATGCAAAATTAAAATGATTTGAAATTCTTCCAAAGTAAATAAAACCATGTCCAAAGCAGAGGTCTAGTGAGTCAATCTCTAGAAAAGCAAGATATGACTTTTTTCATTCATTATTAACATAGTTTTAATTAATAAGGCCCAGGTTTGTCTTGCAGCCTTGGTTTAAAGCTTTAAACAGATCACACTTATTTTAAGCTGTTCTCCGTAGATTTTATTTATGTTTCATTAACCACCATATACTGCAATAACAACCATCTTTCTAAAGTGTACTGATTTTTTTTTGTAAACTGTAAGTCATGATTCATCCGTTACAAACTCAAACACACTGAGGTTCTGGAAAGCTTACTGCACTGCTGCTCATGTCATGCATGTTTATCTCCAGCTGAGGGCAGAAATCGTTCATAGTCAGATGAGAGAGGAAACACAGTAATGGTGTGCAACAAGAAGGTTCTGCCTTCATTTTGATGTAAAGATAAAAAGATAAGTGTGGTTAGACCTCACAAAACACTGTGGCATTCTGCTTTTTTCCTTCCTTTCTGTTTGTCTATTAAAGCCTCAAGGTATCGTGGTCTAAGGACGACCTATTCCAGGCTTCCAACAGAGTCAATAAGTTGGAAAAAATTTGAGAAAAAAAGCTGTCATTTGCATCTACTTCTTGCAGTAGTCAGTTTATTATTCATGTGCATTCTATAGATAGTTTTTTTCAACTATCCTACACAAGTTTCACATTTCTTTGAGAATAAGGTTCAAAGAATTATGCAAAGTATTTTTTTCTGCACAGTATTTTCTTTTGCTGTAGATTTTCCCTTACTGTGCAACAGGGGTACCCAAACTTTTCAGCATCTGATCTCCAAAATAATAATGCCAGAGACTGCATGGCAACTCCTTATATCGACAACCTGGAGATATAAGGAGTTATATTACACATAAGGAGATATAATTACACATATTTAACTCTATTAAAAATAAATATATGGAGTCAAATAATTATACATATTTTAAAATACATTTTGAATATAAAGACAATCTAAAGGTATACTACTGAACATTATGTAATGAGACATTAAATGGTATATTTATGTATTTGATTTTGCCCTTTTTGGCCCATGCATCTACGACAGTGTGAGCAATTAGAGTTTTCTTAGAACAAAACAAAACAAAACAAAACAAAACAAAACAAAACAAAACAAAACAAAACAAAACAAAACAAGGACATTTCCAAGCTTGAAAAGTTAAAAATTTGTAAATTTTTAGATTAATCACAGAAATTTTCTCAAAAATAAACTTTGAAATCTCAGAATTAGAAAAGTAAAAAAATAAAATAAATAAAAAAATTTTAAAAAAAAAATCAATTTCCAAGTTGTCTAGTTTTGAGATTTTGACAGTTTTCTCTCTCAATTTTCCACTCTTGGAGTTCTTGTTTTTTCTAGACAATTTCTGAGATTTATTTTGTTAGTTTTTTATCTCAAAATTTCAGTTTTATAACAGAAATGTAGTCTTTTTTTCATCTATTATTTCCCTAGAACACTGTCGTACACCTCCGGTGTATAATATGATTTTGCAAATCATTTTGTGACTCCCGCTCTGGGTACCACTTGTGTACAGTACATTCTTCTTCTTTTTTATTATTATTATATTTTTTTTTCTTTAATTGTTATCTAAATCTGCATGCTTGGATTTCCCTGTTTGCCGCTGAATTTTCCCACTGAGGCAACAAAAGGTTATTTCTCATTTATCCTATTCTATTCTAAATACAATGCTATCTGCTTCTGTTGCTTGGATTAAGTGAATTCTGACTGACATTTCCTACTTTGAAGCACAAANAGTGCTCAGCTATATTTTGGGACGACTTTGTGTCTGTCGAGAAAAGTCGAGATCATCCCACTTCCCCATGCTGGAGATTTTAGTTTAATAATAACAATAAATAAAGTTATCTTTAAAACTGATTACACAGGTGACATCAAGACCCAACAGTATAGTCAGACGGTAATAAAATTAATCTGGTTGTGTGTGTTGTTATTGTGTCCTGCAAACTTTGCTTTAATTCTACTTTTTTCTATTTAATCATAAAAAATCATAGTCAGACAGAAAGAGACTCATGGAACAGGAAAAGCAGGTTTCCTGAAAAAGGAGGAAGTTTCCAGCCTGCAGTGAATAAAAATAGTCAGATTGCTCATTTCGGAGCATTAAAGGTTTAAAGAATAAAATCTAAACATTTTGAGTAATTGGATAAAACCCAGAGTAAAATACTTACATTAAAAATGATAACTTATGATTAAACTAATAATTAATATTGGTTTAACCAGTGGTTGATGTTGGTTTGATTATAAGAATATTTACACTTTTAAACTTATGGAAGTACTTACAGGTGGAAGAAGTAACTGTAACATGGTGTCAAATGATTAGAATAATGGATTATTCTTGGTTTCTTTTCAGAAATGTCTGTAATAACTCACATCAGGATTATAATAAGAGTAACTAATAAGTTATGGTTATTATAAAATTATAAATGAATGCTAAATCAGAGAAACTAAAAGGTTATAAATGTGATTTTGACATTGAACTTGAAATGGTGTAAAATGTGTAACTGTAACTAAAAGCCTCTATGTTGTGTTGGAGATAGATGGTAGGTGAAGGGTCAGGGAGAAAGAGGAACCGAAAGGAGAGCAGAGGTGACCAAGGCATTAGGTCGTTAGAACAGACATTATGTCTCCAAGATGGTGATGGATATGAGATCATCTGTCCAAGCAGACAGTACGGAGGAAACAGGTGCAGAATTCAGACAGGGAACTGAAAGTGCAGCTCAGGAGAAATAAAGTTCATCTGTAGTCTGAGGCTAACTAAAGAACAGTTGACGTCAAG
>NW_006800091.1:468201-585927 GCF_000485575.1 Poecilia formosa | reverse complement strand
TGCTATCTGCTTCTGTTGCTTGGATTAAGTGAATTCTGACTGACATTTCCTACTTTGAAGCACAAATGGAACGGACCACTACTATTTCCGACAGTCCGTGAAGGCAGCCGCTCAAGAGGAAGGATTCCTGTTAACGTCTCTGCTCATGTAAAGCGATCTGAATGCTTCAGCTTCGTCAACATGGTCTTGAATGTTTATTCAGGCCGTTTCCAGTTTGATCCCCACCACGTAGCTTCCTCGCAGGCGTGCTAACACATTCCTAATGGAGTCTTTTAACGAGCCCAGCTAGCCTCGCTGCGGACATTGTTTTCGTCGTAGCCACAATCGGCTAACCAGTCGTTGTGTTAGCGAACATGGCGATTGTGTCTGGCTCCTGTGCCAGGGTGAACGGCTCCAGAAACGGGCCTTCGGTGTCGGCCACGACAGCCTCTGGCTCCGTGGGGCAGTCTCAGCCCATGATAGCGGTCTGGGAGTGGCAGGACGACCTGGGCTACTGGCGGCCTTATAGCGGCCAGGTTAGCGCCTACATCGAGCGTTGTCTGTCACCGCGCGGCCACCGGGGAGGCGGAGGAGCCGGCGCTACAAGCATCTGCCTCGGACAGTCGGACCCTAGCCTGTCGCCCTACCTCATAGACATACCGAGCCTGAAGCAGTTCCGACAGGACACAGGTGAACTAATTCAACGCGTTTGGACCTCTGTAGGCCGTTTATGTGTTTATTTATAACGGTGTCTCATATATCTAACAGGCCCGGATGGTTTAGCTTCTTTAAACGAGCTTCCTAAACAAATTCACAGTCTTGTCTTAATTCAGTTAAAAATACTTTTTTTTTCATCCCAAAGGGAATTTAAATGTTTTAAATCTTATTATCCACATTTTTCAAAGAGTTGTTGTAGATCCTGTTTGCTGTATCTCCTGTAGCAGTCTGTATTACAGCAAATTTGAAGAAGCAACTGACTGAAGATACGTTGTTTAATAACGGTCACATAAAGAGGATGTTCAAGGTTGTGAGTAATTTACTTAATTTTATAGGACTGTAACAAGATATTTAAACAATATGAGTGCTGCAAGTTCTTCAGATGCTGAAAGAGGCAAAAGATATCGCTATAGCAACAGATGGCTGGATGTCTAGGGTTACATTGAGCTATCTTAATCCCAATGCATGTTTTGACATAATGTTGTACTGCAGAGCAAGCATAGTTGAAGTGCTGACTAAGGTCTGAAGAGATGCAAAGAAATGTTGGCAAACATGAATAAAAATGGAGGATAAAGGACTTTTTGTAGCATACATTTGTTTTCTTGAAAGTAATAATATCTCCAGATGTTCAAGTGTTTTCCCCAGAACAGAATCAGGCTTTTTTATCTGATGGCATCGATGTTTCAGAGGCTCACTGTTTAAATTATCATTTAATAATTGCTCTATTAACTACAAACAGTCACAATGCTGAGTTTTTGTTAATCTGCATGTTGTTATTGTTGCAAAGGTGACTAAATGAATACTAAAAGCTTTCATAAGCAGTAATATGTGGTGAAAATATGAACAACAGTGCTGCAGAAAAGATTAAAATACAATATAACACAAGTAAGAACATCAGAATTTATATTCAGTTAAAAAAAATGCAATGGTAGAAGCT
Organism: Poecilia formosa; assembly: GCF_000485575.1. NCBI lineage: Eukaryota > Metazoa > Chordata > Actinopteri > Cyprinodontiformes > Poeciliidae > Poecilia > Poecilia formosa. The sequence goes on along the minus strand of NW_006800091.1, from coordinate 584,294 downwards.
TGGGATTTAATTTTAATGTTCGAAGAGCATGTATGGAAAAAATATAAATGAGAATTTTTAAAATGGCCTGTAGTGATCTAGATGAAAAGTGACGATGAACCAAGAAAGTTCACGTTAAACAAAAGAGATATTTACCTAGCTTTGTAATTCAAATGTAAAATGTAACTCTTAACATATGTAAATGTTTATTCAAATCAAAATGCTCCATAAAATGAAGGACGTTACTGACCACAGTGAGCAGACTGTCATACAGAAGAGTTTTCTGTCAACAGCCAGACTGAGATCTGAAAAGGAGCAGAAAAGTAAATGAACTGGATTTCCAGCTGGTTCATGAGTTTTAAATTAGTTTTTGTTTTAAAACTTCTTCTACCTGAGGTTTCCTAGGTGTGATGAAAATTAGCTCTCAGGCTTTCTGAAAGCTTTTGTATTTCACATGATTGAAACGCACCTTGAACATGGATGGAGTTTATATCTGAGTCACAGCTGAAGCAGATGAAGGCTCTTTAGGATGTTCCCAATGACTTTATGCTGACGTTTTGGGTAATAAAATTAACTAACAATTATTTTTACTATTCTGGCCAATATTCACATAAAAAATTGGCACATTCTCCAAGTTTGATATTTAACTACTTAAGCTTATACAATATTATACAATATTAGAAAAATGAAAATAAACAATTCAGTTCCTTTTTAAATCACAAAATGATCATTACATATTTAGTTAATGCTTGATCAGACGCTGCAGCTAAATAATATTTTAACATCAACATGTGAAAAGCTCACACATTTCTGCTTAATCTATTAATAGCAGGCATATTGATCTATTGACGATTAATTGATTGATAAGTGGATGGCAAAAGGTGCTTAATAGATTTTTCAGCAAAATGTGAGCCAGCTCAAATTAAAAGTATTCCACTCTTCAACCTAAATGAAGGTTAAACTTGAAGAGTTGCCACTTGATTTTGGTTTAGTTAGTTTAGCACCAACTAAACCAGACTTGGTTTTGGTTTAGTTAGTGCTGTGAGGATGATGGTCTCTCAGCAAATTGGATGTTCTAGAGTCTGTATGCGCAAGTTAATGATTATTCAGTTATTAAATTAGTTGACCATTATTACAATAATCGATTAATCCTAATAATCGTGATTATTCCAATAATTGACTAATCATTAATCCAATTAATCATTTCAGCCTTACTGCTAAGACATTATTAAATTAGCAACATATTAATGAGGTTTATTCAAAGTGTATTAAAAATTGAACACTAAAGCATGAAATAATCCAGAAATTAATGCAAAATATAGATTTAAACTCTTCACATGGAAGGAAAAATAAAAAAAAATCAACTGAGTAGATATTTAGTATGAGTAGGAGTTTCAGATGCTGAATGTTTTTGGTGTTTTGCTGAAATCCTTCCTGTGTAATTTCAGGAAAGACGCGCTCCGTGCGCCGGTCCCTGTTCGCCCAGTCCTCCGGCCTCGGCAGCGGCGTCTACTGGGAATGGGCCAACGACGAAGGCAGCTGGACTCCGTACGAGACCCGGACTTCCATCCTGTTGGAGCACAGCTACCAGGCGCGCCAGGGCACGGCCGACCTCGGCCCCCACGGATACAACTACATCGTGGACCTCACGTCTCTGGCCCAGGTCAATAAATCAACGGGCTTCAGGCGGCAGGTGCGGCGGCAGTGCAACCTGCCCTACCCACTGGCCTCCTCCGGGCCCCCGCCCCCCACCTGTTCCTGCCAGCAGTGTCTGAGCCACAGCAGCACAGGACCAATGCCCAGCCGCTCGCGACATTCCTTCTCCTCCAGTAGCCTGAACCGGCCCGTCCTCCAGGGGACGGGGAGGGTCGCTGCTGCTCACCCCGCTTCCGTCTACTCGCCCTACCCCAGGAGACCCCTCTCTGTGGGGGGGATGTCCTGGGGAAGCCCCTGGCCGCCGCCGCCGCCCTCTGCTGGTCAGATGTCTGCGCCTCATCTGAGCGGCTCTCCAAGTGCTAACGGGTTAAGGTTGGTGTCTGCCGTTTGCTCTGGGGGTGAATCACTTGCAGCAGGGTGGGGGGTTAAGAGTCATTTTCATTTTGGGCCACATCAAGGTCAGGAATGACCTTAAAGGGCCGATTGTGCCTGAATGTATTGATAAAACCCAGTAAACTGTCAAAATATTAATGACCAGCTGTGTCTGCGTTCACTAAGTATGACGGAATATTAGTGCCATGCTAAGAAAAAACATTACTGGATTAAAGTCATACTGTTAGAAGAATAAAGTTCTTATTTTCTGACTTTATTCTGGTAATATGACAGCTTTATTTTGGTAACTTTATTCTTGAAATGTAGACTTTATTCTTGTATGACTTTATTCTCATACATCTTCCCGTAGTAGTGACTTTATTCTTGTAATGCTTCTTTATTCTAATATTTTTTTGACTTAATTCTGGTAGGATTCTGTCTAATACTGTGACTTCACTCATCATTTTGTGACTTTATTCTTGTAATTTTGACTTTATTTCTTCTTATCATGGCTATAACACTCTGTCGTTACACAGTGCTCCTCAAAATGAACTAATATTAAACATCTTCTCATCAGTCCTTTCAAGATTTCATGATTGTTTTTTGTTGGGGGTTTTTTTTTGCAATCAAAACCATAAATTTCTTGAATTGGAAGGAAACTGGAGGGGCTGAAAAAGGCAGCAAACATAAAAACTGCTTCAATTTGATTGATAAAATAATATGTAGCAAACTGTTATCGTGAAGATTCTATTCATGACGTCCCCTAATCCCAGCCTCGTTCCTTCCCGTCTCTCTTCGCTGTCCCGTCCCGTCCCGTCCCGTCCCGTCCCGTCCCGTCAGACAGGAATGCTTTAGCAATGTTTGGTTCTGACTCAGTTCCTTTTGTTCCTAAATTTGAAGAGAGCAGCTTCCGAAAGACAAACGGCAAACCTAATGACTGTAATGAATACGCAGTTCACTGGCACTTCATTTGGGGTCTAATTTTCTTCAACACAGAGTTCAATTTGGTCTCTTCTCAACCACAGGTTATTAATAATTGTGCAGTAAAAAACTGTGGAGCTAATCCACCAGTTAATTTCTGCAGCTGTTCCCATATCAACAGATGTGCATAGTTGACTTTTATGGTGATTTGTAAAATAAATATTCAAACCCCTTAAACCGTTTTTGACATTTTGTCACACTGCAGCTGCAGATGTCGTATTTTATGTAATAATCAACACAAATTAGTGAATAAATTTAAAATGGAGTGAAAACGATACATGATTTTCAAAATTCTAAATCTAATCAGTGTGTCAGGCATTCAGTTACAAAATTGACAATAACTGATAAATAACTGAATGGCTTGATTATTGTGCAAAATATTGCATCCAAAATATTTAGTCAGCTACATGAATTAATTTCTTTATTAATTGGACATGACCAATATTATTTAATTTTTATTTAAGTTTTTTTCTTATCACATTTTTAATGTAATTTTTCAATTTGTTCAATTTTGCTTTACTGTCATTTTTTCATAATCTATTCTATATTTTTTATGTTCAAAGTGAGAAGAAATAAAATGAATAAAAAAAGATTGGCTATAAAGTGACAATTAAATAATTTTGATTGTTAAATTAATACAATTAAAATGATAAATATTAACTTGTCTCAGTGTGTAATTAAATAAGTTGGGAAAGTGATGGGTTTTTTTTTGGATGCAGTATTTATTTATTTCCACATTTATTGCCAATGTTGGCAGGATCAGTCCTCCGTAGATTCGTGAGAACCTCAAAAAATGTTTATCACACTTAAATGTTAACATTGCACTGAAGCTCCATTCTGCTCCTTTTTTACCTTTGATCTGAATTGGGTTGTAATCGGGTTTGTTTCCTGCATGTCCATCAACATATCAACTGTCGAGTCATCCAGCCAAACCTGGAGTAATCAGGCCCAGCAGTCAGGATGTAGGACCCATCACAGGGTTTCTGTTTTGATGTCACAGCAGCATTTTCTGCCGATATTGAGACTGTGACGTGTGTTGAAAACTAAAATAGTTGCCAGTCTTTGTTTTGCACTTCCTCTGAGTTTCCTGGTGTGTGTTTTTACTGATTGAGTGTCTCTGTGTGTGTTTCCCGGCCTGCAGTGTTCCTTCCATCTCTGTGCAGCTGAACGGCTCCACCAGCGTGAGCTCTGCCCTGGCAGGTAACCGGGTCACTAATCATCCATCCTCACAGTTTCCTCCGCACCACATTTTCCGGCTGGATGCAGGTTTCAGGCCGCAGGTCGTCGCCAAGTTCGGTGCTGCCACACTGCATTTGTCTTTGCCTGTTTGGGACCAAAATCTGCAAAGGAACAAGAAGTGCAGAGTCCAACGTTTAAGAATTTAAAGATGTTAAAATGCTAAGAGAGAGAGTGCATGGAAACATTTCCTCATGTGTGAAAATCTACATAACATAATCTGTCCTTCTAATCAAGCTCATTTATTTAAAATCTCTTTTTTTTTTTCAAATAGAAAAGCTAGAGGTCCTTGACCGCTGAAGGGTTTGCATGTGTTATTTCTTTTTAACCACATTAAAAGGTTTTACTTTTATAATCTCTGCCAGCTGTCCTTTAGCATGCAGATGAGCCGGTTTCTGTAAAACCAGTTCCTCCGTTGCTCCAGTTCTATTTCAGGATAGTTTTCCTAGCATGTTGAAACCAAATACCAACAAAAATGTTGTGAATGACCAACATGCTTGAATCTTCACTTTCGATCTGCCTTATCCAAGTATATAATGCTTTATTTAAACAAATAAACTAGTCAGATTTATTGGAGGAAAAGGATTTGTACATTATTCTCAATTCAAAACTTTAAAAGGTTTTTAAGTTTTGCTTCATTAAAGTTACTTGAAATTCGTTTGGAAAAAAAATAATAAAAAATTACAATTTAGTCGATTTTGAACAATATCAGGATTTTTCAGTGTCTTTGAAAATGCTTTCTATATTTAACAAAGGCTGCAGCACAGTTTGTTTTAGAGTAAAAGTCACTTGTTCTTACAAGAGAATGCACAAAGGCGTGGTGGTTTGAAGTCAAATAATTTCTTTTCTGTTGTAAGAATCCATTACTTTGTAATAGTTTTGTCCTAATTAAAAATATAAAGTTTCCATCAAACTCCTGTGCGGCGCGGCCAAATTTGTATCATTCAGGAACTGAAGTCAGAAGCCGTACACAATCCGTCCAGGCCCAAAAAAAAAACCCCAAAAAACTTAAAAATATTTCAACATGAATGAATTGTTGGTTTAGCACTGGACAATGAGACAAAACGACAAGGAGGCTTTTCTCAAGCAAATATGTGCTGCACATAATTACCAGAATAGAAATCTTTATTAATGCACTAAATTCACAAATTTCACATTTTCACACATAAGGCACGTTAAGTGAAACAAAACTCCACGATGCTCCTGACTACGGGAACCGTAACGTAACTAAAACATTTTGACAGAGCGCTGGTAACCAATTCACTAGAGGGGGATGGTTTTACTCCAGAATGATATATAAGATGCTCCAGATTCTAAGTTGTTTTTTGATCAAATGAAAGACTTTTAAGTGCGCTTTATAGTCCAGAAAATACGGTATTCTGAGCTGCTATCATCCTGTCATGGCTGTACATCCTTTACCCCCATAAAGTCTTCCAGCATCTCTTCATATACAACAGTCTTCTTCCATTTCCACTAATGAATAACTGGACAGTAGAGTCGTTTTAGAGCTGAGCTGAGGCACAGTGACATCATCAACAAGGGACGGTAACTCCGCCCCCAATTCAGCATTTATGACCAAAGGCATTTGAAACAAGTGAAGTTTTGGGCCGGAGAAGTGATTCCCTAAAATGTTTTATGGAAGTGTTTCACTAAGTGATATTCATGCAATATCAATATTTTGAGATTTGATTTCAGTTCTGCTTTAAATAAAACAGGGAGAGATTTTTGCTATTGAACCAAAGCGTCTCCATGTTGGGCCTCGTTGTTTTATGCATGTTCAGAGCTAGTCTGACATTGAAATCTGCTTTGCTGGACAAACCTTACAAATCTGCTCAAAGTTGTATTTTGGAATGTTCTCCCTGCTGTTTTTTTTTTTGTTCCAAGCACTCAATTTTCATAAAGTATATAAGATATTTCAATTCTTAATAAGACTCACTGAGGCTCAGCTTGAGCAGAAAATATTCATAATTTAATGCATATTCATGCTGCTCGGCTCCCCAACGTCAGCACAATTCAAAATCATATCAAGCCATCGTGTTTAAATTAGAAATGGTTTGGTCAAAATCTTACATTTAGTCCGGCCATGTGGCTCTGAGGCCGAGCTTCAAACCTCACTTTGAAACTTTTTTAATCAGCGATGTTTGAGTAAAAATTGAGGAATTTAATTGAAATGAACTGATGCATTCAGCAGAGAGAAAAAAAAACAGTTCTGCATAATTAAACATGGTAACGTTAGATAGGGCTGTCATTAAATGTTAGATAAAGTATTTTCTGTCACTTTGTTTTCTCCTGCTGCGCACCTTTTTAATTTAAAAGCCAGGTGCCGAGCTGACTGGATCAGTCCAATCAGAGGCTGCTGGACCAGAACCTCATTAGGCGGGAGCACCCAACTGAGACTTTGAGTAAATGATTTCAAATGGAAGGTCACCGGCGCAGCATCTTCTCCTAATGCAGTTTTACTGCTCATCAGACTGAAATGAACAGCAATGATAACCAAACTGCATTTGGCGCACGCAGAACAAATACTGGTGGCTCCAAAACGTAAATATAAAAAAAAATCATATGCATGTTTCAACATCTGCAGCTGCAGAAATCCTATTAGTTTTGGAGATTTATTTTTGTGTCATTATGTGGAGCTAAACGTTGAAGGTGTTCAGCTGATGCGGATATGCATGGTGTGGTAACCCTGACACATTTCTGAAACGGGTAGCGTCTGCTAGCTTGAGCCACAGTAGGTTATGCGTTGGTCGGGGGGACATGAATTTTCTTACTTCTTAAAGGTGACATGTTATGCTTCTTTGAACATTTTAAAATAGGTACAAACATGTTTGTTTCATTTTTTTGCACAAAATCATTCTTAGATAATGGGATTTTAGTCTCTTCTGTTCTGCCTAATTTCAAGCCAAGCTGTTTTAGGGGCGTCTTCTCACTTTAAATCCAAATAAGCAGCAGCTGGCCACTTGCATGTGAAAATGGCTGCAAAGGAATGCACAATTATACAGCTGTGCATCTTTGAAAAGCATTAGTAGAGCCTCCTGCACACCAGTTAATAATGCAGCAAGTGGTTTCTGGATTGTAAGTCAACAGCACACTCTACAATGGCTGCTTTTCCAGCAGCCATTGGGTTGCTCAGCTTGGGTTGCTTGGTAATGCTAGGTTTTGCTGTGAGGGACGGCGCCTGTTGATTTGTGACGTTACATTCTGGAGGTTTTTCAGACACCAAAAAAAAACATCAACAAAAAAACTCATTGCTCCCCAAAAAAACCAAAAAACCACCCAGCTGGTTTTTAAGTGCTTAGTGTGTTTATTGAAGTGGTAGAGAAGAAAATGTACAGAAAAAAACCCCGTCCAAATTGTAAGCTTTGTTTAATAGCTCCCCCTGTAGGTTTTATTTATTTATTTAGTGTTTCACTACATCAATGTGTTACTTCATCTGTGGCTATTTCACATTTCCTGTTGGCAATATGGAGTACAAACAATATCTCAGATTTTTGTCATACCAGATTGGATTTTCATTGAATTTTTCTTTTTACTTTCTTTTCTCAACAAGAAAAAAAATGACAAAATATTTTTCAGAAAGTGGCTTTTATTTTAGCCATCCCTTCCGTGAGTTGTACAGCAGAGTGTTAGAGTTGGCCTTCAAGAATTTTTGGTCGAATTGAACGCATGCAGGAAAACATCAACTCTTTATTTGTTTGAAGTTAATGAGAGGCAATAAAATCCTGAGAATTGAATCCCTTAGAAAGATTCAGCAAATAAAAAAAAAACATCTTTATCTAACTTTCTGACAAACCAAGCTAGAAAATCAAAAATAACTTCAACACAAGCAGCTCCACGGTTTAGAAAATTGCTTGCTTGATGTCACATTTCATCTTGTAAACATGCAGTTTTCTGTTTCGATTCATTCCTGGAGCTCGTTTGGATCGTTGTCATTAAATCTCAATAAGAGCTGCTTAGCAGGCAGGAAAACTACATCTGCACCGACTAAGGGTGAAGTTAAAACTCCTGACAGCAAGTCGTTGAATTGGAGTTTAAATACATGTGGGATGGAAACGGCAGTAAAAACAAACCACATCAGACTGTTTGGTTGCCATTAAAAACCACAACAATAAAAACCTCATTAGATATTAACATATCTGAAGAAATTAGTTTACTTTTAAGTAAAACTTTTTAAGTTAGTCTTTTTATTTTTTGCAGACAGCAAAGTAATACAGTTCAGGCTCAGATGCAGTTTATCTTTATCACCATGTCCCGGAGCCTCATTGAGTATTTTATTATCATTTTTTTTAGAACAAACATTAAATTTGATAGTTCCTTTTTAGATTCTGGAGCCGCATTTTTATGATCTGGAATCAGTTTGAATGCATCTTAAGGTGCGATGCGTTCACTGCGGTGGGTTTTATCACCTTCGGGACTCCTTACTTGTTGGATGGCATCAACAAACTACGTTATATTTCTTTGCTCTCCTCCGGGGACAATGTAAAGTTTTCGTCCATCTCCTTGGCGACGCGTCCAGAACGCTGTCTCGTTATCCCTTAGAGTTTGGCCACTGAAACCTGCGACTCCTGTTCAGACCTTGTGATTTTTTGTCCGTGAGTGAGAGTCGCAGTGGCCGCTGTCGCTGCCGCTGCTGCATCACTCATTCTTTCGATTTGTTCCTTTCTGCTCCTGCACCCCCTCACTCGCTCCCGACTCATCCCGACCCATTCCCACCCCACCCCCACCTCACCCTCGCTCCAGGCATGGCCTCCATTTTGATGTCAGCGGTGGGACTCGGCGTGCACTTCACCTCCGCCCCCCTCCCTCAGCAGCAGCAGCAGCAGCCCCTGCAGCAGCAGCATCAGCAGCAACAACCTGCTCCTTTTGCTCTTCCTCCTCCTCCTCCTCTCCTCCCCACAGCCAGCAGGCCCCACAGCAGCAGCAGCAGTTCAGTTAGGAGAGCAAAGAGGCAGCACAGGAGAGGTAGCTACCTCGCTATGAGCCAAAATCCACCTCTTCATCTCCATCGTCATCCTCCACCGGCTTGAGGAGCATTTCATCCTCCACATAGGATTTTTGTTTTCACGTGTCCCGCACTAATCCCGCTCTGTTTGCTCTGTCATCTCATCGTGACGTTCACATCAGTGTCGCTGCTTTAAAACATTTGCTTTCACCTGTGGATATCTCAGTGTGACGTGTGGAAAATGCCAGGTTTGGTAAAAGTGTTTTCTCAATATCAGGAACTAAACAGCAACAGCAACTAGGGCTGAAGCGATTAATTGATTATTGGAATAATTGTCAATTACTTTAGTAATCGATTGTTGGCTCTTAAAAGTAGCTATTTGCTGAAGAAAAATATAGTCAGGACAATAATGAGGCCACAACTGATTAATTGAATTAAATTGTGATTAATCGGTTATTGAAATAATCGTCAACTAATTTAGTCGTTGACTAATCAGTAACTGGAGTATAAAGACTCAGGAAAGGATATTTTGCAGTAATTGAGCAAAAACTGTAAAAAATATTTTCATTTTGCATTTCAGATAAAAAAAACTTAAAAAAAAAAAAAAAAACTTTAACGGGAACTCCTTAAGTGGCATGGCTTTTCATATGTTGAGTGAAGTATATTTTTAGCCACAGATTCATTCTATGCTACAAATAATCAAGAGTACAATATGACTGCATTTAGCAAAAAAAGTACTTAAAAAAAAGGCTCACCAGGATGCTGAATGTGACTACTGTTTTCATGCGATTAATCTCTCAATATTCAGAATAATTGATTAATCGATTACTAAAATAATCATTGCTGTTTTACTTTACCTCCAGAATCAGTCAGGTTGTTAAAGTCCTGCTTTCCTTTATCTTTAAAACACGACGCCTTTTAAAAGTATTCAAACCGCTTGAATTTGTTCCCTTTGTAGCCCAAAGCTTTACTGTCGTTTTATCAAGAACTTGTTGATCAATCAACACGTTGGATTGGAAACCGCTACAGATGCATCAGCAGGGCCGGACTTACAAGGATCTGGGCCCCTGGGCTGGAGCCCACTGCAGAAACATTCTTCTACTAATGCAAACTAGAAAACATTAGTGGGCAGTAATGAATTGATTCATGGTCGGTTTAATGCGTCCCCTGAGCAATAGCTTCATGTTGTTCTTCTGTAGATTTGTAATTGGATTCATGTTTGTGTTGAAGATTTGGGTTTTTGGACATTTTTGTGTCTGGTTTTGGATGCTCTGCAGATGGAAGAATTTTTGCACTCTGGACAGTTGTGATGTGGAACCGGTTTTCCTGCAAGAAAACCAGTTGCTCCAGAACACCTGAGAGGGAAAAGGATTAGGGTCAAACTGTGTTCATGTATTAGAACGGCCCAGTCAAAGGCAGGACGTTAATCCTGTAAATAATCTGTGGCAAGACTTTAAAGTTCACACATCAAATTGAACTTATCTTGAGTTGAATTTCAACCTCTAGATCAGCCGTACCACTAATAGAGATGCGGTCATATTACAGATGCATGCCACACTTCTCAGATTTGTATTTGTTTCTAAAGTAAAAAAAAAAACAAAACACCTTTATTCCCAATTATACACACATTCTATTTGTCACATAAAATCCATTCAACAGAAAATGTGAACAGCTTTTAGTGATGCAATAAGTTTTACACTGTAGCTGTCCAGTAAAAATAGGAAAAAAAAAGATTCAATATCGAACATTTTGAAACAAAAAAAGAGAAGCGGACAGTAAAAGTTATTAATCCTCCAGACTGGATTGAATAAAATAATTCAGAATTAAATAAAATAAACAACAAAGGAAGAAAAGAAACTTTTAAAAACTGCTGACAGTAAGGCTGAGCTTGTCAGGAAACTGTTACTGTAACAGTTGTGTTGATGCAGCAACACTTAAAACAGCAGATCTGCTGTGAAAAACCTCAGAAATATCAGGAGTTAGTGATGCAACCTCGTCTCCCTCCAGAGGTCGGCGTTAAAGTTTAAAGGAAGGACGAGCTGCAGAGGCTAGTGCTTGCAGTACAGAGATGCTGCACACTAAATAATTTCTTGCTGTGACTCATTTTATTTGTTTAGCTTAATATGGAAAAAATAGTTTTTGCGTCAAGCAGCTGGAGTCTGTAGGAAGGAAAGTTCTTTTGTTTCACATCTGGTTTTTCAAACCAGATTTTTTTTTTTTTTTTTTTCATCCTTGAACTTAAAAAGTTTGCTTTCAAATGAGAAAGCAGAGGAACTCTGTGCCTGTAGGAAGAGATCATAGCTCTCACCAGGGCTGCAGGTGGGGTTGGAGGCGACGCGACAACATGAGGTGGTGAAGGAACAGAACGTGTCGACAAGCTGCCAAAAAAAAAGACATGAAATCGCTGTGCCTGCAGCGATGCCCCGGTAGATTCACCCTCGTTCCGAGGCTCCCTCAAGGTTTTGAAAAAGTTGGAATTTCGGTCTGGAAAAATTAAAATAGCCTGCATGAAATTACAGCTTACCAGATGTTATTTATTAATTTGCGTCTAGTAAACAAGGAGCTTTTATGTTGATATAAAGGTAGAAGACGACCTTTACTTTGGGATTCTTCATGGTTTTTATGCACCAAACATGGAAGCTTTGACATTTCTATTTTTCCCCCTGTTTTTATTGATTTAAAAAAAAATATTTTAAAGTTTTTGTCCTTAATCTCTGATAATCCAGTTCATACTTTTCTGAGTATTACAGCGTTAAACTGATTTAAATTTGTACCGACTACAAACCCCCGTCTTCCCCAGGAAACTAGGGATAAACTGATTGGTTAATTGTGCTGATTTAAAATCTGTTCAAGAGCAAAGCAAAATATGCAGTATAAGTTATAATATAATAGGAAAATGTGTTGGAATATTTTTGCTGGATTGGTTATATACAGTACACTTTCCTGATATTTGTCTAAGGAAAATAAGCGAATGCAGTGACAGACAGTGATGGCTGTGATCAATTCATGTCACTATTTCAAGCTACTTTGTATAGTTTCTGATAAATCGCAACGTTTCCAGCCCTGCATGAGCTCAGGCTGCTTCCACTTCAACCAGGAGCGGCTGGACAAGGCAACCATCTGGTCTGATGGTTCAGCATGTAGACGACTGAGAAATATGGAAACCCTGACAGATAATCTATCATCTACGAAGTAGTATCAGGGCCAGACTAAGAAAAAAACATCAAAAAGTTGTACAAGAATTTAGCTTAATAGTAATAAAAAGCTTAATAATAGTGACAAAGTCACATTACAAGAATAAAATCGTGACAATACGAGAAAAAAGTTGAAATACGTCAAATAAAGTCGTACGACAAAAGTTTAATACAAGACTAAACTCGTATTACCAAAAAAAGTTGTAATGCAAAGGCGTTGTAATAATTCTGAAAAAGCAGTAATAATGTGAGAAGTTGAGAATAAAGTTGTAATACAATAAAAAGTCTAATAAGAGGAATTTGTAAGAATTATGCTACAAAGTTGAAATTATACGATAATACGCATTACAAAAAAAACTTAATTCAAGAAAAACATATGATAGTTGTACAAGAAAAAAGCCATATGACAGTCAAGTTACAAGAATAAAGTCGTAATATGAAAATAATGGCACATTGTGAGAATAAAGTTCTAATATAGGAGACACGTTGTATGAAGGTCAGAATAATCGTCATTTTACCAGAAGAAAGTCATTTTAGGGGAAGGAAGATGTAATCTTATAACTCCGACAAAAACTGAATTAAAATGAGCAAAGTTGAGAATCGTGTGACTAAATCCTTTTTTTTACTAAATCTTTTACCACATAAGCAGCAGGACTTTGCAGACGACTGAGTCCATTTTGAAGAAAAACTCACATCAGATCTTTAACTATTATTGAAGCTTCTCTCTTTATCCAATTTTTTTTCTAATGATTTTCTGATTTCATTGTGGTAGCAATACTATTAATACTCGTAATTAACAGCATTTGTTGGTCTGGCCCTAGTACTCTGTCATAATGTTGCTGCACCAGTTTGCAACTAACAAACTTCAGTAAACCCTCCTAACTGACAGTAATGAAGAAAAGATGGAGCTGAGTCAATCGGAGGTGTTTAACCTGGACTTTGGGTCTGAAATGTTTTATTAACTGTCATTAATGTCCGTCTCCATCTCCACGCTCGCCCTGTCCTCACATCGTCTCTCATCGACAGTTTGCATGTAAACGTGAATTTATCACGTCGTCTTCTTGAGGAAAATAATCAGATGTCTGTTCTCCCGTTTCGTCCCGCTGCCAGCGCCAGCCCAGAGGTCAGAAGACGTGATCCAGCGCTACATGGAGGTTGTGGCTGACGCTCCAGAGGAGGTAAAGGTTTCCCACGTTTCCCCGACTCATCAGTATCCTGATTAGAAACAATCAGAGAAGCATTTGACAGACACGGCTGACTAAACGGAAAGTTATTGCCCTGCGTTTGTATCATTAATTAATGTACCGACAGCAGTTTAAATTAGTTTACAACCTGCTCCTGAGGTGTACTTTAAAATGAATTCCTTCTAGATGGAGTGTGTTGGTAAATAATTACATTTATGCAACGACTCAATATTTCCAGTGTTGATTCTCCGTATTCATAACTTCTGGGCCAAATCCTGACCGAATGGGAGCCGTTCTCGTCGTCTTGTTCTTTGGTCTTGTGTTTTTAACTGGCCAGCTGTTATTTTGACCATTAATCATAAAAAAAATCTGTAGCTTTATCATTTAACCACTTACGCCTTTTTATATGATTTTAGAAATACATTAAAGATGTAAATAAACAATTCAGTTCTTTTTAAACAAAAGCATTTTATTGCCTAAAATGTCTTAACAGCATTTCTTTAGTGAACTGCTGATCATTTGTAGCAAACGATGCGTCTGGATCAAAAATTATACTTCAAACATACGAAAAGCTCTTCCAGTTTTCACCACATCAGCGTGGAACTGATCCGGTGATCATTTTTGGATTAACCTATTAATTATTCTTTCTTTAACAGAATTTGGGTGAAGCTCAAACTGCCACTTGAGGAGTTTTGGGTAAAACATATTTACAGACTTTTAACATTTTTATCTTAAATACAAAACATATGTACTTTCTGTACATGTTTGCCTTAATTACTGCTCGTAACACGTTCTTTCAGCAACTGGCCTAGTTCTGAGCCTGTACTACTAAATTAGTTGACGATTACTTTAGTAATCGATTAATCACAATTTATCAGATTAATCGTTTCAGTCCTAGATCATACTCTGCATACCTACAACAAATCTGATTTGCTGAATGAACTCCAGCTGAATGCCAGGTGTATATGATCGGTGAGAGTCGTATCGCCACACATTGAAGCAGCACAGATCAGATTTCTTAGGGGTTAAAAGTCGTATTTAGCTGCTGCGTAAACTTTTCTTTTGAGGCAACGGTCGCCAACACTAAACGACGACGACATAGTGTTTGGTAGACAAAGCAGTTTCACAGATTTACCTGTGCTTTTTGAATGCTAAGACCTCTCTCCAGGACTGCAGTCCCAACATAAAGTGAATATTTCCTGGATTTGGTTTTCTGACTGCGTGGCTCTCTGTCCTGTTCAGGACTGCATCATCTGCATGGAGCAGCTGTCCAACCCGTCCAGCTATGAGACGCCGCCGTCAGAGGAGGGAGGCCAGAGCATCGTGCCGCAGGCCGTTGGGAAATTCATCAAGTGTGGACACACCCTGCACATGCTCTGCATGCTGGCCATGTACAACAACGGAACAAAGGTACGTAACAGATCAGAGGCCCGAACTACATCTGCAGAACTCAGAGTGCCGCACGAATACATATAGAAAGCAAACATGGCCGCAGCATTCATACAGGTGCTTGAAATGTTTGAAAACTTGCCTTGAAAATGCTTGAATTTTACTGTGAAAGAGGACGCAGCCCTGATCTGGTTGTTGAGTTCAGTCTTAAGGCTCCGCCTCCTCCTCGCAGGACGGCAGCCTGCAGTGTCCGTCCTGCAAGACCATCTATGGAGAGAAGACCGGCACGCAGCCCAAAGGCAAGATGGAGATCTACAGCGTCGCTCAGTCGCTGCCTGGTCACCCCGACTGCGGCACCATTCAGATCATCTACAGCATCCCACCTGGGATACAGGTACGCCAGCCCCACCTCACCTTACAGGTGCTGAACGATTAGTCGGGATTAATCAGTTATAGGAATAATCGTCAGCTGTTTTATTAATCAATTAATTGTTAACTGGAGTTTACAGACCCCCCAAAAAAAGGCCATTTACGGAAAGAGCAACGTAGTCAGAGTTGTAATTAAATCAAAAATGTACAAGAAATGTACATTTTACATTAGAGGTGAAAAATAACTGTTGTCTGTAAACATGTTGTCCTCAAGTGTCGAATTGAAGTGATGTCACCTCCAGAATTTACAGCAAATACAAACAAAGACCAATGAAACCAGAACTAAAGTCGAACGTCCAGATCAGGAACCGTTTTTACATATGTGGCATTAAAAGGAGCCTTTTCTGACGATTATCTCAACAATCAATCATGATTAATTCGATTAATCGCTTCAGCCTCAAGCTGTGTAAGAGTTCTCAGTTCTTCGTCCCTCCTCCTCCTCAGGGCCCGGAGCATCCCAACCCAGGACAGCCGTTCACCTGCAGGGGGTTTCCTCGCTTCTGTTTCCTCCCCGACAACGACAAGGGCAGGAAGGTAAAACATGGAGACGATGTCTGCTTCACGCTGGGATTCAATCTGAGCCCATCATAACCGATACAGGCTGTCGCTGCTCCCTGCAGGCTCCTGCAGGTCTAACACACAGTCATCACATCCACTTCTACATTCATCAGTCTCTGAACATTCAGTTCTCTCTGTCCAAATGGTCAGTGGCATCATTACACAGGTCAGGACCTTCTGACCTTCACAGCCTGGAAGCAGCATGTCTGTTGGTAACAACAGGAGGTCGCTAATCTGACTTCCCTGTTTTAGTTAGTGAAAAGTGAAATCAACGTAAAAATGTTATGAAATTGTCAGCTGTCTAAGTGCAGTAACCAATAAATCAATTAAACATACGATAAATTAAAATGAGCTCAATAATTTCCATTTACATGATTTATAATTTTTCCTCTTTTCTGTCTTTCTACCAGAAACTGCATAACGAAAGTCTTCATTCGAATTTAAATTTTATCGATCTTAGAGAATGTGTTCTTGCTTTATTATACCATTATCTTTACATTACTAAAATGATCTCAAAACAACATTGTTATTGTTTATCACAATAACTTCTGGGACAATTTATCATCCCTCAACATGTTTCACGGTGTCAGGTCAGCTGGTTAATCAGGTTATCACGTAAAAACAAGACCAGCTGTCAGATCTGAGCCACTTTGAGTCGAGTAGAATGAATTATTACGATGGTTGAAGGTTTAAACAAATAAAAATGAAGTTTATTAGAATAGTCAGCAGTTGCAGCTGGAGTCCAAACCCTGAAAACTTACTAATGAGTAGAACAATGGAGTGAAATGTTGAACATTAAAGGCAACGAGTCATTTTTATGTCCAGGCCTGTAGGTCATATCTGAGCAGACTACGTGCTATTTCTTAAAATGTATAAAAGGTAAATTAAAAAATTTAATTGCATGATGTCAGTAACATGTTTTTTTGAGGAATATGAAATGATTAAAACTTTTAATTACAAAGATACTGCAAAAAAATTATATATATACATCACTGGGTCAAAAAAGACCAACTTACACATCAGAGGGTTATTTTTATTCCATATGGCCCAGACCCCCATAAAGGGACCCATTATGCAAAGTGTCCATTTTGCAGTTTTGTACTTCCATTTTGGTTTTTGATGCTGCTGAAAACAGCCAAAGTGCTTAAAGCACCAAACTGTTTTTAATGGCAATAAATGAATGTTGCTTTTCGGTGTCTGGAAAATGAGCCGTTTCAAAAACCTTCCGATGAAGTAACAGTTGACGGGCACTGTGCCGTTACCTAGCAACCCAAACAGAGTTCTAGCACATTTGGTCATCTGGTCTTACAGCTGTATGTGCTGTACAATGGCTGCTGGAAAACAGTGTTGACTTCCCATCCAGAAACCATTTGCTGCATTCTTGTTGGATGTGCAGGAGGCTCCCCTTCTGCTTTTCAAAGATGTATGGTTATACTACTTTGCATCGGTTTGCAGCCATTTTCACGTGTTAGAAATTTGAGTTTGGGTGCGTGGCCAGCAGCAGCCTGTCTCTTTAAAGTGAGAGAGGCCATAAATAGCAGACTAAACTCTCATCATCTAAGAATGATTTGGTGCAAAAAATGTAATAGCATGTTTGCATGTATGCTAACCTATTCAAGGAAGTACAGTACGTCTCTTTCAATTGGCTCAGCCATCTCTCTGCTCATGTCAGGTCCTGGAGCTGCTGAAGGTGGCGTGGATGCGGCGCCTGATCTTCACCGTGGGAACGTCCAGCACCACCGGGGAGCACGACACGGTGGTGTGGAACGGCATCCACCACAAAACCGAGATGATGTCCAACATGTCGGGCCACGGCTACCCCGACCCAAACTACCTGGACAACGTTCTGTCAGAGCTGGCCTCGCAGGGCGTGACAGAGGACTGCCTCAAACCTCCGGGCAGCGGCAGCAGCAGTTAGGTCGCAGCTTCACACATTTCCACTCCACTGCAAACCTCCAGCTCAGCTCCCAGCTGAGGAAGAAAGAAATAAACACGACTATAATCTCTGCAGAGAAGCTGCCTGGTTCATATGCTGCTGCATTTCTGCACGTCACAAAACAGAAACGATGGGAGGAGAGAAAAAAAACAAAAAAAAACCCAACAACCCGCAGGCCTCGTCTCAGTGTTCGCCTGCTCCTTCAAACCTCCAAAACACTGGAAAACTCGTGATTTTTATTCCTCCCTGCCCCCCATCCCGGCCGCGTCAGTATCCTCGTCTTTCAGCTGCAGCGGGAAGCGGAGCTCACTCTGGGAATGAGAATCTCATGAAGCACTTTAGCTCCTACAGTGCATTCAGCTGACACGGCGACAGTTACTTTATTCAGTTGTTTTATTTCCTGTCAGTAAAAGCTGGGAACACGTGCAGTCGGAACACTAAACTTCAAGTAGCAACGTCAGTTTAATGAACAGATTTGATGAGAAGAGGCAATACTTCAGTTGTAAATAAAAATATAAATGCATCAAAAATATGAAAAAAAAATGCCATAAAAGTTGTGACTTATTTTTTGTTATTATTGTTTAGCCATCTTCTATTTAAGCCTTCAAACTGGGGGCATTCTGCAGCTGTTTTTCGTCATTTAATGTTGCAGTTGCTGCGCGAGAGAGAACAACGAGCTCCCTGACCTCAGTTATTTTCTCACCTCTGAGACAAAAAAAAATCTCTAGTTAAGATTTGACAGTGTGACAATCAGTCTTCAACGTTGTCTTGATTAAAACAAGACTAGCAAAGCTGCAGCGAACGTGTCCATGTTCCCACGAGGTGAAACCTCCTGTATTCACATTATCCTGCTCACAGTGCTGCAGTCACAGCTGATCAGCTCAGCCTCGACGTGTGTACAACTTAAAAAAAGGGGAAAAATGGATCTGCAATAAAGATACAATGCAAAATAAAATCATGACTAGGTGTGACTTATTTATTTTTTTCAAATCTGAACTGTTTTCCAATCATCTCATTGTGGTGTGTTGAGTTGACGGGACCGATTGTTGAAAAGAGTGTTGCATCATCTGCATACATGGTTACACCTGAAGTGATTCAACACACTTTGAAATTCTGGGGACATATTTTTATTCATATATATATATATATATATGCCCAGTTGTGCTTTATGTTGCTAATTTGCACCACACCTTTAAAAAGATTGGCAACATCAGGCACAACTGGTTCATCTGGGATAAGTTAATTTTTTTTACATGTTCTGTTGTAACCTGTTTATAGTTTGTAATAATATTTCTATTGCTCTGACTTTAACATGTTATTGATTAATTAATGGTGAAATTAATTTTTACACAATTGCCTTTTTTAACATGCAAAGGTTCACACTGGAACCTTTTTATTTGCATGTTTCTGGTGCACCCGTAAATATGATGCACGAGTGACATCTATAAGCCGCGATGGATGACAGTCACTTCTCTTGGCCCACTAAGTGTTAATTTTTGTTTCAAAAATGATCTGATTGGATGGTGAAAAAGACTATTATGTTGAAATTGTGCTAACAGGAGTTAGCCTATAAGCTAAACTATTCAAGCCTAAAGTAGCATCTCAGTGCTAAGCATGTTGCAGCAGCAAAGATGTCCCCAGTGCTAATGTGAGGATCCATTGTTCCCATTTCTAAAGAAGCTCCATGGTGACCAGAGGTTCTTGGAAAAACTTTGTACCGACCTCATGGTTGAATATCCTAAAACAGATTAAAAACCAGAAATATGGACTTGCTTTTGAGCTCAGATGTTTCAGCAGCAAAGCAAGATTTTGAATTGAAAATGTTTATTTTGTTGATATATTTTGATTAAAATGCACTTAAGTACAGACCCTGCAATTAACTTGATTAAAACATTTACAATAGATACTGCCCCCTAGTGGAACCTGATGGTTTGTTTCACTGAACTTCTTAAAAATGTTGATTGATCTAAACTGATTTGTTATCCATTTCTAAAATAAATCAAAGAATTAGCTAAGAATATTTATACATTTTTACAAGACAGAAAATCCTGTAATCGATTGAACTCTGTTCAAAACCAATTAAAAGCAAAATCCACAAGTTCAAAGTGCAAGGCAACACATTTTATTTCAAAGGCCTAACTGGCGTTAAGGTACAGCATATTAAATATAATTAGTCCAGAGACAGTCATCGCAGAGTAACATACCATTCTTTTCTTTACATGATACATTCAGGCTGACTTTAAATGACATATTTTACATGTTAATGTGGTGTTAACATAAAGAGGTGTAGTGCTTCCTGCTGACCAAACTCAGTCCGTTTTTTTAGTCTCATGTTTAACAAAACAACAAATTAAGACACTGAAAATCTGCTGCTTCAGTCTCGTGTTTAGCAGCCACCTATAGTTATCTGAGTTAGTGTCGTGAGTTCCTCAAAGTATAACAGAATAATATATTTTACATCCCTGCACATAATGTTATATTTTAATAAATATAATAAATAAAAGGTACAAATATCTGAATAATGTGGAACCAGAACATCTCAATTTAAAATCATGACTCAGTGAATGGACAGTTTGTAACTGAAAAAAAGAAAGTGAAATAACGACATGTTAGTGACGTTTCCAGCTTTAAAAAAAAAAAGTGAAATAACTTGTGTTTTTAAAAGCAAAACAAGCCAAGCTTGCTGCCGCACATACATTCTGCCGTTCAAGAGTCAAACCTGCAGCTTTTAGAAAAGCATTCTGCAGAGATCGGCACGTCTTATTCCTCAGGGGAAAAGTCCCAGTGTCCCTCTGTGGAAGAGAAACAAGCTCCTCCTTGCTGCAGTCTGAGTTTGTCCTTCAGTAATTGACTTTCCCGGGAACCTGGACGTTCACGCCGCTGTAGTCCACCATGTACATGGGCCACTGCTGCAGGGACACAAAGGGAGGACGGGTCAGCAGGGGGACAAAACGCTGCAGACAGCAACGGCTCTGACCGCAGCTTTACTTCACCGGAACGCTGCGACTAGCGATTCATTTAGTCATCCGTTGATTCTGCTGGCTTTTTTTATTTAACCTTTTTTTTGTATAATATTACAAATACATTAAACATGCAAACAAACAATTCAATTCATTTTTTAAATAATAAAACATTTTATTGCGTAAAATGCATTAGGACGAAAAAAAGAGGCGGGGCTAAAGTACCATAACTGGAATCTGATTGGCTGATATCCCCAGGTCGGAGGAGGCGGGTATGCGGCTGCTCTCCTGGACTCTCTTGCGTTTCCGTCGGTTAGTGGAGGCGTCTGTTCCTGCTGGAGACACCAAGCAGACGGGTTCAGCTAACAGATGGAGGTTTTTCATTTTAACTCTACAAATCCAGTCTGAGTTGCTCATACCTGTGTTACAAGCCTGGCTGCAGATCTCTGCAAAAGGCCTGTAAAAGGTAAAACATTTCCATTAGCCTGCAGGTGACTGAACTTTCTGACACCTAAAAGTTCAGAGAAAGAGACTGAAATCTGGATTATTTTAATGATTTTTCATTTTCTTTCATCTTAAACGAGCCGCTTTGATGTCAAAGCAGACTCTGCTTTGTTTTATTTTATATAAATATATTTGTTCAAGAGTGGGTGACATATCAAAGGGTGGGTTTAAACCGTCAGGAGCTTTAATGCGACACAATGAGAGCCTAAATTCCCCTGAACCCAGGCGCTGACAGCTTCCAGGCAGCTCTGCACTCACTGGAGCTGGCTCTTGATGTTGAACGTTACTTTATCCGCGGCTTGAAGGATTTTCTCCAGGCACACGATGTCGTAAGTGTTGGGGTTTCGGAAGGGGACGTCGTCTGGAAGACCGCCGACCTCCACGGACTCCGGACTGCCGCGGATCAGTTTGTACGGCACGACGACAGAGCGGTCCAAACCCAGCGCCTCGCCTGGACCGCACAAACAAGAGCACGTAGAAATATTAAACCGAGCTGTGAATAAAACCAACTTTACTCAATCGTTTGAAATATTCAGAGCAAGAGCGTCTGTCTGGGTCATTTGTGGCTCCGAACTGCAGCTCAAGGATGATCCAAATTTGTCTGTTAAACATTTTTAAATTTATTGTTGGCCTAATCTTCTCACAATGAAAAATTTACAAAATATTTGTCTTTTTATAACCTTTCCAATAAGTAGAACCACAGGGAAGGTCCAGAGACTTTTCCAAATAAATCCAACCTTGCAGCACCCAAATCGCCTTTTATTAAAATTAGCTAAGTATTAGCAACCGTTCTGAGATAAAGTGACCCAAATCCTGTTTCTACAACAGAATATATATTTTTTTTATCCAAGCCAAAAATGATTTGAAGACTAAATGCCATTTTTAATACAGAAAAGTGGAAAGTCATATTAAAGTTTTAGTTCTACAATGAATAACATCACTTTTCCATAAAAACAAAGCAAAAAAAAAAAAAAAAAAAAGGGCTACTTTAGTTGCTTGATTTTACATCTTTTTGTTGACCCACAAGGGTCAATACTTGGTCCAACCGTTTCCTCCATTTATAGTAATAATGAAAGAAATTCTGTTGTAGATTTATGGATCTGTCCATATGCTGACGACACAAACCTCTGGCTAGTTTCTCAAGAAGTTCAGCTTAGCTTTAGTGGAAATACAGCTACATGTCCACAGTCAGTACATGTTTGCTGAGTATGAGGAATTGCTGCAAAGTTAAAGACTTGATACAATTAGATGTCCACTGTTAGCAAATGCATGTTTAATATGACAGATTGCTGCAGTCATCTATCTAATGTCCCCAAAACTGACTGTTGACTAAACATTTTGATGAAATCAACTGTCCACTGTTGACACTTTGCAGCTCCAGAGGAGGGATTGCTGCTAAATCTGTGACTTTAACTAATTATTTGTCTGCTGTTGCCACATTTTTACTCTGTAATTGATTCCTAAAAAGTCAAGCTTTTGATGCAACCAACTGTCAATTGCCACTGCTAGGAAGGAGGGATTGCTGCAAAACTACTCAACTGAAGCATCCATAAAATATTTGTCATGTCTTAATTTAACAGGCTCGGTGTGGTAAATCTAGTCTGTTTATGTTACTGTGAGATGAAGTTGATTCATAGATCCACTGATTCTTAGATCTGCTTTTCTTACAAAGTACGTTGGAAAGATGTTTGTTTTGAATTGATATGTTCAAAAAAACGGATTGGCTTCTGAATCAAGCTGATTTAATCATTGTTTATTTTTTATAAAGATGGTCAAATCTATGGGTTTTGCATTCCTGCAGATGAAAACATCCGTTATTTAACTCTTCTCTGTCTTTGTATTCAAACTTTTTCGCATGTTACCATTTTTCATCAAACTTCATCAGACTCAGGTCTGAATTGATCTAATGGATTATTGTTACCGTATTTCTTGTTGAAAAGCTCCTTGACTTGCTCTCGAAGGACCACTTTCTCGCCCATGCGGTTGATGTCGTCATCGTCTGTCGGCAGAAAGCGACAACACCGAGTGTAAAGACGCAGCATGTGATGGAGGAGAAGAAGAAAAAAGAGACTTTCTCCTCACCGCTTATTGAGGCGTAGGCCTTCTTTAGTAAAGTGACTCGACGAGGTGCTGATAGGAGAACATAAAACATATTAACTTTGCTCTCCATGTTCTGATGCATGAATTGGTTCTAAAATGAAATTCTTAGAATACCTGGTTTGGGAATAAGTCCTTGAAATGGTCTGAAAACACAGAGAATAACAACAAGATCACTGCTGAAGTTCTGCTGGAAGGACGTCAGAAAGCCGTCATTCCTGCGCCCCACCTGGTGATGGTGAAGCTGATTTTGTCGGCGACCGCCAGGATCCGCTCCAGGTTCTGGGAGCCGAAGGTGCAGGGCTTCCTGAAGGGGATGCCGGGGGGGAGGCCTTCGATGATGACCGAGTCCGGGTTGTTCTTGATCCTCTTGTAAGGCACTTGGACGGGGTACTTGATGCCCAATGCCTCCCCGTACTTCCTGTTGAACAGATCCTGGACCTGCTCCCGCAGCGTGTTGGCCAAGTCGATCCTGGACAGCTTGGACTCCATGCACTCTGTTGACATGGGACACAGACAGGACACTTTCAAAGTCTTTTTTCCTTCCACACTGCTTTATTTGCAAAGGTACAACGGTAAAGAAAAAATTAATTAAATTCCAGGAATAAAGTTGGAAGAAAAAGAAAATAAAGTCGTAACAATACGAGACGGAACTGATAATATTACAAGAATAAAGTTATACGAGAAAAGTCATAATACAAAAATGTAGTTGCAATAATACAAGAATAAAGTCCTATTACCATAATAAAGTTATAATAATGAGAAAAACTCATTATGAGAATAATACTAGAAAAAAGTCATGATATGAAAAGAATGTTGTACAAATGAAAGTCAAAATATTATTAAAGTTGTAAGAATACAATAAAAAGTCAGAATGATACGAGAATAATGTTATAATGGTTTGAGAACAATCATACGAAAAGAAATTTATAACACAAAATGTCCCAATATTATAAGAATAACGTCATAATAATATGAGAAAAAAGTCTTATGACAATTGGGTCTAAATCATACAAGCGTGAGCTCATAATATTACCAGCATAAAGTAAAAATATTAGTAGAACGAAGAAGTTACTTTATTATAACTCCTGCACAAAAAATAAAATAATTTATTGAGGGATTTTGAGCATCTTGTGAAGTAATATTTTGGTGTTGATTTTACAAACAGGACATATTTAACCTGTTAACACATCAGCATCAGATGATCATCAGTAGCAGGATAAACGACCGGAGACTTGAATAGCCGGTCACGTCCGACGCTTTGCTTTCATTAACAATGTTTTTCTAGACGTTATACAACATTCTTCTGATATTTATACCTACTGTCAAGGTTAGAGTCCTGGTCAAACGGCGTTTTGACTCAAGTCCGAAGGGTTGGAGTCCCAGTTGACGGCGTCTCAACTAAAGTTTTACAGCTTTTTATTTCTCTTTCTCACTGTTTACGTTTTAATTATGTTTTTTAAATCTCTTTCTCACATGCTGTTTTTATTTTAATTATGTAAAGCACTTTGAAATGCCTTGCTGCTGCAATGTGCTATACAAATAAAATTTGATTGATTGATTGATACTGTCATAATATTCTGACTTTATTCTCAAAATTTTAAGCAAAAAATCTCGTAGCCAGGCTCTAATACTCTGCTAATTAATGTCTAAGCAGCTCCAGGTCTGATCCTGGGATCTGCGGCTGCGGATCAAACGTGGAACATGAAGGTACCTGAGAATCCGGGTCTCTTGGATAAAGCCGCTGTGTCCTCTGCTGGTGCGCTGTCCTTGGTGTCTGGCTCTGTGGAAAAACAATACATTTTGTTTTTGTTGTCTCCCCAAGACTTACCGAGCAGAAAACGTTGACAGCAGCCCGTAGGCTCAGCAGCGGAGCTTCATTAGGGATTAAAGCAGAAGCTGCTGCAGGAAATCCCTGCGAGGGTTTTCTGTTTTGTCTCAAAAAAAAGAAAAGCCGTTTTAAAATGCAGCCTGAACTGAAAGTGACCCGATCCTTCTGATCATAGAGAGGACAGGCTTAATCATATTTGTAAAGCTTCTTCTCTGCACACACTGAGAATAAACGTAATGTATTCAGAGCTAAAAAATATAACAGGATAAGGAACAGTGCAGCATCCGGCAGCTTAAAGCAAAGTTTATAATGTCCAAAATTGATGTTGCATTTATTCTTATTGATGTAACAGACAGATTGGTTTCCCAGAATGGATATAAATCAAACTACCTGATGGGATCTGCAGTTCAAGTTAAAACATTCCTGAAAACAGCCACATGAAGTTCAAGTTAAAGTAAAGATGACTAGGGCCGTAATGATTAATCGGATTAATCGTGATGAATTGATTATTCAAATAATTGGCAACTGAGTAAATGATTAATTGTTAACTGGAGTATGAACACTCAAAAATGCAATTTTCTAAAAGAACAACACAGTGAGAGCAGTAAAAAAGACAAAAGTCTCCATAAATATATATATTTTGCACTAAAGATAAAAAACAACTTTATTTCACCCAGAACTCCTTTAGTGGCATAGCTTCACCTGGTTCAAACTCTGTTAACAAAACTTCCTCTTAAGCACCGTTGTTATCCAATTATTAATCAGTTAATCCATAAACTGATCAGCAGATCAACCCTACATGTTACTGATGTTCAGTCTAACAGATTGGAGCTCAACGCATGCTGATGTTTTATTTTAATCACACTAAAAGAATGCTATATTATTGCATTTTTGACAAAAACTTTTTATTTTCTTATTTTAAAAGGAATTGAATTATTTGTTTATTTCCATTTATGTATTCGTAATATTGTACAAAATAAGTTTATTTAAGTGAAAATCAGACACTAGCAGCTGCGCTTGTGAAAACTGCAGTCCCAGTTCCTCAGAGACATACCTGCTTCACAAACAGGCATCGAAGGCATCTCTTGTTTAACTTGCTCAGCTAAAAGTTCAGGCCTGATAAGGAAAGTGAGGCAGTTAGTAACAACTTCGTTAATAAATTGCAACATTAAAATGTACACAGCCTCACAGCGTCATATACAATAAAGTGGATGGAGGTAGTTTCTGTAGATGTTCTCTACCTTTTGATAAAAAACTGGATCTGACTGCTAACAGCCAGGATCTTGCGTAGCTTAGCCGCTCCGAAACAGTTGGGCCTTCGGAGGGAGATTCCCTCTGGCAGGCCGGTGACGTACAGATCCTCTGGGTACATCTGGAACTTTGAGTACGGCACCTTGGCTGGTTCTGGAAGACCCAAAGCTTCAGCTGGAGACACAAAGCAGAAATAATTCAGGGATAGGGGAGAGCAGACAAAAATCTTAACACTAAGTGGTTAAATCTTAACACATCGAGGAACACATCCGCTAATCCGCTGTTAGCAAAGCTAATTTTTTGCATTTGTGCTCATATATAATTTTCCATAGTTTACAGACACACTTACTGATACATGCACCGTTTTTATAGTTGTTCTGAATTTTAAACTGATTCCCGATTTTGGCAGGATAAGCTTTGCTTCTCAATCCTCTCAAGACATTACTCATGAACCACACTTTTTCCTTCCACTAAATTTCCATTACTCTCTCTCTGATCAGCCAGCTTCTTAAGCAATTATTGTTCCTATTGTGCCGTTCCATCCAATTTTTGGCGAAACTGAATTTTTGGCTTTCACAAACTACACCATGATCATCAAAATTATCAGGGAAAAAAAACTTTTTTCATTATTCCATATTAATCTGTTGCTTACCGTACTTGATGCTGAAGAGGTTTTCCACTTGCCTCCGGAGCTGAAGGATCATTTCACCGATGTCCTCCACCAGACTTCCCGCTGAACGAATCACAGTGAGAGGAGGACATGAAAGTCTGCAGAGTTGAGCTGTGCTACCAGGAAACCCACAGAGTAACTAACGCTAAATATGGCAGAACGTCATAAGCGGACGAGGGACTCGACAAGGTTTCACTGTGGAGGAGTGCAGCCTACCTTCAGTGGGTCTCCTGATGCTTTGAGGCGCTCCACTGGGAGACGAAGCTTCAGCTGCAAGGTGCAAAGAGAAAAACATGAGAAACACGCCACTTCTTCATCTTCTTCAATGAAGAGAAGAGATTTAATTCACAGAGTCAGCAGAGACTTTAACTTTTAATTTGTCCCAGGAAACGGATGCAAGTCCTGCAGAGTAGAATTAAAAGTATCCAATGCTAGAAATATCTGCATTTGTACAGATTTTATATAGTGATACACCAGTCAGGTTTATCCTGACTAAAACAGGTTTTCTTTGAGATTAACCTGCAGATTCCAACTTTGACACGTGAAAAATTATATGTTTTATTTATTTAATTAAACAATTAAATACAATAAACTCTGACTCTGACAGAAATGTTCTTCAGGCTCATTGATTGAGATAGTAGCAGCTTTGAATCCAAAAGAAAATTTATCAAATAATATATCATTCAATGCATAAAGTATGAGTATGGAATATATTTATATATATATATATATATAGGTCTTACTTTTAAGTATATTTTTCTTGTTCTTATTCTTGTCATCTTTCATTGAATTGTGCAGCATTTTGGTCAACATCAGTAGTTTTTATGTGCTTTAAGAATAAATGGGCAGACTTACAAGAGATGAGAATCATATTGTACACCAGTTAGACGTAATATTACCATCACCTGCCAAACAGAGCGGTGCTGCAACTTTGTTAAAAAACAACAACAAAAAAACCTTAGAGGGAATATGAAAGGTTTCATTCCCAATTAAAAGTCAGGATGTTTTAAGTTAAGAGATGTTAAACGATACTATAAAATAAAATAAAAACTGAACCAAAGGCTCAAAATACTAATAATTCAAAAACAGCAGCTTCAAGTGAAAAAAGTAGTCAGTGATCCCCAAAATGACCAAACTTCACAATGTTTTAAATGAAATAAAATAAGAAATATTTGTTTATCAACCCGTGCTTTCTAATAATTAATAGCAGTAACATACTCAGATGTAAAATTCTTTGCATGTTTTTATATGGAATATTAAACCTAACAAATATTTGAGGGTAGTTTTTAATCTTATTGCATTGGTTTGCTCAGGTAATGCAATAAAAAAACAAGTTGAAGTTGAATGAATTTAGCAAACCCATCCAGGAAAACCAAACTGACCAAAATCTGCCTGAACAGACAACCTGAAACAGTTAAAACCAGACATTTACATACACATAATAAAAACACATTTTTTCTCACCATCCGACATAAAATCAGACCAAACTTCTTCTGTTTAGGTCAAATAACATCACCTAAATTATTAATTATTAATAATTATTACTTGTTAAATATTTTTGTAACTGAAGGTTTGACTGAAGTCATACAGTTTAAAATATAGTTATCCCTTATACTAAACTATACTGAAACTATACCGAAATATAACATTTCTAAAAAAAAAAAAATTCTTGCAAAATTCTTTGGCATTTAGCAAATATAAATAATTTTGGTAATTCTAATTGATCTAACGAAGTTTTATCTGATTTAACTTCAGAAGGTGAGAACAAAAATGTCTGTCTGTTAATTTGGTGTTTGTAAAATTCTGGTTTCCACTGTACACAATAAAAGAGAATTATGATTGAATTAAAATCAGACAAACAACTGCAAACTGGGTTTCCCTACAAAGAAACAAAAATGAAAATCTACATTCAATGTCAGCACTTACCTTTGTTTTTCTTCCTTTACTGGTAAATTGTGAAAGAAAAAGAAAACTTAAAGAAAGAACAATCAAATAAACCCAAAAAAATAATCACTTCTATGAACCAATGAAAGTAATAACCAAGATCATTCTGAGTAGACTCTGCTGGGAGCAAATGAGGTAGAAAATCCCCTGTTTATAATCCAAATTTACATTCAGAAATTTGGACTGTGACATAAATCCTGTAAAAGTCTAATACTTCTCCTGATCTTTCGGTTCTTTTCTTCAAATCTCTCCATGGAGCTAAAAATAATACAATCAGTAAATGTCAGGAAAATCCTACCAGGGCATCTGAGCCTGATTCATTTTGAATGAAATGGATCAGGAGGACTGAAGTTGGAGACTCCTGATCTAAAACAAAAGGCAGAGTGAAGAAGTTGAGTCTACTCAAATGTTCTTGGTATTGTTGCTCTATCTAAAGTTTCAGGGAGAAACCAGTTGTAAGTTGAAGATAAGGGATTGGGTTTTTTTTTTATACAACATTTAATACTCACAACCTGCAAAATGCACAATGCACCGTTTCTAATCACTGACATGTCCAGTTGTTTGGGTTCAACATGTGACTCATGAATAGAAACTATAGAGTGATTATCAGTCGACATCACGCTGCATCAGCACCAGCTGTGCGGCGCACATTGCCTTCAGAAAGAAAGCAAGAATATATTATTCTAACTATTTCAACTATTTACAATTAGGCTGACAAAATTATTCACAAGATCACCTCTCAGCCTGCCGCAAATCCTGCAAATCCAATAGCTTTGTGGGATCTGCAGATGTCAGAGGTTTTATTTTTAGTGAAGTGTCTCCCGTTCAGTCTGCTGTACTTTTGATTTCTGATGGTTTCATGTGAAACATGGTTTTCACATGTGATTTTCAGAAGTGGAATTGATGAGATTTTTCTGTTAGGGTGACCAAACTCCGGAAACGTCTTTGAAAACTGGTATCTATTTTTATTCTGCCTGGGCTGAAGACATTGAACTAGAACAGCAGAAAATTCCCTGCAGTTAAAATGACTGCAGGGATAAAACACTAAATCTCACAAAGTATTTTTGGTCCAGTTTCTAGCGCAAATATCTAGAAACAATTGAAATGATACAAAACTAATTTACAAGTAACCTTTCAGCACAGTATAGGAGCTTGTTTTATGTTAATAATTCATTATTATTGATGAAAAAGGACCAACTATAAGTAAAATAATCTGCCAGTGCAGTTGTCCATCTGTCTATTAAATCTGTCTTTTGACATTTAGCATTTTTGTCAAAGAACGCCAAGTATGAATTCTGTTTTTCATTCAAATTTACAATTTTAGGAAAACCTTACTCCGTCGCCCATGCTCATCATGGATATGTTTGTTTCCATGGTGAGGGGCTTGACGTTTCTCACTGAGAGCTAATTACTGTGTACAAAACTGCTTTAATATTCCTAGTAAGTGATGTCCGACCACTAAAGTTTGGGGAATTTTGTAACTTTTTTTGGGTCAAGAAGACACATTTCATTCACTAATGTTAATTTGGTAGTACAACTTATTTTAGTTGTAGTACGCTGACAACATGCTAGCTAATGTTAAAGCAGCAAAACAACAGCGGGTAACCATGGCAATCAGCAACATCTTAATGGCAGACTGGCTCTTTCTGCAGTCAGGCTTACAAACAAATAATCCCTCTACAGGCATTAAGACTTGCAGATGATGCATGGTGCTTTTCACAGATGAGAGCTAATCTTCAAAGAAAGGGCGGAGCTACAGGAGGTTAAATCAAGGAAAGGGCCATTTATAAGGTTGGGGTCGAGGGCACTAGTGACTGAGGAAGTGAAAAAAGGAGCAAAAATATTGACAAAAACGTGGTTCCATACGTGCTTCGTTTTGCGATCTAAAGAAGGTCAGAGGATGTAGCTGGGAGGAGCTGCAGCGTGAAGAGGTAGATTAAATGGAGGACTGATCTGAGGAGGATGAGTGTACCTGAGTGGTTTTCCTTTGGGTGGTGGGGAGCTGGAGGAGCCGGAGGGGCGGGGGCTGCAGGAGGAGCGCTGGGCGAGGCCGTGGTCGGACACGGAGCGGCTGAAATCGCCTCGCCCAAACACTCTACAGGGTCCTCCCCACTCGTCCCAGCATCTGCAACAAAAATAAATAAAACATCCCCAGATTGACCTTCTCTAAGCCTTGGAATGCACAGGTCCAACTGTTCAGCATATTTCTCACAAACTGCTGTGCTCTAATAAAGCTAAAGGCAAAATTCACAACAAATTTGATCATTGGTATTTATTTATTTTTTTACATTTAATTCTAACAAAGTGTTTTTGAAAACCTAAACTTGTAGGAAAACCTAAGTTGTAGGAAAAGTGCTTCCCCAAGTTATATTAAATTATTTTTTAAATTTGTAACTCAGATTATCATTGTCCTTCTGCTCCTTTGTTTAAGATTTTATAAATTTTTACTATTTATAACAAACATTTTGCAAATTTGTATTTTTGTTCATAAGATTTATGTAATTTAAGAGGATACACCAATGCATTCTAACTATTACTTCAAATTAAATATGCAGTTTCATTCTTAACTCGCCAGAGTTCAGCGCTTTATTACACATGAGGCCAGTAGAGGTCAGTGTTCTAAAGTTTGGAAGAAAATGTGACAAATCCCTAGAAGAAGACTAGATTATAAATGCAAAGCGTGGGAAATGCTGTAATTTGGCTTTTAACAGCTCAGCTGGTTCCAAATGTTGGGATGTTCCAAATGTTATTCTTCAGTACAACAAGTAAACTACTCAACAGACTTAAAACCACTTTTAATTTTGTTGCAAGAAATAAAAACAGTCAAAGCGTTTAGTGGCTGATTAGACTGACATCTAGTTTTGATCATAAAGCAGCTCTGGAAGAGAAGAAACGTCTGTCTGGTGTCTTAAAGATTTTGTTGGTTCAACAAACGTAAAAGTCAAACCGTGATAATCTATGAGATACATGGCTGACATTTTAAATACCAACTAGCAAGCAGTCAGGGAGGGAAAATGATTTTTCCAAGCTTTGGCTTGGAAAAATGTCAACAGACCTAGCGCCACCCAGTGGTTAAAGCAGATGCCGTCTAATTTGCCACTGGAAAGAACGGTATATATTTGGAAATCCAATCAATATATTTTTGAGAAGATTTTTGGTCCTTTTATTAACTTTATTAAGGACTTAGACTTGCGACAGTCTAAGATTGGTACATGGTTGTATTTTCAAAGTGAAAGATCTCAGTAAAATATTTTGGTAAAAAAAAACAAACAGATTTTTTTCCTTGTAATTTTAAGACATTCTGATAAAACTGAGTCTTCATTCTGTCAATATAATGAATATATTCTCGTAATTAAACAAAAAATTCTCATCGCCCACAAAAGGGAAGATTGAAGCTAAGGCCACTTTTTGAAAATATTTTGTTATTTGAAATTTTTGTTTTAGAAGAGAAACCAAGAAAAAAATTGAAGTAAAAAGCCCTTTGTAGAAGTCAGCAATGCTCAGTGACAGGGTAACCAGTGGAAGTGTAATGATGTTGGCTCACTTACCAGGCACCGTAACCTGAATGATGTCTCCATCTGGAGGCTCCGTTTTAATCCGCCTCAGAGGAGCTCCGTCTCCCGAAGGACCTGCCAGAGTTAAACGCTCCATCAATAATCAGACATCATCAGTACGTTTTCAAACATAGCTTTCCCTTTAACCAGCACATTTATTAAACTTTGAATTATTAAAAAAAAAGAGGGAGGTTTTTGTTAGGCTGGTACCTGCTTCAGAGTCAGCCTGGGGGCTCACACAAGCACTTGTTGATCTGTGAGAAAGTAGAAAAGAAAATGTGTTGGTATTTATTCAACACAAACCAAACAAGTCCAGAAACCTTAACTGTATGTGTTGGGGTTTCTGACAGACTTTACTATTCTCTCACATGAAGGAGTTTGAGTTAACTGCAAAGCTGCTGCAGTTTATGGAGGTTTGCAGACAGCTTGATTCCTTTTTCTGCTGTGTTTTGGATAATTTTTCTCTCATTTTCACACTAGAATACGCGAAGTGAAGAGCTCATGGTCCAGTCAATGACTGCATGGTGCCCAGATCTTCTTCTTGTAAAACAAGCCCACATCATCCACCATCTTGGCTCTTTGTGCTGGCAGATTATATAACACGTCACCTCATTTTTGCTTGTGTGAAGGGAAAAGCTTCCAAATAAGCCACAGTTGTTCAATCCGGTGGTGTAAAGCAGGGGCTCCTTACACACCACATAGTACTCCCATAAATATTATATCACATATGGAGAAAGAAAAAAAAAACAACAGACATTTTTACAGCAGTCTGAACGGCCTGTTTCTGAGCTTTTCACCCCCCAAAAATCCAATTTGTGGCACTTCCATATGTGGAACTAAATTGGATATGTAACCGATAGTTTTCAAAGAGTCTATATATATATATATATATATATATATATATACACATATATATACACACACACACACACACACCTACATATGTACATGTGTGTATGTATACACACATATACATACACATATACTTCTGGATTTATGCTAACTGCATTTCACTGCAATTACAACTAAGTTGAATTCTATTCTATTCTAAAATCGACCCAGTATTACTTCCATAAACAGTATTCAGAGAAGCAATAATTGCTTCTCCGAAGTCGCTGATGGCGTCTTTCCACCCTGGCATTGTGTTAATAAAGACGAACTAAACTTAAAGGAGCCAAAACTCCTGCTTTGGCAGAGGACGTCACACCTGCTGCTGATGAATTACAGTGCTTTAATTAACTGCTTGTGTTTACTTCTCGTCAAGCAAATGGTGACAGCGTTACGTTGTGTCCTTGTTCAGTTAGCACATTAAGGCTATGGCATTATCTTGGACAGTGTGTCTGTGGGCTGAGAGCCAACCTGCTGCTGTGAGCGTTGCTGAGCAGCTCTGCTGTGGTGGGAGGGAAGCCCAGGCAGTCGGAGAAACCGTCTTCAGGCGCGCAGCCCGGGTCAAGCTTGCCCTCCTCTCTGGCAATCTTGCCTGCAGCTTCAACAAACAAGACACAGAGGATAAATAAACAAAGCACCACATTAACAGAGAGTGTGTTTGGGAGAGTAAATGTATATCGGTAAATAAAAACTTGACAGCCTATCTTGCTTGTTGCCTCCTTTGATTAATCACAAAGACACTGAAAGGTTTGCAAAATTTAATCTGGTTTGATTTTATCAAAGTAGGGCTGGATGACATGGCTGAAAAACATATCATGATATAAGCACTTAATATCAGTCGATATCAATAATAATTGATTAGTTTTTTGTTGTAAATATTTGAAACACCGATGATATGATCTTTTCCTGTTTCAGGNAGTTAACTGCAAAGCTGCTGCAGTTTCTGGAGGTTTGCAGACAGCTTGATTCCTTTTTCTGCTGTGTTTTGGATAATTTTTCTCTCATTTTCACACTAGAATACGCGAAGTGAAGAGCTCATGGTCCAGTCAATGACTGCATGGTGCCCAGATCTTCTTCTTGTAAAACAAGCCCACATCATCCACCATCTTGGCTCTTTGTGCTGGCAGATTATATAACACGTCACCTCATTTTTGCTTGTGTGAAGGGAAAAGCTTCCAAATAAGCCACAGTTGTTCAATCCGGTGGTGTAAAGCAGGGGCTCCTTACACACCACATAGTACTCCCATAAATATTATATCACATATGGAGAAAGAAAAAAAAAACAACAGACATTTTTACAGCAGTCTGAACGGCCTGTTTCTGAGCTTTTCACCCCCCAAAAATCCAATTTGTGGCACTTCCATATGTGGAACTAAATTGGATATGTAACCGATAGTTTTCAAAGAGTCTATATATATATATATATATATATATATATATACACATATATATACACACACACACACACACACCTACATATGTACATGTGTGTATGTATACACACATATACATACACATATACTTCTGGATTTATGCTAACTGCATTTCACTGCAATTACAACTAAGTTGAATTCTATTCTATTCTAAAATCGACCCAGTATTACTTCCATAAACAGTATTCAGAGAAGCAATAATTGCTTCTCCGAAGTCGCTGATGGCGTCTTTCCACCCTGGCATTGTGTTAATAAAGACGAACTAAACTTAAAGGAGCCAAAACTCCTGCTTTGGCAGAGGACGTCACACCTGCTGCTGATGAATTACAGTGCTTTAATTAACTGCTTGTGTTTACTTCTCGTCAAGCAAATGATGACAGCGTTACGTTGTGTCCTTGTTCAGTTAGCACATTAAGGCTATGGCATTATCTTGGACAGTGTGTCTGTGGGCTGAGAGCCAACCTGCTGCTGTGAGCGTTGCTGAGCAGCTCAGCTGCGGTGGGAGGGAAGCCCAGGCAGTCGGAGAAACCGTCTTCAGGCGCGCAGCCCGGGTCAAGCTTGCCCTCCTCTCTGACAATCTTGCCTGCAGCTTCAACAAACAAGACACAGAGGATAAATAAACAAAGCACCACATTAACAGAGAGTGTGTTTGGGAGAGTAAATGTATATCGGTAAATAAAAACTTGACAGCCTATCTTGCTTGTTGCCTCCTTTGATTAATCACAAAGACACTGAAAGGTTTGCAAAATTTAATCTGGTTTGATTTTATCAAAGTAGGGCTGGATGACATGGCTGAAAAACATATCATGATATAAGCACTTAATATCAGTCGATATCAATAATAATTGATTAGTTTTTTGTTGTAAATATTTGAAACACCGATAATATGATCTTTTCCTGTTTCAGGATTTCTTCAGGTTTCACCAAGCTCAAATTTAAGATTTTTTGAAACCTTTTTAAGACCATTATGAATGAAATTTAAGACTTAATACTCCACACTGACGACTAATTTGCACTTACCCAATTAGACACAAAAAAGGAACGAAATGTTATCACCGATACACAGTTGCTAGCAAGCAGGTGAGTAGCTGGCTATCTAGAATATTAACAGCTAGTGTTAGCTAGCCTAGCTAGATACCTAGCTAATCTTACCCTTGCTAGTTAGCACAGCATATATTATTTAGATGTATATTATTATTGTTTTAAAGAATTTACATCAACAGGTGAGTAAAGCAAGATAACACTTGCTGCATTTCCATTGACCATAAAATTGCACAAATTGGAATTAAGAAAATAAATTTGTCCAATGGAAACATGCAAATTAAAAAGTTTTTGTGATATGATGTTTTGGTTTTTCAGCTTCACCAAAGTCAGTGAATTTCAGAAAACTGGAATGGAAACATTATTTTCACATCACACGACTCGTATGAACAATAACCGGATGTCACTACTGGCAAATAAAACAAAGAAGATGACAGGAAGTAGCAGCAGCATGATGGCGATAATGACATAACATGTGATCAAACTTATTCACATGTGACTTTTAATTCCATTTCTTATTTAATGGAAATATTGCAAATGTAAAACAGTTTTTTTTTTTACCTTAGCATAATATTGAAACAGTTTTGTGCACATTTGTAATGGGAATGCAGCTACTGATTATTTTAAATATATATATTTTTTTGTCTTATTTGCAGTCAGCGGAAACACAACAGAAATTAATCCAAAAGCTAAAAAGGTTTTAGTTATTGTTCTGCAGATACTTAGTCATCCTGGAAATAATTTCCCTACATTTTCAGCTGCAGTCACCAACAGTAATTTTAAGAAGTCACAGCAGCATTTCAGTAATGAAGGCCCAAATAGCAGCTTGTACATTTTAGTGATAATGGCATTAGAAGAAAAACAGAATTAATTACAGCCTTACCAGTAAAAATCCTCTCATCAAACATCCTGCAACAGAAAAAACATCAGGATGTCAGTCAGAGAGTTCAGAGGCTGTTTCAGTTTTCAGGACCTAAAAAAATATTCTGAAACAAATGGAGGACGTCATTACTGACTCTTTCAGCACATTAATTCCTTTTGAACGATCAGTCTAACAAAAACAGCCAGGTTCTTTTATTACAGCTGAAACAACCTGATGATTATAGTCGTCTGGATGTGAAATATAACCTAATCCTCTCTGCCACATGCTGCTTCTCTCCCCTCTCGCTGTGATTATAATTAACTTCAAGGTAGATTTCTGTGACTCGTGTTTGTTTACACCCGTTTGTGAACCTTTCAGAGCAGATTTAATGAAGCTGTGTTTATTTCATCCAGCAAATCATTTTGCCACCTCTCATATAAAAGCAGAGTGACACACATGGAGGTCTGCTGAACTTTGTGGCAGAAAGACAATGACAGAGAAGCAAATAAAAGGTTTTCATTTGAGGTACAACGGCATATAAAAAAGCTGTTTTTTTCCAGTAAAGCGGTAAAAAAGCAGCGAGTAGAAACAATAAACTGGCTGATGATCAGCATCAGTTCCCGATCATCAGAGCTGGAAGAGGCTTCAGCACTGAAGCTCTGAGGGAGCCGACTGGTTCCCACAGCAGGAGAAGGGCGGGGCCACAAGATCATCCATCCATCCATCCATCCATCCATCCATCCATCCATCCATCCATCCATCCATCCATCCATCCATCCATCCATCCATCGGGACAATAAATAAATAGACAACAATCTGTGGCTTAAATAAGAAGGAAGCAATGGTTTCAGTTAGCTGATCCGTTGCTTTGAGCTCACAGTCCATTTGATTTGGCATGAATCCACCTCAGGGTTTGCATCTGAAACATCTCACCGAGGGAGACAATGGGAATGTAACATAATAGTGAATTAATCACATTTTCAATCTTTGCTAATTATATTAACACTAATGAGCTGCCTGCAGGATGGGTAAAAAGATGCGTTATCTCAAACAAGGCATGCTGGCTCATTTAAATTAGCTTGAACAAATGGGAGGAAGAGCAGCCATTAGTGCAGCGTGCTGGTGAGCCGGAGAGTCGCTCAGGACAGAAATGACTCAGCAGTCGGTCGCTGAAAAAAAGCAGATGGCTGGGAGATTCATTTTTACTGAATGCAAGTTTAAAATGACACATAAAGTGGCTGTGATCTGTGTATGGTTCTGGGCCGCCGCCGCCATGAGGTCACAAATCAATGCGTTTCCCACCGTTTAATGATGAATCGTATTCCGTGGCGCTCGTCCAGGATGCGTTTGAGCTTGGGCACGCCGTACGTGCACGGCCTCTTGAAGGGGATTTGATCTGGGATGCCGATGATCTCCACAGCTCCCGGGTCGCAGGCGATTTTGCGGTAGGGGACAGGCACCATGTGATCGAGACCAAGAGCCTCCGCTGAAGAAAGAACAAACAAACAAACAAAAAAAAGGTTTAGTGCTTTAACTCTAATGAAATGTTTTCTTTAGGTCTGTAAATACAAAAGCAACATCATGATTTTACAGGCAGTGGATACCAACGGACTGTCTTCAACTGGACTTGGTAACTGGATTAAATCAACCTTTGCAAATTTTCAATTATTTTCAATTTCCAACATTTTAAAGAGTCCAATTCTTAGGTTTTCTTTTGTGCAATTTTTTACAACTATTGAGATGTTGAGGAGGAAGATGTTGATGTTGTTGGCATCTGAAATGTTTATTTTCCACAAATCATATTTAGCACTATGCTGAAGTTGGGTTCAAATTAAAGGGCTATTCCACAGACATTTTCTCTCCGAATCAAAATATAATGGAAACAAAGATGGAAAATAAAGGGGCAAAGGAAAGGAAAAAGGTGGAGGAAAGGCTTAAAAGGAAAAAAGAAGATAAGTGTAGAGGATAGAAAGAATACATGAAGTCTGTCTCTACACCTGCAGAAAGAGAAAAAAACAGAACCCAGAAACAATAACGACCAAAAACATGTGGTCTATTTCAACTACTTTATGCAAACTGTGAAATCAGGACAGGACTATACTACACCAAATACATATTCTTTAGAGAACAGTTTGCAATCTATATAAACTTTGTTTTGAAAACCCTGATCCAAGCTAAAATAAGCAAAGGATTTGACATTTTTTTAATTGTTTAATGAGTGAACGCCTGCCAGAATCTTACAAAATATAACTGTTACCGAAATGGACAACAACTGGAAATTTGGGAAACAAAAAAAAGACACCAGTTTCAAATAAAAAAAAAAACAAAGAAATTAAAAACTCCCCAATTTCTCATAAAGTTAGATTTATAAGAAAATAAAAGTCCAGGTAAAAGTCAAAGCGTTTCTTTTTTTGGAGAAAAGGAGCCTTTGTTTTACTGAAATAACAGGAAAGGAACAGATGATCAAATAAAGTGCTAACCTCCAAACAAAACAAAAGTAGCACTGACTGGCTATAAAATAGCTGGGATATTAACGGCCAACTGTTTCTCACCATATCGGCTGTTGAACAGGATCTGAACGCACTCTCTCAAAGTGTTGATGTCTTCAGTTTCCCGAATGAACGAGTCCCATTTTTCTGCAACAGAAGAGAATCCTCTCAGTGTCCTGGTTATTTGATGGCTAATGTAAACCAAATCTTCAGAAAGTCAAATAAATATCATGAAATGGTGTTTTTCCCTCTCACTTAATGCCAACTTGGTAAACCAGAGCAATCTTTCTAAAGGATTACAGCAGACAGATTAGTAAGTGAACA
The DNA here is from genome assembly GCF_000485575.1 of Poecilia formosa. NCBI lineage: Eukaryota > Metazoa > Chordata > Actinopteri > Cyprinodontiformes > Poeciliidae > Poecilia > Poecilia formosa. Next base: position 544,590 of record NW_006800091.1, on the reverse strand, counting down.
CAGGTCGATGTTGGTTTCCATGAACAATACATATATGTCGGGTTTATTTCTCTGTGATCATATTATTTATGATATAGCTATATAATAACGCATGCCATAAATCTGTGCATCTTTCCCAGAAACGCTCCTTCAGAAACATATGAGTGATGAATGTACTTTTATACAGAGTAATTGCTCTTTAATTAATTGGGACCAACCTGATTTTTCATGCACGATGGAGAAGAGCAGCCTCTTTGAGATGTGGATTCCAGGCGGACTCTGACCCTGCTCAGCAGGTAGCCTTGTTGGCTCATCTAAAAGTATAAGACAAATTAAGTACTTTTGGCTCAATTCATTTAAGGCTGTAATGTTAATTTAGCACCCACATATTCAGCATTCCAGCTCTCATTTTCTTAATTACCTTCATAATGACTGTAAAAGTGCACTACTCTAATTGAAAGAATTAACATTGTTTTATTGGCTATTGAGCTATCAAGCTGAGATTTAAAACATCTTTGGGCTTTAAGTCAAATAGATCCGACAAAAAAAGATGCAATGGCGAAGCTATCAGTTAGGCTGTGGTTTGTTTATACCAGGGGTCTGCAATGTTCGATATTTGTCACCATCCAGCTAAATAAAACTTGTTTAGTGCCACAAATCTGACTTGATCTTTTGAAAACAAGACTGCTTGTGATTTCGGATAAATATCTACAGCAGAATGCTTAAAGAACCATCATTTTGTTTCTGATTTAGGTGTTAAAACAAAGAAAGATGCTAGATTTTCACAATAAAGTGGGTGGAAGATGCTATAAAAATTCCATATTTTCCTCTGAAGCGTATAGAGGAAAATTATATGAATAAATAATGGATTCTTCAGATTATAATTTATACCTGGTGTCTGTAGGCTGTGAGAGCTTAAAATTTAAGTCAAAATTCTTGTTTGAACCACAATCTTTCCAACCTAATGACATCCTGTGTTTTTACTTACTAAACTTAAACTTGTCTAGAACTGCTTCTGTTGGGGTTATTTTTATTTTTTATTTACAACAGTGTATTAGGGCCATTATAGATAAAAAAAAGAGGAGTAAAGATCTGGCAAAAAAAAAAAAATCCCTGTTTTTCTCTAGACAATTTCAAAGATTAGTCTCAAGATTTCTGAGTTTGTTCAAGCAAACTTTTGACTTTTCCTTGATTTTTTTTGTGGAAATGCACTCCCTTGTGTTGGTCCTACAATGGCCCAAATAGGCCATTGTATTGTATTCATCCAATTATAATAGAACACTCTATTATAATTGAGTGTTCTATTATAATAGAATATAATATTCTATTATATTATAGAACACAGATACCAGAAAGATACCCCTTTCTGGTATCTGTGGATACCAGAAAGGGACCCTAGCCCTGTTACTGGGGGCGAGGGTCTTAAGAAGTTTTGAAAGGCCAGTCTAACCAGTGTTGCCACCGTCCTTCCCAGTGGAGCCCTTCTCTGTCCAGTTGGCCAGTCTGTCCTTGCCCAGGTTGACGAGGGTTGCGGGTTTGAAGTCCAGCTTGCTGTCAGGGTGGGGTTTGGAGGACATGGGCATCCCGTACAGGAAGTTTGACAGAACCGAGTTGTTGGCGGTGGCGGGACTCGGCGAGGTGACTGCCTTTGCCACGCCGTGGCTGCTAGGCGTCACGACGACGGCAGCGGAGGGGTTGTTGTTCACTTCCGTGCTCAGCTTGGCTTCTCTGGACAAATCCTCAGCTTGCCTGCAAAAAGTCAAAAAACATTAGAACATTTTCATGCTAACCTGTATTTAGCTGCCTGCATCTAGTTCTGTGCAGCAATAAAGAACCTCGGCATGTATTTACTGATCGTTTATTTCACTTCTTTACACAAAGATAGAAACAGAAAATCTCTCATTTGTGGTGAGCTGAACATGTGGCGGCTCTTATCTCAGCACAAACAGGTGAAAGGTCAACTCAACACATAAAAGAAAGCTGATTGTAAATTTTTCCATATTTTGCCACACAACCATAACCTTCAATGTGGTTTAATGACATTTTATCTGAAGGACCAACAAATTGGTCACATTCCTTCAGTTTGTTAGTTTTTGAAGGTCTCTTCATGTTCATTTATATTCTGTGTTTATTATTGTTGTTTATGTGTTGCCATGTTAATTTCTTGAATATGTAAATTTGCTTCTCTTTAATCAATATTTACAGGGTTCAGACATTTTTCCTTCAAGAACTTTTCATGGTTAGTTCTCAAACTTTTCCAACCCCAGACTGCAATTCGATGTATATTTATCAGAATTTATTACTGTTATTAACAATGTGTTGTGATAGTATTCCACAAAGCAGGGGTAAAATAAATTAAAATATAACAAAACATCCCTCACACACCTTGTACACCTGATTGGTGAACGAACAAAACACAAATTTAACAAAAGAAATCCCCCAATTTCAATAAGTAACGTGTAAAATATAAGACAACCTTTATTTCATTTACACAGATCAATAACTCATTGACCCATTAAGAATCATAAATATGCATTACATTAAACAAATTGCTTTGTGTTAAGGTAAATGACCTTCCTGTTCATATTAAATGCTTTAGCACAATCTAAGTAATCACTTGACCTTTTGTGCAAAAAGTTTATTACAGCTAATACCAAACTGTGCAAATAAAATATAAAGCTGTAAAAATGCTGTTATTGCATTTTCCACAGCTGTTTTCCTCACCTGGATCCAATGCCATTTTGCACTCCTTCCCCAGCATAAAAGCTCACTGGTTTTATTTATTCCTAGCCAGAATCTTCTATTTCCTTGCTCCATGTCTGTATGTTTCTGTTTTTATCATCAAGCCTAAAATGCCTCATTTGAGCGTCTGTCTGCACGCTGCCCTGCCTCAACCACACTGCTTTGACCAAAGCAGCAGAAAGCTGAGGCTTTTAGACTGTCAGAGTGTAAGTTCAGAACTTGCATGAATCACAAGTATAGCTTGTGTTTCCCAGGGGTTAACATGGAAAGCTGAATGTTCAGCAGCAAATTCCTGCTAGACAAAATGTTTGCTTCAAAGACAATTTCAAATGAAACTTGTGTTTTTCTCAAAAATTAATGATAAAGATGAAAACAACAATAAAAATAAAAATTAAGTTTTTCAAACTATACAGCCTAAAGGTAAAATAAACTCTGTTTAATCTGCTCTTCAATCTACCAAGACATGGACGTCCATCTAAACTGGCAGACTGGAAAATTGATGAGGTCTGGTGTTCAAGTCAAAACTTTAAAGGACATTCTTGAAAATCAGCATTAAAATAAATATCTGTCCACATATAGATCAAGTTAAATTAAAAATGACTGAAATGATTAGTTGGATTAGTCGTGATGAATCAATTACTGAAATAATCGTCAACTAATTTAGTAACTGATTAATCGATAGCTAGAGAACACAGACTAAAAAGACTAATTGCTAAAAGCACAACATACTCAGAGCAGTAATTAAGTCAAAAGTGTTCAAAAGATGTTGGGTTCGTCTGCAGATATTTTTTACCTGGAACTCTTTAAATAGCATAGACTTAGCTTCACCTGGTTTAAATTATCTGAAAGCATTTCTTATAAAGCACCTTTTGCTATTTAATTATTGATAGGTTAATTTGAAAAAATTAATCAATAGATCAACCCTAAGATGTTTTCTCCTTTAAAACAGAACTGAATTACTTATTTGATTTTTTTTTTTTTTTTTTACATAATTTTAATGTTGTATAAAGTATGTAAAAGATTATGACCTCATTCGGCACACGCAACAAAATAAAAAGTTTAGTTTCTGTTCTTACGACACATCCTGGACCAGTGTTTGTAAAATCCTCAATCTCAGTGTAACAACTGTGCTGCAGCTGATAATCCTTTAATTTCATGGGTGTGTTTTTCTAACTTGTGTCACTGTAATGATTGTTTGACTCTTAAGGGACAATTTCTGTTCCCTAAAAGCATTCTTGTAGAGTGAAAAGAAATATATTACCGCTTCTCTTCAAGCCGCATGTTTAAACACCAATAAATATTACTAAATGTGTTGTGGAGACACTAAAAATGTAATATGAGTGGGAGTTTTTTTTTTTCCAAACTGACTCTAAATCCTGTCCAGTCAGGATGAATACCCTGCTGAAGCAGCAGTCTGCTCCCAGCGACACACAAGTATTAATTTCTGCAAACCATTAGAGGCTGGAATGACTAATCTAATGTGAAACAGCTGCGTTACTCATGTGATACAAGCTTTTAAACAACAAGCGGCTGCTTCCCCCACGGACTCACCTCTTCGCTGTGAAGTGGATGCGGTGGCTGTGCTCCAGGATCTTCATCAGCGTCTTTGTGTCGTACTCTGAGGGCTTCTTCAGGACGACTCCCTCAGGCAAACCGTGGGCCACCACACAACCAGGGTCCTTCTGGATCCACTCGTAAGGCACAGGGACCAGGCTGCTTTTACCCAAAGCCTCGCCTGCGGGTCACACGACGCGGCTCAGATGGATAAAAATAAAACCCCGCCCTTCAAATAAAGCGTAGAACAGTCTTACTGTAGAGGACGGTGAAGACTTCCTCCACCATCTTCCTCAGAACGAAGACGTTGGACTGGGGGTCTGACGGCGCTCGCTGTTTCGCGTGTTCGCCGTCTTTACTCAGCTTGATGGGATCGCCTTCCTGGTCTTTGGTATGGGTGTTTACGGCGGTCAGACTCTGCAGACACGGTGCTCCTGAAGCCAGGATGAAAAGTGAAATGCTAAAATCGGCTCACAAATACGCAACTGTAATTCAAGCTAGGACTGGGCGATACGGCTTAAAGATAAATCGCTCTGTTTTTTTCCATTTCATTCACTTACTTTTCCAAAAAGAGAGATTTAAAATGACAGAAAATATTTCCAAGTTGCTTTTGTTTCAATCATCCCTTGTGAATTAAATTGTTGTTGAATTATGAGATCATCATAATATTAGAAGAAAATATGCAATTTTATTTTAAAATTATGTGAAAAAAGTTGTTTTAATGAGAAAAGGTTTCACTATCAGGACGTCATGTGAGCAGCTCAGTTCATATGGTGCTGTCTTAAAAACAAACACATTCAGTTATACCAACGTATAACTTTACAAGATGCTCAACATTCCTCATTTGAATTCTTTATTTTTCTCAAAAACAATATCTATATTTTAAAAAAAAAGCTACTACTTTATTCTCCTAATATTACCACTTTACTCGTGTGATATTATGACTTTATTCTTGTAAATAAACTAAAATCTTAGCCAAGCCCTAAAACTGTGTTGGGTAGTTGACCTGAAATCAAAGTCTACATAAATAGAAGCTGTGAAACATGCTTGTCAAACAAGATGGCTGCCCTACCATCAACAACTTTTGGTATGAATCTTGCCAGATCATTGACCGTTCTTCTCAGGAGGCCTGGTAGAGTTAATGTTTTGGTTTGTTCTCACCGTTCACAGTTGGAACAATAAATGGTGTCCAAGAAAGTCAAGTCCTTGTTGGTTATGGTACCCACTGTGTTTCCATCAATGTGTTTTTTTTATGCGCATTTTTAAGTATCACATTAGAAAAGGTTCATGGAAATGGCAAAATTGTAAATAAAAAAAACCCCCAAAAAAACGTTCAACTGGCTGGCTTGAAATGTTTTTTTGGCTTTTCTGAAAAAAAGTTAAACCGCAAAGAGAGAGCTGGAAACACAGATGGAGGGAAAACATGTAAACTCCATGGATAGAGACGAAAGGACGGGATTCAAACTCCGGACCTCGTTGCTGCAATGCGACAACAGTATCAATTGATTTATAAATGAATTAAAACTCTGAGAAGTGTAAAGAAATCTTCTGATACTTTGTGTAACAGGGAGAATCCAATGGGGAAGGTCAGGAATTTATCCTTCCAACTGATTTTGTTTAATGACTGATCAGTTTAGGAACACCGTGTGAAATTATAATACCTTCCCACACTTTAAAGTCTAAAATAGGTTTATTTTTATCCTGCTTCACAACACAAAGGTGGAAAAACAACCGGATAACAAATGAGGCGTGTTGTAGTGATTTTTTTTTTTTTTTATTGAGGGAACTAAATTTAATCCAGATTGTTTTGGCAATTTTTGTAAGCCTCTCACACCTGATCCTTAACTACAAACCGCATAATGCATCAAATTGCGGATACTGCGCAGTTTTAAAGAGATCAAGAGAAAACATGATTCTGTTACGCTTCTGTTGATTTGATCACTTCACACTGAAGTAATTCGACACTGAGCTAAAACACAAACAGCTGCGGTTACCTAAGCTTCTGGCTCAATCATAATCTTAAAACCCAACGGAGACTCGACTGCGCAACTGCCTCGCAGCTGTGGACGCAAACGGAATAAGTAAACGTCTAATCAGGAGCGGGAAAGCGGTGTGGCTCACGGCAAAACTTGTAGAAGTCCGTTTGGATTTCCCGCCTGGAGTTGAGGAACATTCTGCCCTTTTCCGTCCCCACAGCGATCACGCTGTCTTCGTGCACGGTGACGCACGCCACCTCTGCGTTGAGTTTAGACATCGCCATGCACTGCAACGCGGCGAGAGACAGGATTCAGAAGCACAGAAATCTTCAGTTATACTTCATACTCCAATTAGAAGGTTCACACACTTCTCCCACAGTAAAATTCAAACACATGTCAAGAAAAACTGGGAGAGTTTTCAAACTCTCCCAGCATCAAACTTTGAAATGTGATATTATTTATTACTGTTATTAATAATGTCCTGTTTTAGTATTCTACACTCTACAGCAGGGACTAGATTGTCTAAAATATAACTAAATTTCATGTTTTGAACATACACACAGCCTATACACCTAACTGGTCTGGAAACAAAACACTAACAAAATAAAATTCTAAAAATTTAAATAACTTTGCTTACTGTGTGAAACATAATCCAACTTTGTTTCAGTTACACAGATCAATAAGTCACCGAGCCATTGGGAATAATAAATATTCATTAAATGGAAACAATCCAAATAAATAATGCTACAGTAATGTTTAACCACAATACATAAAGAAAGTTAGAATAAAATCTATAAAAAAATTCTTGCCATGTTTTCTGGTATTTAGCAAATAGAAATAATTTTGGTAACTCTTAACTGACCTAAAACCAGAGAAGAAGAGTGAGGGAAAAAAATTCTCTTTTTATTAGGAGTATGAAAATATATTGTTTTTCCAAATATATTTTATAATTATATTTTTCTTTGTTTGTCAAGATATTATATAATGTCGTTCACATTATGCATTTTGCAAAACTGACAACTTTGACTATTTTTTTATAAAACATATAAAACACCATAAAAACATGAAGAAAGAATTTAAAAGAGAGAAAACAGAATTTGGGAAGTGGAGGACAAACGAATAACAAGAATATTTGACTTTGTGACATTTTGGGTTAATTATTTTAGTCCACACACTGAAAACTAAATTTAGGTTTTCAATGAAACATTAGATTGCACTTTATTTCAAAACTGTGTAGTTTGAATATCAAGCACTTTCAGGACTTATTACAGAAATCAAGCACTTTCCAAACCCTGGAAAACAGAATTCAAGCATCTTCAAGGCTTTCAAGCACCTGTACAAACCCTGAATTATCAAAACTCTAAAGTAGCTTTATAAATCCGGACTGTTTTTGGGTAGATCTCAGTTTGATAGCATCATGAAAACGCCAGCAGATGTAGAACGTACCACTGAATCGAGGGCGGACACCAGGCTGGTGAGTATCTCCTGCCTGGCGGACAGCAGCTGGACCTGTGGCTCGCCACGGGAGCTCGCCCTCAGGCCGTCACACGCCAGCTTCCTCATCTGAGCCATACCTCTGCAAAATCCAGATGAACACGCATTAAAGGAGGCACACATCAAATAAAAGCTACACCTTTAAACACTGATGCACCTTGTACTTTCTCATATTCTTTTGCATGACAAACACAAGTTTTAATTTATTTTACACACAAAGTAATGTTCACTTACAAAGAAAAAGTGAAATACATGGCTTTCAAACTTTTTTTTATAAATAAAATCTGAAAAATGAAGTGTCTGTGCAGCATGATGGTGCCACCACCATGTTTCACTGTGGGGATGGTGTTCTGAGAGAAGAGCTGGGCAATATGGCTTAAAAATAAACTCTTTTGTTTGTTGATTTGTTCATAGCAGAGCCAGTTTTAATTGTTTGGGTTTTTATAACCATTCTTTTCTAAAAAAGACATTTCAAATAATGTAAAATATTTCCAAAAAGTGTCTTTTATTTGAGTTATTCCTTCTGTGAATTCACAATGGAGTATTAGGGCCAGGCTATGAGAATTTTTATTTAATTACAACAATATGATCATAATATTAGCACAACATAGATCCAGATTTTGCAAGAAAAATGTTTTAAAGCACAAAATCATACCAAATATTTTTGGTCTAGTTTGTAGAGCAAATGACTCAGTACACTTGAAATACGATAAAACTAACTTAACAGTAATTTTTCAGCAAAATATAGGAGCTCTATAATTCCTTAATATTACTGAAAAAGTTGTTTTTGTCTAATCTCAAATGCACAACTATATTTGCACTAGAAACTAGATCCAAAATACTTGGTAAGATTTTGTGTTTTTGCAGTGTAGTCCTCATGTAATTTCTACTCTATTCTAATATTAGAAATGAATTCTCATGAATAAAAAAGATTCAAATCTTAGCCTAATATTCCTTCATAGACTTGACCTGAATTTAAAGGCCAAATAAATAAAAGCTATAAAGCTTAAAAAGAGAGGACCAAAAATAGCATTGATTTTCCAAAAATTTAATCTTCAAAAACAAATTAAAAAAATAATTTACAATCAGTAAAATCGCTTTATAGCCGAGAACAACATGCAGTGTTTTGCATCTAGGCCAAAAGGTTTCATTTTATTATCTTCTGACCAGAGCACCTCTTACACATGTTACTCCATCTTCTTTCTAATGCTCTTCTGTAAACCATGTTAGATCTATCCTCTCACATTTCATCTTTATGACTTCACCACATTGCTCTTGTCTTAGCTGATCCTCCGGGGAACATAATGGTAAAAATAAAAAAAATTAAAAAAAAGATCACGCTAATCCATCCATCCATCCGTTTGACAGGCGCCTGTTTCCCTAGAGTCATATTTCTGGAATATCTAAAAGGCAAATCCATCAAAAAGCTGCCGTTGTCAGTTAAAGACGATTAGAGCGCTCAGAGGATGTCATATGATACCCTTTACACCGGATTTTCTCTCCTTGACAGATGGTGCAGGAAGAGTATTGACTTAAGGTGGACAAGACGACTTAAGTTCCTATCTAAAGTTCAACTGCAGTTAAGATGCAGCCGAAAGATCGTTTTATTAAAAACATCCAAGTTGAATCATGCATAAAGGGGCAAACAGTCATGGAAACAAAAAGAATAATAATAAAAAAAAGATAAAAAATGCTCGGTGCTGAAACCCGTCTCCGTGGAAACTAATCTCGGGGCATTTGAACAATGCAGCTCTGGCCTTTAATCTCTCCAGACACTGGGAGCCATTATCCTAGCCTCTGGCAAACCCAAACCACTGACTCAATAGAGGCGAGGACAGAGAGGCAGAGAGAGGAGGGTGGGCGTGGTGGGATTCAGCTGCACACCAGTCTGAGCGTGCCAAGTCCATCTAAATCTGCCTCCCCTCAGGCCACACAGCAAACATTAGACCCCCTCCCTCCTTTCCAAAATTATTATGGCCTCAAAATAGATGGCCTGCTTTCCTCTCATATTTAGAAAGGCGGAAGGCTAGGAGGAGGACGGAGGAGATAAGCAAGCAGAGGCTTGGGATAATCAGTCTGGGAGGACGGTCATGTTTCTAAGGAAGCCAGATGAAGGTTTTCGGTAGAGTCTTTGATCTCCGCTGCTCTGTTGGTGGTCGCCATGCAAATATTATTCACTAATACTTCATCCAGAGAAAAAGTTTAGTTAATATCTCAACCAAAAGTGTCTCAATTGTTCCTGATACAGAGTTTCCACACAGTATTCAAGCCTGGCAGGCCACCAGGCTTTACTTGGACCCCCACCAGGAAAAGCACTGCTTGTTCATTTTAAAGAGTTTCTTTATACAACAGTAACAGTAGCTGTGTTTCCATTACGAATGTGCAAAAATCTTTGTTGCTATTCTGATGTCGAAGAAACACAATTTTGCAAAATTAGCAAGGTTTCTAATAATAAGAAATCAAGTTAAAATTAGGCGTGAATAAGTTTGTTCACACAATAAGACATTAAAAATCAAGGAAGCGACAGATGTAAACAGTTACATGAGATTATCCTGATAATTCAGCCATGGCACTAGCACTCATCTATCAGCCATCAGAGGAGACATCTGCTTCTTATTCAGGCACTGGAGCAACAGGTCCCTCAAAATTATGAGTGGCTACATAGGCGCCATTTTTTGGAAATTTGTAGTTGGCAATTTTATGGAAGAGCTTTGGATTCAACACGTTGAAACAACAACTTTTTATGAACTGTGCAATGTTGTGGGAGCTCTGGTGGAGCCAGCGGCACATTGTCTCAAAAAGCACAAAAACAAACCATCATCCTACTACCACTTCCTGTCGTCTTCTTTGTCGTTTTCACTAGTAGTAACATCCCGCTATCGATCATGTGACTCATGCGGCGAAAAAAAGGGTTTCCATTGCAGTTTTGCAACTATTTCGAGACAGCTGAAAAACGACCTCGTCCCAGTGCAAAAATGTTTTATTGAAAAACAGGAGGGTTTTTTAACTGCCATTTTTTCATCAAGCAAATTTGTTTTCATAGTATCAATTTGGGCAATTCAATGGTTAATTGAAAAACAGCTTCTGATAGCAAAATTAAAGTTGAAGCATTGAACTGAGCTCAAGGTCAAGGGGCATGCACTAATCACGGCGTCTTTGCACGCTTTTGCAGCACCTGGTTGTGCACTTCTGAACTTCTGTAATATGCTGGAGATCGGACACAACACCACACACTCAAAATGGTCTATTGGGAGGTGTTCTTGTAGAGCAGATGTTTTTGGTGAGTACTGCACCAAGACACACGTATACAAACCTCACTGCTTGCTTGACTCGCTCAACTCAAACCTCTAGAAGTGCAACTATAAAAGATTTGTCTCAATTTTAGAGGTCTGCACTGAGGATGCAGTGAGACTGATGTGAGAGCATACATGTTTCCATTTTTTAACATACAAACATGGACTATCGCTCCAATCACTGGGTTTAATAACTTTTCTGGGGGAAACTCTGCTGATGTCATTCTCATTTCAGGCAGCTGCATTCAGGATCTCATTCTTTCAGTCACAGTCCATATCTCAGGACTATAGGTAGGGGTCAGAAGGTAAACAGAACAGTAAATCGAAAGTGTCGCTCAGTTGGCTCACCTCTTTCTTCACTATGTCAGACCAGAGTAAGGCCCATAGTACTGCAGCCAAAGTCAATCCATCTCCCACTTGATCCTACTGGGGGAAAACTGTACACCAAAACTGCTTGGACTGTACATGCCACATCCAAATGTCCATAAAATATCTGAATAGTACAATTTATTTTACTACCACTAATTGTTATAAATTTTCCTTTTATTTACTGTATGTTGTTCATCCAGAATGTCAAAAATATGCATCCTGTACAGAATGTTTTAGACATACTTTTTCTACATGGATTAACAAAGATGTGCCTGTCTACAAAAAGTAAGGGTGTTTTCACACTGCACTGTGTCAAACGAACCAAACACTTTGAAAAACCTGTTCAATGCCTCACATGTGGATGGGGCTGCACCAAGAACCATTGAAGGAAACAACAAGAAAACCTCTGAAGAAGATGCTGAGTTCAACGTCCTTCCTTGCAAAATGTAAATAAAAATGGAGTGGTGTCAGATTTTAACAGTTGGGGGATTTCTGTTTTGTCTTTGGCAAAAAAAATGACGAGTCATTTCTCCCGCTAAAGCTGGACATGTGTGTCTGTATTAGTTGTATTTACTCACAATACCCTGCACCACAACCCGCTTCTTGCCATTGGACTGATCTCTAGTCTTGTTGGTGTTCACAGTCGAACTGCACCACTGTTCACCTCAATCAAATGGAGACTGAGGTTTGTTGGCGGACCAGGCTTCACTTTTTTGGTCAGATTACCATTCACACCTCCCCAAATGTACCGGACTTTCTAGAAAAACTGGAGTTTGATTAAAGTGACTAAACGTGGTTGGTGTGAATGCGCCCTAAACATACGTTCCCAGAATTTATCACAATAAATGGAGAGACATGGAGTGAAGAAAACCATAAATCAACTCCATCCTTTAAGAGGAAGGTTTTAGTTGTACTGCTTCACATTTCACAGAGGGTTTTAGTATATTTACATTCCACACAATCCCATCCATTGAATCTGACATAAACACATTTACTCTGAAGCCGTGTTCAGCTAAGCTAAATTGGTCCGGTGAGAATACACTGCGCATGCTGAGGTAAATCTGTCATGATCTCCAAATCAAGTGCAGCTTGAATGGGCCAACACAATCCTCAGAGACATTCAGGAACAAAACACCTGAAAATGGGCCAAATGGTTGTATTTCTTTTACGAAGTAAGGAAACAAAAGCAGAAGTATATTTTAATTTACTTCTACTACCTTTTAGACAGGGTGTGGTTGGACAGCTAATATCTTGCTTTTCATAACAAACAGCATAATCCCTATGTTTGTGCTCCAAGTCTGGCATCCGCCTTTTGTCTTGTGACATATTACGTTTAATCTCTGCAAATCCAAGCAGGACGACCTAAAAAAAGAAGCTGTGGTCACATGAACAGACAACCTTCAAATTTGATTTATCCTTCAACATAAGATGGTGCAAAAAGGCATCTTAAAAATACAAAGCTGAAAGTGAAAATCCTGCTTAAAAAACTATCCATTTAGCTCCCAGGCCTCTGGTAGAGGACCCGAGCTCAGGATGAAAGAGAGACCACCCACAGAGGGTGAGAGGGGAATTTTTTATATATATATATATTTTTTATATATATATATATATATATCTCAACATTTGTCAAACACTTTTGCAAGGCCCTGCATTTGAAGTTTGAATGTAACTATCAGTGGATGGTTCTTTGGCTACATTTTGCAGGGATGCAGCCTAATGGCACCATGGAGAAACTGTCACCTTGTAACAGGACAGCATTAACCTTCAAATAGAGAAAAACAGAGAGCATGATGAGCTGTACGGTAAAAAGATCTCTCTTGGTTCTCAAAGTGATTGCTAATAATCTGCACATCCTGAGAGTGTGACCTCCACTCCACAGGGGGCAGCTGCTGGCAGGACAGGTAATCTATCACAGAGTTAGTCCTATCTGGTGGGTCCATCACCATCAAAGATAGAAGAGAACCACATGCTTGACCTTGAGATAGCTCTACTGCGGTATCAGACCAAATCACATTTCCATTCCTGGTTAGTACTAGTCCATTGTTAGTACTAGTCAGTATTATTAACCATTGGTGGTTAACAATGCATAATGCGTAAGGGAACTCTGATGTGGACCAAAACAATGAATTCTTGTACTTCCTCAAATCCTCCCTTTGAAGTAGGTCATTATCAAATGTAGGACTATAATAACATACATGAGGTCAATAAATTCAATTGGATTGCTTCATTTGTGTAAGAAGGGTCTGAGTTTAGTCATGTTCAGAATGCTCAATAAGGCAATCTGAAATAATAACTACACAATTTTTGTGTAACAGCAGTTGTTCCACTTCAGCAGTAAAAGTACTCCATGCAAGTGAAGCACTAGAGCTTATTTGACAGAAGCAGCAGGAACTCAAGGAAATAAATTGTGAGCTGAGTAATATACAGCCAGCAGTAAGACTTATGTCTATCAACTACCCAGCATGGTCTCTGGAGGAGTTGTGGTCTGGAAAAATGATGATGGACAAAAATGTCTTCGGAAAAAAAAACAAAAAAAAACATAACCACAGAACTTTAGAAATGGATTCAATAAATAATATTGAAGCTTTTTTTTACTTGATTTCTCACAGTTAAAGTGAGAAAACAAGTCTTAAATCCTGTAAATTGTTGTTACAAGCTTGACATGCGCAAACTACATATGGACAACTGAAAAGAAAACAATGAAGTGTTGAAGTCCAGCTTCCTGACAAGGTTCCTAGGTGTAAAAAAGTAAGGATATCAGCTATAAATGTTTTCATTCCAAATATGTTTTGGGATACTGGACCAATTTCCAGGCTAAAAGTTAGACTTCACTAGTTCGCACAAATACTACTTCTCAAATATTTTAAAACTAGGAATGCACAATATATTTTCACTAGTATATTGGTATCTGTAAAAACAAATGTTAATATTGTTAATTTATCTTAATTTTGTAATGAACGCTTAGCACTGGAACTGGAAGTTCTGGATTTAACACTTATTTTAAAGATGTTCTAAATATCCATACTTTGATAACCAAAAACAATATAAAACACAAATAAAAAAGTTATGCACAAGTAAAATTATAAATAAAATGGATGTCTCCGTAAACAAAATTTCCCTTCAGATATAAATCATTAGAATAGAAGTTATCAAGCTAAAGTTATCAAGATAAATCATTAGAATGGAAGTTGTCAAGCTTTTATGTAATGTGATTATTGGATTATTGTGACAAGCCCCTGATATTATTGTGAACTAGGGGTAATAAAAAGATTGCAAAAATGTGAATCTGGAATATTTTATCATTTTACAGTGGAAAAACATGCATGACCTTTTTTGTTCAGGAATGTTTTAAACTGAAGATGTGAGCCTGGAAAAGATGAAATGCAAAAAATTTATGAATCTTGTTTACAGATGTTTACAGTAGCTTTAGCGCTACCTGACTGCAGGTCAAAATGTCAACTGGAAATAACATATTCCACAGAGACTTTTGTTTGACCTCATCTAGTGCATCACCAAAGCAAACAAGAAGGAGCTTAGAGTTGATCCATGATCCAGCCCAACCTCCCCCTTGAACACCTACAGCACACCTCACTGCTGCCTCTCTGCGCTCTATGCTGCAACACTAATATACTTATCTGACACTCTAGTCCTCCTCCTACAATACCACGTCTTCTCTCTGTTGTTTACAGGTGTTCTTAGGTTATAATTAATTAAATCAATATATAAGGATGAGTTTAGCCGAAATAAAGCAGAAAAAAGTCTGAAATGTCAAAACCTGTCAAAGTCTGTCTTGAGCTGGAAAACAATACACTCAAGTTGTAAGTTTTTAGGACTTTTTAAACAAGCTGAAACCGATGACAACTCTATAATACACAGTAAGGTGTTGCTAACGGTGCAACACGGTCATTATTAAGGCGTTAGTAACACTTCAACCGCGTCGCTTTCGGTTTAAAATGCGCAACCTCCAGTCCAGCCAGCTGGCTTTGTTGTTAGCTGGGTAACCTTCGTGTCAGTGATAGCCAGAATAATTCACAGGCAGACAGGGGCTGCTTGCGCGTTTTAAAAACAGAGTCTAGCAATTTACTCAAAAAGAAATAGCTCAAAACTCGTTATAAAGTCTTTAAACTTAGTTTCAGTGACCGTTTTGGGTCGTTTAACGGTCAAAAACAGACGCTAAGCTAACTAACCAGCTAGCTCCAAGTCGTTAGCCTGCTTGCTAACGCTAGCCTTTCATCTCCTCCCCCAGTCCAGAAATTAGGTTATAATCCGTATATTTTCACCGCGCTGTCACTACAAAAACCACACTATACTAAATTAATAAACCAACACGATTAGAATTATTAAAAGAGAGAAGTAAAATCTCACCTTAATTAGCGATTAAATAGCCTTGTTGCTGCTGTCAATCCCGGTTTATTCCCCCGTTTTAATCCATCAGAAACAGCCGCAATTCCCATCCAACAATGTCCGCTAAAACACCGTAATCCGCATCACTCTCCAGACAACGGCTTCGACTCCTGCAGCCGAGTGTTTTTCTGTCTTATTTTCTGAGTTTGTTTCTTGTTTATGCCCCTTAACAGAGCAGGGTGTCCCTTTCCCCTTTTTCTTTGTTCTGTAATCCAGTAAAATTGAAACTCATTCGTCTCCTGCTAATCCCAGCCCAGCTCAACAGCAGCATCCATTGGCTGCGATTTACATACAGGATTAACGGGTCAACCTCTGGACACAAGCAAGGGAGCATAGGGAACAAATATTCACTCGTGTAAAGATGTATGTATTTTAAAATCATGCCATCCAGTTCATAAACTCTGTTCTGCTTTAGGAAATCCCTGATCCGACAGGGACGGCCCCAGCTCGGGGCCCCAAAAGATAACTCACAATGTGGATTTTCATTTGTGCTACAATTTCAATTTCAGGTGTTTTTTTTTTATTATTATTATTTTAAGGGCACAACAAAAGTTAAATCTTAAATGAGAGTTGTTTTTTTGTTTGTTTGTTTTTTTCTATTAGTAAAATTTAAAAAAAATCCTAATTCTTGGCAGGCTTTAAATCAGAATTATCTTGGGCCTGTTTCTGGAGGTTTTTATAATTACATTTTCTGATCTAATTAATGATTACAAACAACGACAAGAGTATTTATTTGTTTATTTACATTTTTAAAAAGAAAAATATTAAATTAAGAATTATTTCTACAGGGAAAACACAAATAAGCAGACAGAGTTGATTTCTTTTTCAAATTTAATACCTTGGACCTATAGTTACCTGGATTTTTCATTTCTTCTCTAATCCATCCATCAGGAATTTATAGCTAGGTTTTTATTATATGTTCCCTACTATAAAAGTAAAGGTTAACATAACACTTTTAAAAGTAATTATTTTCATGTGTGTTGTTCTTCACAACAGACCAAAAAGCACATGTTTGTCTTTGTTTACTCCAAGGTCCATGTTGCATTTTGTTTCCCTCAACAGAGCTCATCTTTTCTGCTCTCTACCTGCTACTATTGCGGTTTACAGTAGCAGCACATTTTCTTCTAGTCTGCAGTAGTTTTTGAGAAATGTGAGCCGCACTTTTAATATAAAGATGAATTCTGAAAGTTCTAACAATTTGTCAAGATCAGTGCCTCCCATAAATTTCTAAATAAACTCATCCATGTTTGCACTATTCCATAAATTTAGATTTTTTGATTGAAACAACAGGTTTGTTGTTTCACACTTTTCTCCAGTTATTTAATCACTGCTACCTGACCTTTCTGTACTCCCTAATCCATTATTATCTTCTTCTCACTTCTACTGCGAGTCATTTTAGTTCAGTTATCACCATCATCGGTTGTCATGTTCTAATCTAAATGTTTACTATAGTTTACATATTTTGCACTCCGAAAGTAACATTATTTACAATACTACATTTATAAAACATGTATTAACTGTTCACAATCGGCTAGAATTCTTGTGTTGAAATGAAAATAAATGTGTTTTTGAACATTCAAAATATGTGCACATCTTAATGACAATTTCTCCTCCATGATAAGTTTTGAATCCTGGAAGTTTTGAATCCTGGAAGCCCTCTATTTCTAATAACTCCATCCTGAAACTAATCAGGATGGAGTTACTATGAATTTAAGAGCTGCTGTTTCCATATTTAAAATATTAAAATCAAATCCAATCCCCTCACAATAGAGCGCTTCCAAAACATGTTTTTCTTAAATGTTTTCCTCTTCTAAAAAATTAGAAACACCCTTTTTGAAGATTGGATGTCAAAATCCCATTGCAGATTGAAAGTACTTACTAACAATAATACACAACATGCAAGTCTTAGACAAGAGTGACAAAAATGAAGAGGGGAACAGTACGACTGAATACACCACTGCATTGATTGCATAATGGGGTAGCCGTGGAGTTTTTAAATTATTTTTAGGACTAGCATCTGTTCTGAGTGGCTGGGATGAACACAATCTGGCTTTTAATGTACAGTAAAGTTAATGGAAAGAAATAGAAATTGTTCCACAAGAAAATGTACTGCTGTGGTTTTACCCATCAACAAACTTTACTCATAATAAACCTTATTTTATTCTTTACATATTGTTTTGGGACGTTTGCCTTGCCTGCTGCTTGTTTTTTTTGTTTTTTTGGTCAAAGCATAAACTGCTTAAATGTTGCTAATTTGCCCTCAGATTTTAAAAACTAGGACACATAGATAAGAGCTGACATTTTGCCAAGGCCAACAAATAAAAGTGATACCAGGAGGCTTGAAATGCCTCCAGGAAATGAAATGAAAAATAAACATCCTCTTATTGGGTGCTTTAACTTTACCACCAGGAAAACACATTTGAGGATAGTATTAATAAACTCAGATTTGGATTAAAGATCTGCAGCACAAGTTCAGTTTCATAAGCGGTGGAAGGAATAAATAACTGTGATTTCTCTGAATATTGTTTCATTTGCTCAAAATCAGCAAAAACCAGATTGAGCTGTGTAAGTAATAACCCAGAGCTCAAAAACAAGCACACAAAACTGACAGACTCTCAGCCACATTGTTAATATTTAATGACTGAATCTCCAAAACCGTTGCAGCAATAATCCAAAGGGTCCAAGCGGAGGAGGCCAAATACAAATACATCCAGTGGAAACTTTATGTTGCCTTGAATGATGAGTTCATGTCTTCAGCAAACCCACAAAACAAACTCCTGCTTCAGATGAGACTTAGATAAATCAAATTCTGGAAGACTTTACAGCATAAGCACCAAACAAAAGCCTCGTATCGTTAATCAGAGGCTGGGTGAGTTTCAGCATCTGTTTGTTTGTTAGGGTTTCAGCTTGTGTGACAGCCCTTCAGGGATCAGTAAAGCACTGCAGGTATACTTCTAATAATACAGCAAAAGAAAGGGCTCATGTTGGCTGTCATTTTAACAAAACATCATGAATTACCAAATGGATGAGATCTGTGCTGATAGAGTCCACAGTAAATTAAGTATAACTGTCTGCACTAATTAGTGTTTTTAGAAGGACGGCCCTCTTCTGTAGGCTTTCCAGCATAATAATCACCCACCTTCGGTCCAAGCTAGGGATGCAAGTTATCGATTAATTAGTTAATCTCAAGTTAATTGTTCTTATCGATCAACTAACGATTACTTGATAAGAGGGAACTTTCTGAAAAACCCGAATTTTGTCCTATAACAAAAAAGAGCCACATAATCTTTGATTCTCACACCAGACACTGTCTGGGCCGTTTCTTTCTTCCTGTACAGGAATACCCCGCCATCTTTAATTCTGGTTCCAGAACGACCAGTGGCGCCCTCTTTTGGATGGCGGCCACACTGCAACAGTGAAATAAGGTCTAAGTGGACATTATTAGTTAATTGGGTGGAACTAATCCTAATCTAATAACCCCTTAATCTACATTTAATGGTTTATTAGATTTATGACAATTAATCATAAGTCGATTAATTGTTTGCATCCAAAGTTCAAGCAAGTTTGATTTTAAGGACAAATTCAAAAGTATCCTTTAGCAACCACCTGAAAATAGTATAACAAGGGAAGATATAGTGTAGTTATTCAACACAGTTTTTTTTTTATCATATCAGTGCTGCAGAGGTGCCCAGCTGCGAAAAAGTATTCCCAAAGTTAGACATTTTTTTCAGTTTTTGCTTTTTTTGTCACACTAAAATGTTTTTGAATTTAAAATGGGCCCCCAGGTATGGACATTCTGACTGCAATTTGCAAATACTGAAAATCCCCTCTAAAAACATTTACAACTGCTTCTTGTTCGGACACCAAATATACTTAAATGTGCACAATGGAAGGCATCATAGCACTACAGCAGGATCTAACATCAAATGTTTTCCTTATCTCAGTTCATTGCGGTACAGACAATCAGCGCCAAGGATCATTAATGGTGCTCCTAGATTGGCTGCTCTGTTAACGCCAGCTGAAAGGAAGTCTAGTAGCATTGTGCTGAGGTATTTCAGCTTCCAGAGTTTCAACTTCTATTAAATATTTTAGACATGCTCTACAAAAAACTTAAGAGAACAGGCAAATACTTCACAAATAATTTTCAGTTCCGTTCCAATGGACAGTTTTAGAGCATCGATGAATTGTTTAAGGTCTTGGTACAACATCTAAATTGGAGTTAAAAGTCTAGACTTTTACTATTCCACTCAAAAAGTTTTTTTGAGACATTCAGAGGTGGACTTGCTGGTGTACTTTGGATCCTTTATATGGGTAACCAATAGCTGGACATTTTCCTTCGGGATTTTCTTTTAGAGAGCAAAACTTATGCAGTTAATCAATTACAGTTGGCTGTCTAGTTTGATGGTTCCAGACCATCAAACTACTTCCACCCCCAAGTTAGCATAATCTTCTTTTTCTGAAATACTGCGTTAGTAAGATGTAAAACGGCACACACTTTCAAAAATTCCACCGATGTCAGCTTTGTGGGCAAAAGGCAGGGTACACCTGAGGTTATCTCCGTCTGATATTAAAATTGGTTTTTGATGGTTTGAAACATTCAAATGTGACGAAAGAAGCAAAGCCAGAATACTTTTTCACAATCATAACTGCATTTCAGTCAAGTTGCAGTTTCTCTAACTATGTACAGCCACTGACATAAAGAGCCAGGTAACCACAGAGAGTGGTGGGAAATTGACCAGTGGAAAGTTCATGTGACCATAAAGCAATGATTACAATATCTGATCACATGGATAACAGAGTTGGCAGCACGAGCTCACGGATGTGAGTGGGGCAAATTTAAGAAATAATTTGATACAAATCAGAGTCACACAGTCATTGCTGCAGCTCCAGCTCACGTAGCTGGACCCTTAAGATCCAGAAAATCCTCACTGGATCTGAAGCTGAGAAGAAAGATGGAAGAACCTGGCTCCTTGTGGCTTCCCAGACCATAATACCAAGAATAATGTCCATGTCTCTCTTTACAATATTAGTAGATAGGTAGTACTGAGTGCCATTCAATGGAATACACAACCAACATTTATCTCTGAAGACACGATGGCAGTAGTGGTGACCAGTCCAGTGATTCAGGGTTAGGGGAAGTGAGCTGCTTCTGCTGTGGTTTTATTGGAAACCTGTTGATGGGCCAGTGGATCCTATGCAGTGCTGTTTGAAGAGTCACAGTCAAAAATAAACAGCAATAGTTTAGGTCATTTAGCCTGGCATAGAGGGGGGAAAAATCAGGGTTCAAATTTACACCAAGTTATTTATTCATGTACAAATACTAACTTCAAAATGTAGCAAGCAAGCTAAATATTTAGTTTCCAAAACTAAACTAAATATCTAGTTAGTGAGCTAAATATTTAGGTAATATAAGTAAATATTTATATTTACTTTTAAGCTACAAATTTAGCTTCACTCTAAATATCTCGTTAGTGAGCTAAATATTTAGTTTTAAGCTAAATATATTATTTAGCAAGCTTAATAATTACTTAGTGAATTAAATATTTAGTTAATGAGCTAAATATTGAGCCCATTAACAATAACCTCAATATTTACATAGTGACTTAAATATTTTACTTCTACCTAAATATTTACTTAGTGAGCTAAATATCTAGTTAGCAAGCTACATATTTAGTTTGAAGCTACATATTTAGTTAGCAAGCTAAAGATGTTGTTTCAAGCTAAATATTTAGTTAGTGAGCTAAATATTTATTTATCAAGCTAAATATTTTGTTATTGAGCTAAATATCTAGCTTAAAATTAAATATTTAGTACAGACCAAAAATATTTAGCAAATATGCAAATGCATTTGCTCATAGCTGGAAGTGGACTATCAAAATAAAAGCCAGGTGCCTTCATCATAATCTGGTGCAGAATTACGACAGGTGTCAATGACGTAAAAGCTGGATGAAATGCAACATGACCGTTCAGATTGCAGACGAGTTGAAAACAATCAGACACGTCTCTGATTTAGTACCACATGTGGAAGTGGCACAAATCTGATATTTTGGGGGATGAAAAGATTGGAAATGGGTCGCTCAGGCTGCAGTGAAAAAGTCGGATATGGCTTGTTTATGTGTGAATGTAGTCATGGTGTCTTAGTCTCACTATGTGTCTGATTTTACACAAGTCCTTCAGTTCAGATGAAAACTCCTCTGGTGCTGGTTCCACTGATTCTCCCACCGCTGGTCTACATGTGCATTAACTCCAGTCCACATCAGATCACTCCACTGTGGTGTTTCACTTCGGTTGCCAGTGGGTTTATATCAGAAAACTGCTAGCATACTGATGCTTTCCACTGCTGTCTTGTTGTTTCATAATAATGCACTAAAAGGATTGAAAAGGCATAGAACGTTTATATTAAGACACATAGTTGCTCCTGGTAACTCTGTTTATTTAGGTTAGAGTGACTTGTTGGTTGGTTTCTGCACTTTTGTTGCGACTGATCTTAAGGATACGCTGCAAATTCTGTTCTGTTCTATTTGGGCCACACTTGGTTCATTCATGGGGATGTTATAAAAGGGAAATCTAAAATTCATACAATGCATACAACCTGACTACAATCATGAAGGGATTAAAAAGAAATAACATTTCTGTTGCTTGTGTGCGTTACAGAGGGAGTTTTGACCTTTACAGTTCGGTGACATCAAATTGAGTCAGAATCTAACAGAAACGTCGGAATTCTGGTGTTTCTTCGAGCGGTACAGAGGATTATTAGAGAGCAAAATGTCAAAAATAACAGCAATAAATAAAACAAAGAAAGTGACCAAGAGTCAGTCCAATAGCTCTTCACGAACTCTTCCTTCAAAATAGGAGTTCGCTGACTTGTCGAACGAAGCTTCCTAACTACTGTAAAGCATCCAAAGCTGCCATTCTCTTGAGTTCTCAGCAGTTATTTCACTGATAATATCTCTTCATGTCCCATACTTTATAGTACTTTAAGTGATCTTCGTGATTGGCTATTAGGTGCATTCTGCAACAACATATAAATTCACTGTTTTGGTATTCATTGACTGTAAACGGAAATGTTTTTCAGGCATTTGACGCAGCATCGGGAGACGTTCTGCTCCCGTCTTAAGGTTCCAATGTCAGTCTGGGTTCACGGTGGAGTTGCCCGCCCCATCGTCGCTGCTGCCCCCATCAGTGTTGTTCCTAGAAAAGAAGGTCGAAAGCATTTGGCTTCAGCAAGAAGAGAGCAAAAACATGTCTACTTCCTGATATAGGTATTGAGTAACAGACATAATATTTATGGGTTTGTCAATGACTCCCTTCATGTATGTTTACTGCCCTCTCCTGTTTGTTTTTGATTTTGATTTAATTTATCTGTTATCCAGGGTGGGAGAGAAGGAGTTTTATTTATTTATTTTTAATTAAGAACATGTCAGTAGAAAACAACAACAACCTCTTGAGTGCTGTCTGATTCCTGGTGATGAATTCCATTCGCCGAATTTGCACCGAGAACCTGAAAAACCAAACAAACAAAAAAAAACAAAACAGAGATGATACATGTAGACAAATGTCTGACCAGAACATTCAAATATCCAGAGCCCTGTGAACATCCATGACTTCAGATATATTTGAGTAAATTTTAATTAATCTGCCAGGAAAAGACATTACAGAGGAACCCTGGCAATTTGCGGCTCAGTAATCAAGGATTTGTCTGTGGAATTTAACTCTGAATTATTCACAGATATTTGAATGAAAATGCACTTTGGGAAGCAATGCTACATGACATGATATTGTCTGGCATTTACAAAGCAAATTAAACTAGGAGTGCCACTCATTTTCATTGGTAGTGATAGGCTACAACCCCCAAAGAGCCAAAATAAGGACGTGTGGATGTTAGCTTCTATGGTAGATCTAGAACAGCTCCAACTGTACATATTAAGGTACATTTGGTGTTTGAAGTATAAAAATAGCCCATCATACTTCTACTGCTGGCCATGCCCCCTCCCAACATTTACAGTCATACATGAGAATGGATGCAAACAGTTGCGCATATATACGTCTATACGTCTTTGAAAAGCACTAATGGAGCTTCCTGTACAACCAACAACAATGCAGCATGTGGTTTCTGGATGGCACGTCAACAACAAAACGTCTTTTTCTCCCTGCTGGAGAAAAAGATTCGCATGACGCTGCCCCCACCAAGTTCTATTATGAGCATGTTATGTTTAGACTGATGTGCTGGTTCATTTTACAGTTTTTTCTGAAAAAAGTGTCTTCTTTCACAAGATGTTAATGCACATGTTCTGGTCTACTTTCCTATTTATTTAAATAGGAAAAAAAAACAACAACAAAAAAACAGTCAGAATGTGGATGATTTTTGCAGATGTTTTAACTAGCTTTGCTTCCCATTCAAATTCCCCCAACTGACAACAAGCAAATCCACTCTCCAGCTTTTAATATCGATGAAGCTTCTTCAAAGAACATGCATACTCCTTTCTAAACCATTTTCACCTGGCTCTTATCTGGATGTCTTCGCATGGCCTGGACAAGCTTGTCGACTTGCTGGTTGTGCTCCAAGGCGTTCCTCAGGGCGTCTTCGGTGTTGAGCAGCCGCTGGCGCAGGCGGTTAACCTCCGAGTCCAGAGCTGACGGGTCGAGCATGGAGTACCGCCGGTGGTCAGGAGAGGACCGCTCCCTTCCCTGAAACACAAACGCAGACGAGACGAATTATTAACATAAGCCAACAGCAGCAAAGCTCCTGGATACAGAGTGTGAGAGATTACTGGAACCCAAAATCCAAGAATAACTGATCGTTTCTGTTTTATAGTTACTAATTTTGATATTTTACTACATCTTTTTAAATTCCAACTATATCGTGGTAGGAGACATAATTATTACTGTGGTAAAAATGTCCATTTGTTGCTCTTTTAAACCTCCATCTATGTACGTTAGGTATCCACAATGAATAATAATTGACTGAAATATAGTTGATAAATAACACTCTTATTTTAAGTGTGCTAATATACTTGCACTAGAAATTAGACTGTAAAAAAACTTGGTAAGATTTTGTGTTTTTTCTTTGTGTTTGCTCGAAAGTACAACAAAGAACATTTATTAATCATATTACAGGCTTTTAATATTTCTTAACAGGTATCTTCTATTTATTTAATATTTAATGCAGCACACATTTTTAAATTAAGAAAAAAATAAAGTTTTGAAAAAAGAGGATGGACACATTTTGTTCTATGGGATGTTCATGTTTCTGAAAAATGTATTGAAGACAAAAACAGATTCCAACCGTAGATATAAAAATAAAAAAAATATTAGTATTTTGGAGTCATTCCGATTCAATTCAATTAGTGTGATATTAAATCAGACCCATTGTTTGTTCTCACCAGCAGAAGCAATTTTTCTCTCAGGGTTTTTATGTCGTCCTGAAGTTTCTGCTCCTTGACCTTCCACTCAGCCTTGTGCACCTCTCGGCTCAGGTCTTTCTCCACGTCCCGAGAGTGGCGGTGGGACTCCAGGAGCAACACCCGCAGTTCATTCAGACTCCTGGAGCAAAGACAAAAACATTGCAATTCACAAAACAGCAACTGTATTACAAAAACGTCATTATTAATTGGATTTAAAACTATTTTCAATGCCAAAGATGATAAAAGTCCTATTCAGGCAACACATCCACATATTTCTGCAATTTAAAACCACTTTAAGTCTAAAGTGGTTTTATCCTGTGCTCATTTTCAGGATAAAATTATTAGTATTAATGTAAGAAGATAATGATTTTCTACATGTGCTCTGTCTCCATTTTATTTTTGAGGCAAAAAAAAACAAAACAAATCAAGATTTAGAATTTTTTAAAAATTTCAAATAAAATAAATCTAGACTACTGATGAACTGAGCAGCTGTATTCAATAAATTAAAATATGCATTTCAATGAAGCTCGTTTGTCTGATTAAAAGTATGAGTTGAAAATAACCTCTCAGCAGGAAAGTCCACACTTCTGTATTAAAAATGATTTTTACAGGTCTGATGTAATATTCTGATCTTAATTGTCTTGTTTTTATTAGGTATAAGAAAAAATAGTAGAAAGATAGTAGAAATTAGAAAAAATAATTGAATAGTTAACACATAAGGAATTAATTGATTACTGAAATAATATTGTTATTCAAAATAATATATAATTATGGTACAAGTTTCTATACTGCAGCTAAAAGATATACCGAAATATGGTTACAAAAACAAAACCAGCAGCTTCTTTCAGTTGCTTTAAAGGTTATTACTGCCCATCACTCTTTTAAAACCATTCTGGTGTGTTTTATTGTCCACAGAGTTAATTTCCTTTATGAGAAAATGTTGCTTTAAATCAGAAGACCTGTCACCGGGTCACAATAAACACAATAAAATCAAGAAATTATCTGTTGTTTCCAAGTGAGTCGTCTTTATCAGCCTGATGGTGAAACATTTTTTCCTCCTCATACCGTTCTGCTGATTTTTCTCGTCAGTTATTCAGTGAGTCCTGGAGGAGATTGAAAAATCAATCCAGCAGCTACCTTTCTTTCTTCAGCAGCTCCTGGCTGATGCTGACCAGCTGCCCTGATGCATCATGGGACTTCTTGGTCATGGCCTCTAGCTCCGCCTCCACACGCATCTTCTCCTTGGCTACAGCTTCCAATTTCTTTTCCCCAGAGCGAACTTTACTTTCCAGAGCTAATGGAGAAGGAAAATAAAGTTATACTTAATGAGAACTTGATGCAATGAGGTATTTCTGTTAGCCAGAAAATAAAATAGAACAAGCCAAGTCTTTTTTTCCTTAGGACAATGATCCCTTCACCTTTATCTCATGAAGACAACGTTTTCCAAAGAGGAGTAATATGTTGGCTTATGTTTAAATCCATCTGCTAAGTATGTGTCAGAACCTCAATCAAACAGCTGTTTTTCACCATTATTTCCATTACATCTGACTTCTAACCTGAAGTCAGAAGTAATGAGATTTCCTCCTGTTTGTCCCACCATGAACTTTAGACTCTAAAATAAATATTAAAACAATAAAAATTAATTTTATGCTTTAAGAGACAGCCCTTAAAATCTTTTTTTTTTTCTCCATAAATGATTTATGATTCATTCTTCCGAGGGCGTCAGTCTGATTATCCGAGCTGGGTCGAGCACATTTCGAGTCTGTTTGATGTCACAGATCTGTTCAAAACATTATTCTGAAAAGATCAAAAGAAAGAAACCGCGAAGAAGCAAAGAACCGCAGCGTGAACTCTGCCGGTGTTAAAACGGTGTTACCTTTTTCAGGAGATGAAGCTCATCTCAGACAGATTCATCATTACACAGAGAGTCAGATATTCCAAGCCTTTATTTCTTGCAATTTTGACGATTATGACTAACAGATTATGCAAACCCAAAATTTCTCACAAAGTTAGAATATTGTGAAGAAACGAAATATTTAAATCTTTAGCTAACTCAAAACACCAGCAGAGCTTTCAATTGTGGAGAAAACTGCTGACTGGACAGTTATTAACATCCTCCACACTCTGCTAACGAAGCTGGGTCAGATCCTGCATTCAAGCATGTTTATAGAAAGCTGAGATTAAATACTGAATATGAACAAATTTTTCAGAAGCTTGACATTTCTGCTCAAAATATCATTTTTCATATGATGTAATATTTGAATTTGAATTTCAGGTTTTCATACCTAATTGTTGCATATCAAGGCCTGAAATATTTCACTCTCTGTGTAGTAGATCTACATAATACATGAGTTTCACTTCCTGGAATGGATGACAAAAAAATATTGAACTTTTCCATGATATTCTGGTTTTTTATTTGTAAATGCGTTTGAGTAAAATTAAATATTTCAAATTCTAAACAAGAAAAGAAAAGAAATTTAAATTTTTACAAAATATGTTAAACTGAAATGTAGCATCTGTGTATGATGTGTATAAGAATGAAGACCATCAGAGCTCAACAACTTTTACCTCCAATCTGTGTTTTCAGAGCTTCGACCTGGGAGGAGAGTGTGAAGACTTCTTTTTCCCTTTTCATCAACTTCTCCATTGTTTCTGAAGAGAAAAAAAAACATTAATTGCATAAATCCTGTTAGTAGTTAATATGTCTTAAGCAATCATCTTTGGCCTCAAAATTTGTTGAACATGCAGCAGACAAATATAAACTGCAGCATTTTTTTCTGGGCCAACTCAAAATTGGCACATATTTTAAAAATACTTTTATTTTTTAAATGTTCCAAATATTTTGACACAAACATCTTCTGTCATTACATCCATCCCTCATTCTTGCCACAGTGACTGTAGAAACTGTTGCGTATCAGCTTGTGCCTGCTTTTTAAACGTGCTAAACATAGATGCAAACACAGCTCCTGCAATCTGGTTCAGGCTTAAGAAATCGCATTGCAGTCATTACATCTCTATATACTCCTCCCAGTATTTTGCACTTACTGATAATCAGCATATGTTCTGCATATTCATAAAGGCAGACATGCAAAATTAATTGCGCCTGCAATGCAAATCAGTTTTGTCTGTGCTATCAAGATTGCGTCTGTTTTCATACATGCAATACTTTAAAAGATCATTCCCAATCTAACAAGTGCCATCAAGCAAATGATTATGTGCAGAAGATAACCTGCTACTAAATGGATATAAATACCTTCAATATTCTGTTTCAGCTTCTTCTTCTCATCTGATATTTCATTATCTTCTATCATCTGAAACAGAACAAAGAGCTGTAAAAACATTCCACATGAGGGTAAAGCAGAGTAACGGTGAGCTCAGATCCTCTCCTCAGCTGCTTACGTTTGCGTCGTGAGGTTTAAAGTGGTCTGCCTGCACAGCCTGCAGCTGGTTTGCCGTCACCCTCAGTTTCTCCTCCAGCTTCTGGATCTCCTCCTGGCTCTCAGCCTGGGCCTTCTGCAGGGCCTGGTAGTCCGTCATCTTCTTCTCTGACAGCTCCAGTCTGTCTCGAAGCTCTGTCGTTGTTTTGTCCCGCTCCACCCGGAGCACCTCCATCTCTGCCAGCCTGGCCTCCGCCCTCTGCAGCTTCTGGGAGGCCTCGCTCAGCGCCGCCTTGGTGCTCTGAGCCTCCATGTCAGACCTGCCTTCATTCAGCTGGTCTCTGGCCTCCTGAAGGCGATTGCAGAGATCCTCGCGCTCCTTGATCAGAATGGCGGCTTCGATCTTGTGTTTGGCCTTCAAGTTCTCCACCTCCAGCTGATGCTCCATCTTTAGGCTCTCCAGAGTGGTCCTCAGCTCCTGGGCGTCCTGCTCCTGGCCTTGTGGAGCAGACTGACTTCTGTTCAGCGATGCCTTCAGCTCCTCCAAGGATCGTTGATGGTCAGTCACCAACATGTCGAACTTAGTCTGTGGAAAACACAAAACAAGTCACATTTAGGCTGAAATCAAGAAAGTGCCGTTAAAGTAATAAGTAATGAAGTGTCGCCGCTGTTCTACCTTAAGCTCTACAATCTGAAGACCAAGCAGTAAGAGAGTACCTTCCAGGAGTCCATCATTTCCATGTTCTCCTTGGTGGCTTGTTGGACTTTCTGCTTCATCTCGCCGATCTCAGCGCTCTGTTTCTTCACAACCGTCCTCAGTGACTCCACCTCCTGCTGGCTTGCTGCCAACGCTGTCTCGTATTTTTCTTTGAGCTCGCTGCTCTCCTTGTGGTGCTCGCGGCCCACCGTCAGCAGCTGCTCACGCAGCAGGACGGTCTCCGGCGGGGCGTCGGTCCCCGGGGCCTCCTGCTGGGAGCTCGCGTCGACCCGTCTGAGCTGACCCTGGAGGTCTTTGATCTCAGCCCTTCGGAGGGCGAGCTCCTCCTCCAGCTGCATGATGCGACTCTGCTCTTCTACGGTGGTTTGCTGATGAGACACAAAACAACTTCCGTCACTTGTTCTGAGACGTTTCCTTTCAGAGGGTGAAGACGAAGAACTTCAAACTGCGACCCGCAGAACAAAGAAAATCTAAGCCAGGAAACGAGCAGAGATCAGGCTTCAGGACAACAGAAATCAAAAGAGAAACTGCTGAAGACTTGAGGCAGTAAAGTGCATTGCAGTGGATATAAATGACAAATAAAATATGTGGACAGCGACAGATTGGTCAACGTTTGGCTCCCTCTCATATTCAAACACATCCATTAATTAAAAACACCATTTAGCTTTTTGTCGTTATAACATATCAATTGATTCAGGCATGTTGGAGTTGGAGAAGAGATGCAACTAAAAGTTATAGGACAGTAGGTCTTAATGCTGGGGCCCCCCTGACCTGAAGTTTTTCCTCAAACTAAATACACAGAAGAGTAATCCCTCTTTTAAGCCACGTCTGAATGTCCAGCTCCCTGGTTTATCCTCCACAGAGCAACCAGAGCCACCACCACAGCCCCGTTGGTGGATCAAGTGAATGGAGATGTCTCTTCAGTCTCCTAGGGTCTAGCTGACACCTCTTCAGTCTCTGGATATCTGAGTGACACCAGCGCATCTTCAGTTTCCAATAGTCTTGCTCATGCAAACACTTGTGAAGTCTCTGAGGGTCAGAGTGCTGACACCAATTCAGTCTCCAAGGCTTCAGATATCACGTCTTCAGTCTCCAAAATTAAAGGCATCATGTCTTTAGTCTCCAAGGTTCCTGAAGTCACCTCTTGAGTCTCTAAAGCTCCAGACACCATGTTTTCAGTCCAGGTAAGACCAATCCCTCTTCAGTATGTGATGGTCCAGCTGATGCCAAATCTTTCATAGTCTCTGAGAGTCAGACCAACGATTCCTTAGTCTCAGAGGATCTGGTCATCATTGTAATCCACAATGGTCTGGCTGATGTTGATGCCACTTTGGACACTAACTCCCTAGAGCTCCGTATTACACCCAAAACTTGGATACGAAAAAAGGTGAGCTGTCATGAAGCATTTCTTATGTGGCTCTACCACATATTTTATAAGACTTGAGAGATTTTACTTCAAAATTAATCAAATACCCATCTACCAAGTGAAACAGAAACATACGTAAAACAGTTAAGTTGATTGTTACGACACTGTTTGTTTACAGGCATGAAATTGAAGTAGGTTGGATGAAACACAAATGTACAAATCTGCGAGCTGACCAAGCAAGTACAATTAAACAACAGGTCAATATTTAACCAGCATTTAACCCTGTTGATTTGTTTATCCGTCTCCTGAAGAAGATTGTTGCTGACTTTGCTGCCCTGCTGTGTAACATTATTCTGTTCTTTGCAAGGTTAATTAAGACTCCATTTACAGGCTGGGATCCAAAACGATGAATAATGAGGCACTTAAAAGCAGACCAGGTGATTATCTTCTGTAGGTTTATAATCCTAGGCAACAATTTATGCAGCTAGATTTCCTCTCTATTAATATAAAAGCAATAATTAAGTGAGATTTAAGTCTTTTTTATTATTAGAGCCAAATCTTGCTGATGCATAAAATAGTTTCTATCCTGATAGCCATTAGGGAACTTTGTCTTTATTTCAGGAGACTAGCATCAAAGTAATGGTATCAGCAGGATAATAAAAGCTGAAAGATATTAAAGTTAAAGTCAATGCATCGTTTCCAAAATGTATAAATGAGCCAAATGATCAATGTGTCACTGTCCAAAGAAGCAGAAGATGAGAGAAGGCCATTTTCTGTTTGATCATCTAAAAGCAGCCAAGCAAATGTGAGGAAGCCAACAACAAACCTGAAAAAAGTGTCAGTTCTGTAAACATTCCACACACACACGCACGCACGCACGCACACACACATCTGTATTCAAAAAGAAGGTCGAGGAGAAAGACCTGCTGCATGACACACAGTACAACCGTGTGGAAAAACAATCGGCTGCAGAGTTTTAAACACATTCTCCTGAACTGCATCCAGATGCAGAAACACAGGAGTGAAACCAGAAAACGGAAGAGTCTATGCAAGGTTAATGTCGCCGAGAGCATCTGAAGTCAATTTGAAGTCGAGAGTTGAGACAGCTCAGCAGCGGATCAAAGCCAAAACAAGATGGCATCTTTGATTTCACCTTGGTTCTGTTGCTCAACCTCAAGGATTCTGCAACATGACTGCGTCTTCCCTGTTGACAGAAGCAGTAATCAAATGTTTCAGAATGATTAGTTGTCTTCAAAATCTTGAAGGAAAACAAAAAAGAGTGGCACCCTGTTTATTATTGATGGGACTCTCACTAGGAGGTGCAGCGCAGCAAATAAAGGCTCTTCACACGACATCATGGAAATGATCTCTATGATTTATCCCACAATCATCCACAAACGTTTAAAGCTTTAAAAATTACAGAACCACACAACAATGGATATGGAGCTAAAGGATATCCATCCTGGAGAGTGTGCATAAAGTAAACAATGAAGCTGTCTGCCTGCTTGTTGTGTCACTTTGTTTTTTAGCATCAGTAGTTGTTTGATTCCTGCTTTATTTTACAAAAGTACAAAGGAAATGATCAAATCTGGGATCTGATACTTACAACAAGCTGACATAAATAAAGCAAAAACTAAACTAAGGTAAGTTAAAGTAAGCTGAGCTAAAGTATCTTAAAATAATAAGCTGATAAAAACTAAACCCCCTTTCCCTTAGCCCAACCTTATAAACTAAAATAAGCT
Organism: Poecilia formosa; assembly: GCF_000485575.1. Classification (NCBI taxonomy): domain Eukaryota; kingdom Metazoa; phylum Chordata; class Actinopteri; order Cyprinodontiformes; family Poeciliidae; genus Poecilia; species Poecilia formosa. The sequence continues at coordinate 512,172 of NW_006800091.1, read as the reverse complement.
AAGCTATGGAAAGATTAAACTCAGATAAAATAACCTAAGCTAAAATATCCCAATACAAAATAAGCTAAACTAAGGCAAAACTAAACTAACATAAGCTAAATAATGCTAAACTAAAATATCCTAACCTAACATAAACTAAGATAAACTAAAGTATCATAAAATTAAATAAGCTAAAGCAAAACTAAACTAAACTAAGGTAAACTAAAATAAGCCAAGACAAAAATAAAGATAAGCCAAAGTAATCTAATGTAAAATAAAATGAGCTAAAGCAAAAACTAAACTTAAATAAGCTAAAACAAGCAAAGCTAAGGCAAAACGCAACTAAAATCAGATAAAATAAGCTAACCTGAGTTAATACTTTATTAGGCTGCACAGTGGTGCATAGCTGGAAACATATTGTTGGTCATTTACATGCTCTCCTTAAGCATGAATAGGTTTTCTCGTGGTACTCCAGCTTCCTCCTACAGTCTAAAAATATAACAATTATGACTGGTCACTAAGTCAATTGTAGGAGTGATTAGTTACCAGTATTAAGATATTTTTCAGTAACTGGAAACACAGACGAAGATCAACGCAGGTAGAGTTGACAAAAAAATGCAAATTATATTTTAATTATATCTATATTGCACAGGTAACTCAATTAATATTCTGTAAGTTTATAATCGGCATTCCTCAGGATTAAATTAAAATGCAGAAACCAAAGGCAGACAGGACATGACTTCAACCAGAGCAGCTTATTTTAAATGCTGTTGACAAAGAGGCAGAACACCACAGGACAGTAAGCACAGGCAGCGGGCTCATGCTTTTTACCCTTCGCCTCTCTAATTCTTTCTGGAGCGCCTCTGCTCTCGATTTTTCGAGCAGCAGACTCTGCTCAAGCTGACGAATGTGGGCATGTTCCAATTTCGTCTGAGTCTACGGAAAAACACAAAGACACAGACAGAAAAAGGAAAGAGAAAAAGGAAAGGCTGAAAGGGAAAAAAAGACGAATGCAGATCAGAGAGGAATAACCCAGCGGAGCGGCAACAGATGATCAGAGTGAAGCTGAAGATTCGTTCGAGATCGGATTTCATCAAGTCAGCATTTTGCAGATTCCATTCTGTTTTATAGCCGATTAATACAAAAGACATAAAAGTTCTTTAACGATTCAATGTTTGAAGATTCCATTGACGAAGTACAATAAAATATGAATTGAAGGCTTCAGTGATGTGAGAACTTTGCCATTAATATTTGACAGTATTTGAGAATCTATGAAATGCATTTTTAGACGTCAGTTCTTGACTGTGCCACGGAAAAACTGCGAGAAACGTATCGAGAAGGAAAGCTGACAAATGTTTTGGGTTGCCATGTCCTGGATGTACTGGATCTACACCAACATGTTAACATGAATGAAGTCCTGTTGGTTTCTTCTGAACGTCTTAATAATTATTCCAAAAAATAAAAGAGTTAGTCAACAGCGATCTTTAATTAACTAACCTTTAACCTCCATGCAGAAAAACAAACTCAGGGACAAAAGCAAAATTTTATTAATTTGAATGTATGTGCGGTTGAGTGGGGGTAGGGTGGCTTTCTGGAACACAACGGCTCGGCTAATGTTCTTTTTTTAATTTTAGAAAAAAGTTGAAATAAAAACAAATTCCAGTTTGAACAGTTTCTTCATGGAATAATTGCACTGAACTTCCACAACATTAACAGCAAAACTACCAGTAACATATATTTGATATATATATATATTTTATCTTTAGTTTGAAATAATGTTTAATGTTCATTCCTTTTTAGAAAACCTTAAAAAAAGAAATACAAAAATGTTCACTCTTTAGCAATATTTATTTTAGTGGATATTTCATATTAAAAAATTGTCAAATGGTAATGTGATATCAGTGTCTAAAGGTGAGCCTTATTTAGTTTGACTGAAGGAAAAAATGGCTCTTTGGTTGCAGAAATCTGATCTGGAGCATTTTTCTGTCTAAGACTCATAACTGAACTAATCTGACCCTCATGAAACCCCTGACAATGGCTCTGAAATGCCATGTTTATCTTGTCCACAGACGACACTGAGTGTTAGTGAGTTGGACAGGTATTTTATGCTGATAATTACCTCCAGGTCTCCTTTGGTGATGGACTCTTCTTCCACTCTGAACTGGAGGTCCTCCACTTTCCTGTAAACATTTAAACATGTTGATTATTACGAGGGAAGCCAAGAACAAAGTTTCGTCAAATGACTCGGAGCAATCATGCAAACCGACAGAAAACCAATTTACCCGCTCACTGGGAATTTATTTTAGTAATTTCTCTAGCTTAAGATAAAAAAAGCATATTTTGACCTGGTAATCAAAAAAGCACAGTTTATGATCATTGTTTTATTCTAAAACCAAAGGACTATTAAAGGTGACCTATGATGCTTTTTGGACAGGTTAGGATATGTCTATGGGCTTTACAAAACATGTTCATTTAATTTGTTGCACAAAATCATCCTTAGATAATCAGATTTCAGTCTGCTCAGTTCTGATTATTTTGAGCTCCTTTCAGAATGAGCTTTAAATCCAAAGAAGCTGCTGCTGGTCACGCCCCCCAACTCAACGTTTACATTTACATGTATAACCGGCTGCAAACAGATGTGCAATTTTACACCCGTACATCTATGAATAGCAGAAGTGAAGCCTCCTGCACAATCAACAAGAATGTAACAAGTGCTTTCTGGATGGTAAGTCAACAACAAAACACTTGTCTTTTTCAGCAGCCATTGTACAGTGCATACAGCAGTAAAACCAGCTGAGTAAACGTGACAGAGTTGCTAGGTAACGGGCCGGGTTTCGCTGGGGTTGCTAAGTGAAGGGCAGTGCGAGTTGATTTGTTACGTTAAACTCCAAAGGCTTTTGAAACAGCTTGTTTTCCAGACACCAAGAAACATTAACTTACTGCCAAAAAACACTTGGGTGGTTCTTTGGATTATCAGAAGATTATCATGGCCTGTTTGGTCAAAAAAGGCCAGCTTTTGTAGATCATAATTGATTTCTAAAAGCAATAAAAAGGGTAAAGCATCCAAGGGACTGAATACTTTTTACAGGCACTGTATGTTTCCGATCCAAAATGATTCACAGACAACATTCAACTAAATATTGCATGTTTTGTTGACAGCTGTGGTCACAGAGAGGCAAGTGAGTGAGATCACCTCTTCTCCTCTTCGAGCTGATTGGCCAGTTCCAGCTTGTCTTTCTGTGTGCTGGCCAACATGGTCTGGACCTGCTGGAGGGAACTCTCGTTCTCCGTCACGTACTGAGAACACAGGAGAAGACGACTGATTCAGGTTTGTTGCGTTAAAATGCACCGGATGCCCACAATCTCTCTGTACCTGCACATGCTGAGCCCTGAGGACGTTCAGCTCCTTCTCCACCTCGCAGATGTGGCTGGTTGCCTTGGCAACCTCGGCGCGCTCCAGGTCCCTCTCGGCCAACAGCTGCTCGATGTGCTGCTGCTTCTCCTTCAGGGCCTCCTGGAGCGCCGTGGTGCCCGAGATCTTCCGGGCGTAGCGCGACGACGTCTCAGTCAGCTTAAAGCGAGAAGGAAGATGAAGCATTAAGAGACGAGTGTTGAATCAGCTGCCTGGACGTTTGTTGCCAACCCGCTGCGTACCATGTTACCCTAAACATCACAGTATTGTGACAGAAACATAGGACGAAAATTAAACACTGCAAAAACACAGAATATTACCAAGTATTTTTGGTCGAGTTTTGAGTGGAAATATCTTAATTCTTAAATTTGAATTATTTCAAGTGTACCACACAAGAGTGTATTAGGGCTATTATAGCTAGAAACATTTAAAAAGGAGTAGATTTGCGTGAAAAACCCCCTGAAATATCTGAGTTGGAAAAGTCGAACATTTTCAAGGAAATAGATTTTCTGGGATTGATTATCAGGATTTTTCTAAAACAAAGGCAAATTTGTTTTTTCTCAAAAATTTACTCATTTTTTCTAACGCTCTACAGTCGCATACACTTGAAATAAGACAAAATTAACTTACAAGTAACTTTTCAGCAAGATATAGGAGCTTCTTATAATTCTGGAATATTGAATAGAACGTATTAGTTCCTCTGGAAGATTATCTCATAACATGGGAAGCATGTCTTGTTACAAGTGAAATAATCTGTCAGTGGAATTAGTACTTAAAAAAAAGCTCCCACTTCTGTCCAAAAATACCCCTATGAATAAAGAGTCGGCTCAAAACATCCTCATCTTCTTCTTCTTCTTCTTAAAAGAATTATTAAGTATTATTATTATTCTTGAGCATACTACATAAACAAAAGCTGCAAAATAGCATTTAAACCATGTATTTCCTACTTAAAAATATGTCACAATGCAACATGTTGTTTGTCCACTAGAGGGACCTCTTTTCAAAGATTTCCAGGAGGGTTTTATTTTGGTAAGGCTGTTTGTTTTTAACCAGAATTAACCAGAGATATGAAGATTTAGCTTCAGCAGCCAAATAAGAGAACAAAAAATAAAAATATCTTTGGAGATACTCATTTTCTTGCAAAAACAGAACATACATTTAATGTAAATTTCTACCAACACACTAGCTATACAGGTACTAGAAAATCCTCTGTTCTTTAGCACTCGGCTCAATGAAAGTGACGGGGCAAATATTTTTGAATATCTGGTGCTCAGTCAGGGTGAGCCGCCAGATAATTCACAGAGCTTGCTTTCAGTGCTGTCTGACGCCGCTGCCAACAATTAAGGAAAGTAGAGGGGAGTGCTCTCCGTCCAAGTGTTGGCTTGTAACCAGAAGCTAGAAATCAATGTGAGATACTCTGATGCCCCATCTACTTCAGTCTGCTGCCAGGGACCACTCTGATTCTTAGTCTTAAAGAGACAGTAGGTCTGGTTTAGGCTGCGGCTAAACCAGTTCCTTAACTTCTTCTTTCAATTTGGAGAATGTTTAAAACTAGGCTGGTTAACCATGTTTACTCGCTATCTCTGCAGTTAGATGAGAAGACCCCAACAAGTCATGTCTGGGGGGAAAAAAATAACAACACTTAACAAGAAATGCTCAATAATAAACCAAACAATTTTTAGATTGCTGAGTCACTGATTTTCTGCCTTTTCTGGGAAGAAGGAAGGAAGGGCAATATCATCACTCTTTTCAACAAAAATAAGCATTTAAGCCGCATATAAACAGGAAATTACAGAAAACTATAAGCAATGTGGGAAAGAAGTAATAAAATCCTGAGTGACAGAAACGTCAGGAAGCCACATGTTTATATTATTGGTATTTTTACAGTGCTTTATATATTGTAGATATACAGTTTAGAGAGTAGATTGAAAGTTAACATGTAATGGGAATTAATGGGTGAAAGTAGAGAAAAATGCCTATGTATAACATCCATATTTAGAGATGAAACTATGAGTAGAACACAGTTTAAATCCAATTTCATGACAAACCTTGTGATAAACCTGTCAATGGAGTTTCACTTACCCAACAACCACTAGAGATAGGCAACCCTGTAGTGAGTTATGCTCCAACTCTAGATACGTTCACACAGCAAGTCTTGATGCTCAATTTCTGATATTTTGCTGAAATCTGATTTTTTTGTGTGTGATGGTTCATACTGCTAATTAAATGTAAAAGTGTCTGAAAACAGACTTCTGTTTGAACAGCTTATGACCTCAAAGCGACCTCTATGTCCAGAATAACGTCGACGTCTCACAGCGGTGCACTCTCAAAGTTGTGCCCAGTATCTTCAGAGGTTTTTGCATCATTTCAGAAGTTGGTTCAGGTTTATGACGCATGTCTCACATCAATGACGTAAAAGACGGATAAAATGCGTTCAGACTGAAGACGCTCAGATACACATGTAGTTTAGTACTACGTACAGAAGTGGCACACATCAGCTTTTTTGCTGTGAAACGATCCGAACTGAGCCGTGCAGATGGTTGCGTTTGTCTGCTGACTGAACGGAGCCAAAAACATTCAAAGGCATGTTTGCTGCTTTTGACCTCCAGACATGGCTACGTTTTAAGGATTCCAGAAGTTGAAGTAAGTGATGTAAGATCTGCAGGGGGAAGCCTGGCTTGGTTTTTATGAAAATACGACTGACCAAGACGTGAGCGATGAGATCTGCTCATCCAACCCTCCACAAGAGAGCAAACACACACACACACACACGCACACACGCACGCACGCACGCACGCACGCACGCACGCACGCACGCACGCACCACTGACTGCCAACCAGATCCTTTAAACTGCTCGTCACACTCATGCTGAAACAGCCCGTCTGCTATCAGCATGAGCCTGGAGCGCACTGCAGCCGTCTTACCAGTCCAGCTCGGCTCGGGCGTCCACCCACAGAGGAGGCCACCGAGCTGACTGAACTGATGGAGGAGCTGCTGGGGCTGTGGGCCAGGGAGGAGACCCCCATGGCCACCCGCTTGCTCTTCTTGGCCTTGGCCGGGCTGGTGGAGGGGAAGCCGATGCGGATCACCTTGTGGATGGGAGCAAACAGGCCAAACTTTGGAAGGCACTGGAAGTATCTGGAAAAAGGGAGGAGAAAGGGATGCTTGGTACTCTGATTACCATGGAGACGATTGGGAAAAAGTAAAATATTATACAAGTTTGTGCTTCATATGAAATGCTTGAGTTTAAGCAATTTAATAATTCAACCTCTTAAACAAGGTATTTTTTGAATCACTTTTCTTCACATTTTTCTTTTGGGACTGCAAGAGAAACACTGGAGTTGTCAACACACTTCTTATTAGTGCGACTTTTCTCCAAAACAGCACAAGAAGAAATGCATTTTGTGTCAAGAATGGGCTGATTTCATATGGATTGGAAAAAAGCTGTCCTTATAGATTTTGATCCAGGAAGAAGCTACAGTCCATTGTGACACATTTTTGTTGACTTTCTTTCCTGTTTAGCTATGAAACAACCAGATGCAGCAGTGACATACTTCCTGGCTTATTTAGTGTACAAACTGACAGCTTTAAGCATGACTTCTCTATGGAGGATGACAGGTGTAAACACAATGCAAATGTCAAATTACACTTCAAATGCATTAAAAACAAAATGCCAAAGAAAAATGCTGCAACTGCAGAAAACTGAAACAAAAGGGAAAATTATCCAAACAGCAAAAGAACAGCAGCAAGTATAAAACATTGCAAACTTGCGCCGCAAAATGGAAATCCTCCACAACACTAGGGGGGCAACTAGTTGATCATATGGACCGGATGCTCAGTAAAGATAGGATTTCCAGAAGAAAGATGGAAAAAGGAAGAAAATTGTATGTCATACTTGAGTTTACAAGTTTACATTAGTTTTTCAAACAGTGTCTTTTACAATATTATAGAAGAGCAGCAAGTTGGTAATATGTCCTACTCCAGACTCCCATAGTGGCCTGATGCACTTATGAGTTTGTAACGTTTTACATTTGCAGTTGTTTTTGCTATTGGCAGCATGTTTTATTTTTGCTTCTATTGTCTATAATTGCATTTGCATTGTTTTACTGCTGTATTTGTTTTTGTGTGTGTGTGTGTGTGTGTTTTGGAGTGTTTGTAGTGCATTTCACCATTTGTTTCTGCATGTTTGCACTTCAAACATGCAGCACAAGAAGAAATACGTTTTGCACGACAGGACGTTTACCATAAAATCCAACCCAAATGGTCTTCTCATCTCTAAGTTTCTGTTTAAAAGTAACACCTTCCAATTACTTCTGCGATTGTCTCTTACATAGAAAGTACTCCTTGTTCAGTACTTGTGTGTTTTTCTGTCTGTGTGTTGGTTATGGAAGATGGCCGCTCGCACTGAGGTTCTGGTTCTGCTGTGGGTTTCCTTTTGTTTAAGTAGCAAAAGTGTAACGATTTAATAAAAATGTAAAACTAATAATTAGATGGTTCATATAACTGGCATTTAATAAATAATTGTCTTTATAATTGCATGAATACATTAATAACATTCTCAAAAACATAAATGGAGCAAAAATGATCTGGGGTCAGTTGCAGTGATCCACATCCTTCCCCTTGATTTCCTTTTAGGGGAAACAGCAGAGGAATTTCAGGAGCTTGTAGTTTACGGTGTGTGTAGATGTGAGAGCGCACCTTGTACCAGCGACTGCACCATCGTTCTTCCCTAGGGGCTCATCCAGTTCCACCCCGCACCATTCACCCTTGGCGAAGTCCGTTTCCCCCATGTAACGTATTACTCCCATCTTAGAGCCTCCCACCTGAAAACAAAGATGGCCGTCAGACTGATAAAATTAACATGAAGTCAATAAACGTTTACGCTGACTTGGAGATTATTGACAGAGTGATGTTGTACCATGGCGGTGAGATATCAGGCGTCACTTCTAATTTTAAACGTAGTACAAAGACAGTTATTTATAAAATGGAGGCATTCCATTTCACGGTACCATGTTGCATCCATTGGGAAGGCCATTCCCATTAATGTGTTAGTAGGTCCCGATAACGTCGCACTCCATATCATTTTGCGGAAAACAGAAGTATGATTCATGCAGGTTTGTAGAAAAAACATTGCAGCAGAGGTATTCTTTTATTACTCCGAACAACCGGTTTGAGATGTGGCCAATAAAGTGATGAAGAGCGGTCACAAAAGGAGCGTTTTGCACTGCTGAACAATGGACCCATTCACAAACTGATGCTTTTCTGCTAACTCACATGCTGCTTTGGAGCCTGCTGAGTGAAACTACTGAAGTGAAAAGAAGAAGCTTAGAGAAGAAAATAATAAAAAATATGAAAACTTCAACTTTTAGCCTTTATAGTGTCACTCATCTGTTTCATCTCCTTTAGCGCATTTATTCAGGGAAACGGTATTCCAACAAGGCAGCTGCAGCTTTTAGAAATGTATGGGGAAAAAAAAAATCACCAGTCACTAATAATTCATCCACAACGTCACATCACTGGGTGAAAATAATGGTTTCCTGTTGGGAGGACAGTCTAAGCTGCACACTCTGGAGCTGGTGAATGTCTCTCACACATGGCGAGCACATGCATGACACACATGAAAACACTCCTGACATCCCATTTCCTCAGGAAGTGACTTCAGGAAAGCAGGATCTTCCTAAATGAAGTTTTTTTTTTTTTCTAGAAGCATCCTGCTGCGGCACTACGTTTCAAACGTTAAATCAATATTTAAAGATTAAACTTTGTGTTTGCAGTAAACTTGGTTAAGTGCAGAAACTTGAGAATATGAGAATGTGTTACCATATTTAACAGATGTAATATCTCCCTATGGTATTTACGAGATTTATTCCTGGCCAAACAGGATGATTTTGTTTTTTCTAAGAAAAGTGTGAGAGGAGAACAGTTCGAAATATGAGTACAATAGAATTTGGTGGGATAAAAATTAAAAGCTTAGTGTTCTTTTAATAGTTTCTAATCAAATCTTTATAAAAAATATATAGTAGTATAATACATAAAATGTATTTCATTCATAAAATTAATTAGCTAAAATGATTAAATAAGTAATTCAAAAACTGTGCAAGATTTTGAGCTCCATTTTTGCCACCTGATGTTAGCAACATCTTGGTTGCTAAGTGACGTGGTTTGCTGAGGTGAGAGCAGGACGCCCATCTATTGTCAACATGTGTTGATATTTGATCAGTAGTTATCTTGAGGCGCTCATTGGGTGAGAGGCGGTATACACTGTAAAAACATTAAATCTTACCAAGTATTTTATTTATGTCTTAGTATATATATAAAAAGAGAAGCTAACTTAGAAGTAACTTTTCAGATAGATGTAGAATCTCATTTCAAGTCAATGTTCGTACTAGATCATCTGGCAGATTATTTCACTTATATCAAGACATTTTTTCTATAAGTGAAATAATCTGAGTATTTACCTCTACAAAGGTTTTAAAAATCAGCTCATCCAGTTTTCCACAGAAATTCACATAAAATCAACAGATCTACGCATTTGTTCTCGCTAATACATAGTTGTGAGTTTACAGTAAATTTTCCTCAAAAATATATATTGGAATCGGCAGGTCAGGCTTTTTAAACATCGGTGATCGGGCAGAAAATATATATCCCTAATAAACTGTTAAAATGTTATTAATTTAGGAGAAAATGTTAAGATTAATTAATAGCAAATACAGGTGACATATTTAAAAAGAGAAAGCAGTGAATTTGGGGTTGTTGTCAGGCACTGTTGTCCTTCTGTGACTCCACAGAAACGTGCGATGTCACAAGACGTTAGGCAGAGAATGTCTGTCAGCGTGGCCGGCAGACGTCTCAGCGAATCAGGCTTAAAACGTCACCAGGGCGTCGTCTGCAGAGATAAAACTACTCCTGCCTTTCACAACGTTTAATCCGCAACATGTATAATTATTCTGTTACCAAAAACGCTTGAATTTGACAGAATTATCAGAAAGGTTCCCAGTCAGCGCAGATGAACTCCTCCTCAGGGTGTCCCCTCTACTGCCATCGTTTTAGAATTTGACACCAACTACAGAGAAACAATCACCCGCTTTGTGTCCACAGCGTGTAATCTGAGTTTGTGCTAATTTCACAAAATATCAGAGGCCGACACGACTGGATAGCAGCGCATCCGCGCCACGGCAGCCAGATGGATTTCACTGGCAGAGGCTTAGGAAATAGATGGATTCACTGATCAATGTGTCAGCAGTGGACGCTCCTCTCCTTAAGTGCTGAAAGTAATCCAGAGTGATTTATAATATTGAGCGGCGTGGAGGTGCTAGTCATCCCCCTCGCCCATCAGTAAATGGAAAGCAAAGGGAGCCAGGGTCAAATTTATCAGAGGGGGAACGGTGTAGCCGTCCGATGTCACTCCTAACTGTTGGAGAGGGTTAGAAGACGACGTTAAGGGCTCTTCTAACATATGCCTGTTTCTCTTCTGCTCAGGTTCTTTTTCTGCAGCTGAAATGTGGTGAAAATTTGACATACAGATTCAAATGTATCTCATAATGTATGTATTGCTAAAGGGCTTGCTAATATCCTTTAGAAAGTCACACACAAACATTGATTTCTGTTGGCAGCAAGAAACTTCTGGTGTAAGTCTGGTGGATATTCAACCCCTCTACAGCTCGAGTTCGGTTAGGCCAGAGGTTCCCAACTGTGGGGCGCGCCCCCTAGGGGGGGGCACCGTGTCATTGCAGGGGGGGGCGCGGGAAGCCGTCTGGATGAAAAACAAAACAAAACATGAACACTGTATGCGCTGGGTTTTTACCTTAGAATGGCCAACTCTGTTATTCCTATGTCAATTTGATACAGTAGAGGCTTCCACACTTCCCATATTTGTGTCCTCTGTCACTTTTATCAGCAGTTAAAACTATTTAATCCGTTGTTAACATGTTGTAACCTGTTTTTCCGAGCCGCCTTTAAACGCAACATGAGTGCTACGACGCTCGCGCTGGGTTTCCACCTGTGAAGGAGACCTGCTGCTGCTGTGCGGAGCCACGTAGGTTTGTGTTAGAATCACGGCTGCAAACCAGAAAAACGCAAAGAACTTTTCACAGTTTTTCCCTCCAAACTAACCGACTGAGTTGAGTAAAGCTGTTGGATGCAGGTAATGTTAGCTAAAAGATGACTAGATAATATCAATACAAGCTAATATCAATACAGAACCTTAAGCTTAACAAGCACCTTGTAGGCTACCGATGTTGGTAGGCTACAGATGCCCCCCCCCTGTCGTTTCAACCAACCAGACAGCCATTTGTAATCCATAGGGGGGGCGCAGAAAATGTTTGGAAACCACTGGGGGGGGGGGCACAGAAGAAAAGGTTTGGGAACCACTGGATTAGACTATTTGGAACTCAACTTTTACTGGATATAGAGAGCTATTTTCCAGCAATACTGAACACTAGAAAGTGTTTTACACTTGAGGCATGTTCACCCAGTTTCACCCAGAAATGTGCACATTTATACCCTGAATCACAGATCAGTAGGCAAACTGGCCTTAAGTGCCTTGCCCAGGGGCCCATTGACATGACTGAAGGAGCTGAACCTACAGCCAGAGTCGCCCTAGATGTTTCTACACATTTTCTTGTCAAAACTCCCAACTTTTCCAGACTCATGTTTTTATGGATGGATGGACAAATGAAAGTATCAATCAATAGATTGTTTAGACCCAGGGGTGTCCAAAGTGCGGCTCGTGGGCTATTTGTGGCCCCTGGATTGATTTTGTTTGGCACCCAAATGATACAAATGTGGCCCACCATCACAGGTGGCTGATGCAGATGTGGACTTTAAATTTTTAATTAGGGGAAATTTTTTACTGATAAATTAAAATCTTGTTATGCCTTGTTTACTGTTCAGCAGAAAGAAAAAAATCCTTGCAGTTTTGATACTTTTCTGCCTTCTGGATTGCCAAATGTAATTTAATTTGGCCAACAAGACAACAAATATGACCCTCTCTCCCCGTTCAGAATTTGAATGCCTGCCTTTTCCAATCACATCCATCCAATCTACAACTAGTGATTTACTCACCAGAACTCGATCTCCAACTCTCAGGTCTTTATCTCCACCTTTCTTAACCGAGCCGCTGTCCGACATGTTGGAGCCCGACTCATTTCCCGTTTTCACGGCGCTGTTGAGGAGACCTTCTCTGAGCGGCACCACCACCCTCTGGCCAGCAGGGGCGCCACTGCCGCCTTGTTGAGTCTGATTCTGGGCCGAGTCGGTGGAGTGGCTGTCGCTCCCCTCTCCGACCGGCTGTCGGGTGAGCTTGGAGGGCCGAGTGAAGATGCCCTGGAGGGGCTGGCACTCGAAGTAGCGCACGCCGCCCACCGACCCGTCGTTCTTGCCAACTAGGTCGTTCAGTATGACTCCGGCCCACTGTCCGGGGGCAAACTGGGTCTCCCCCAGGTAGGAGATGACTCCGGGTTTGACGCCGTTGACCCACACCTGTTCGCCAACAGTGTAGTCTCCTACAACATCATCGCCTTCCTCTGAGATTTTAGCTGGAGTGACAGCCTTCGGTGGAGTGCCTAAAAAACACAGACATCACATTTCATCTGTGAATTTTGGCAGTTTCTTGTATTGTTCTACTAAATTACCTTCTCCCACTTAACTGTGACATTCCTGCAGGGGGGAAAAAAATGCCTATGCGGCAACATTCAGAAGGCAGATTAGACAACACTCTAATTCTTTGTGAAAAGTGGGTCAGAGACACGGTATCAGTGACATGCCGGTGATTAACCCTGCCATGCTGCCTGGGATGCTGCCTGTTTGACACATAGACAAGCTGCATCTCAGCAGCCTGTAAGGGTTCCATTAGCATGCGGTCAGGTGCGCAGCACTGCCTGTCTAGTGTGTGTACAGCAGTAGTGGTTGGTGACAGTCTACTTTGTATAGCACCAAGAAGCCAGAGGCTTTTTGGGCCTAAAATTGTTGTGCTTTATGTAGCTTATGCCTCAGTTGCTCACATATGGAGTTCTGAGAGATGTAAGTGAGACGGAAAAATCTATTAAAGAAGAAATGTGATGATGTGGTGGGAAGAGCTTTGAAATGGTGCCAGAATCTGGAGAAAACACAGGGTCACAGAGGTTCCTCATTAGGCAGATGCCTTTCAAATTGGGTCGCTCTGTTTTTGTTCCATTTTGGAGCTGGGCTATCAAAAGATTTTTTTTTGTTCTCTGTTAATTAATTGCCCTCACTGGCCATTAATGTCACAAGATCATAAGACAAAGGAAGCTAATAAAAATAAAACACAACTAATAGCGACAGAGTTTTGTGGAGCATTAACTGCAGGTTCCGTAAAGAGATCTGTCTGGATGAGCAGTGAGAACCAACAGTGGTTTGATTGTGATGTGATGCAGGTTTCTTACAATGTCATAACCATGGCTTTTTTCAGCCATTGTTTACATCCAGATTTACGGACTTTGGCGTCTTTTGGTGCAGCATTATGATGCATATCTCACGTCAGTGACGTAAAAGTTAATAAAATACAACATGACTGTTTAAAACCATTGTATCCGATTTAGGAACACACATAAAAGTGGTACAAATCAGTGATCGTTGCCTAAAAGTCAGAGAGCCCTGGTGTACAGTATACTTCCCTACATTTTCAACTGCATTGCTAACACTGTCACATGTCTAAGCAAATACCACATGGCCAAAACCACACCAGAATTATAAATGACAACCAGATGGAAACAAGTATTGGTTATTTTACCTGTGGAACTGATGCTATGTGTTAGAAAATAACTACAAGAGACAATGGCAGGCACTTTTGTGTTTTTATTTATTTCTGCAAGAGCAAGATTTTTATTTTTGATTTGATTTATTTGTTTTTATTTCTGCATATGAAATGCTATAATTTGAACCGAAGAAACATTTATCCCGTTAGTTCACATTTCATTTCTGTGATCGCCATCAGCTGACCTAAAGGACAAACTGTGAAACGCTGGCAGAAAGGTGTGGCGTAGGAGCATAGTGTGTGAAGAAGCTGTGAAGTGTACGCCAGAAGGGACAAATCGGTTCAATAAGAGGGGCGGGATTACATCAGGGATGAGCTTTGGGCACCTTCGTGTTTGCAGTGTTGATGGACAGGTTGACAGAGGAGGTCAGCAGCAATCCCCATGGACAACACCGTGCTTCGTAGTGAGATGGGGGAGCAGGTGGAGGAGAGTCTAAAGAGGTGGAGGTATGCTCTGGATAACAGGGGCACTTTTAGACTCAAACCACTAGTACTTTTTTGGATATACTACTTTAAAAATGCTTGCAAAATAATTTTTGTCAAGCAGGTTTGTAGGTTAAAAGACTCAGTGTGGCATTTAAAACCTGAGCTAACAACATGATCCGGGTTTCTTAGGCAACACGGAGGCAGGGGCAAAAGGATCGTTGGCAGAGGGAAGACTGGAAACACAGCCTTTACTTTCACCATTGTGCTTGGCCACCTCCCACCACCATCTGAATCCCACTATTCATCGACTGTGCACAATGAAACCTCCACAGCTTCCTCCCGGACCCTCGCCTCCTCCTCCTCCCTCTAATTATCCCCCTATCTCTCACTGCTTTGGTCTCTCTTTCACACACACACACACACACACCCTCCTCTCTCTTTAAATCCACTTTTTATGATCATTTTCAACAGTAACCACCGCCCTCAGTCGCTTAATGTTTGGTCGGATTTATCTGTCGGGAAGGCCTGACATTGTGTTTTTGCATTCAGCAGAGGTTGTGACAGCTGTGGACGACAGATGGAGGGGGTGTTGGGTGGCTGAGCCTAAATGTTCTTGACTTTTGATCAATTTGTTGCTTTTAAATGCCTCGCGTCGTGGTCCAATATCATTTAGCACAATAGTGAGAGTCATGACCAACATTTAAAGGACAAAGTTGGACATTCAAGGTCTTTTCTATAAACACAAACAGGCTTTAATTTATTTTAAAATGTCACGTTTATCTTGTGGATCATTTTGATGTGTGAGGAAATAACTGGAGGGTTAATATGTAACATTGCTAGGATCAGGGGAAGCATTGCTCTTGTTAGATGGTAGTATTTGGTTTATTCTGCCCAATGCTACAGGCTATGATGTTTTTAATTGTTGCATCACATGAGCTCACATGGTTTCTTAGGTTGTCTACTGAACAGGACTCCTTGTACAAAACGTTTCAAAGGCAAGCTTTGCATGATCAGTTTCCAGCAGTGGTGGGCAACAATAACTAAAATGATAGTTGCGCTAACTCTAAATCACTAATCATAAACATTAGCTTAGCTAACACTAAAGCACTACACAAACATGGTATTTAGGTCTGCTAATGCTAAGGTACTATAGCAACACGGTAGTTAGTTCCTCTGACGCTAAAGCGCTAAACCCACCTGTTATTTAGTGGGAGCTAATGCTAAGGTGCAATACCGACATGATATTTAGTTCTGCTAACCCTAGGCCACTACACCAATATGGTATTTAGTTATGCAATTTCTACTCTCACTCCACTGAATAGACATCCTCAAATTAAAAGTGTGTATTTGTCTAATATTTTCAGAGTGACATCACACAACTGCAGGAAAAGAGGAATTCATCTTAGAAGTTTTTACAAATGTATTTGCCAGGGAAGCACATCTACAGCTAAGGACCTTGCTGCTGCAAATCGATTTTCCAGAGTTTCAGGAGAAGCAGAACCAGGAGAGGTGGCAGGCTCTGTTATTTTCACCTCAAAAGCAGCTAAAGCAAAGCTTAAAGCTTCCTCTGGACGCCGAGCCAAGTCTTCCGACACAGTGGCCCCTCTCTCTGACAGTCGCAGCAGCTAAAACTAACAAACCGTGGGTTGGGATTCAGAGCATGAGGCCGGGTCACTGTGAAGATCATCTGCTGTAGAAAACAGATCCCTCTGTGTGTTTTTAGCCACATTCAGGTAGAAAGGATAGAATAAAAGTCACAATGTCTCATCTCATTGCTCACTAAACTACTAAAGATACACCGCTTCTTACAACCTGAGCTGTGATTTGTTTACAGGACTAAATAAAACCTACTTGATGATTAACCTACAACCCTTTTCCACCACATTCTGTGAATTTTCTCAAAACTATCCACAGCTGCGACACAAGCAAATTTCTATCTCTGACACACCCGAATATTTACTGTGTCAGCTCCCAGACAAAAAAAAGTCAGAATAACATACAGCAGGCGATTTTATGTGCCTCCATCTTTTTTCTCAGCATCCAAAAGTGAATCAGCTTCATATTCAAGATGTATTTTGAAATAATGAAGGGTGTGCAGCTGTAAATACCAAACATGGTATTTACAGCTGCGTGCACGGCTGTAGGAAAGTCTTAGTTTTGCCACTTGATCAGGCTCTAGTGTTTATGTAGCAAACTTCTAGGAAGAAGGAGCAGATTTCTATTGAAAAAGTTTTTTTAGGGTTAGGGGAAGGATAGGATAAAAAAAATATAATAAGGACATTTGTTTTAACCAGAAGAAAAAGTAAAAGACAAGTAAATACTATCTATCTATCTATCTATCTATCTATCTATCTATCTATCTATCTATCTATCTATATTTATATAAACATTTAAAATAACAGAAAAAGTAAATTATAACTAAATAAACTTCATTTTTACCAGTGTCTAAACTAACTTTAGCACCAAAAGTTAGCAATAAATCTTGTACCACTGAATAAACCTGTTAACTGCACCACATTAGCACAGAACTGCACATGTGGGTTGAGCAGCAGAGTTGAGTACGTGGGTTGTGACCCCTAACAACTTCAAGTCAGAACGTGTTCACAAGCACAATTTGGCTTCATTCATTAACATCGGTTTTGTTCAGAACACCAGGTGGTTTATCAGCCCTGCTTAAGCTGTGTGTGTAACGCCTGTTCATTACAAACACTAGTCAAAGTTCATTCACAAAAAAACTAAAACACTGAGAGAAGAGAAGTAAAGAAGAGAGAAGAAGAGAGTAAAGTTTGAGTTTAACAGAATCAGAGTGGAGATTTTAGCCAGTCAGATATTAGCCCCCCAAAGAAAAATCACCACCAGGCCAAATTAAAGACTTGGATGGATAACTGAGAGGAATGTTTGTTTTTTCTGCTTTCAAGTGGCTCTAATGAACCAGGGAAAGAATGCGCTTTCTGCGCTCTGATTGCTCACATATTTAGAGGTCGTGCAGCCTGAAGCCAAACTGTCTTATTTTACACTCCAGAACTGAAACAGGAAGACAGCAACGTAAAACCAGTGAATCTGAGAAGGTATCTGCAGAATATCACCCGACAGTGTTCAGTCGAGGTTTTAAGAGCGCTCTAATGAAAACCCGCAATCAGCGTGAACCCCGGGCACTGGTGGTGGATGTAGAAAAAGGGCGGCCGTTCTCCTGTTCCCATCGTCAGGCTGTAATTTAGCACAGACATGCGTGTGAAGCTGTGAGAACAAGCCTGTCATGTGAGCTACAACTGAACGGCGTAAACAGTGTGGCTCTGAACAGCTGGGATTATTTTAGACAGGATGGTAATTTGGTGTAACTGAGCAATAGTGAAAGATTTACTCAGCAGCTTCGCTGTCCACTTTCTGCTTAACGTAATCATTTTATGTATGAACGTTAAAAATCTTTAAAAAATATATATTTTTCTTCAATAGCTGTGCTTCAATTCACCATAAAACTGTGCAAATTGGAATTAAAAAAATAAATCTGCTTAATGCAAACACTCCAATTTTGAAAAAATCTTAGGTTTTTCACTAAAAGGCTTTTATCTACGATAAAATGTTTTTTTCCGGCTGTATCAAAATTAGTGTATTTTGCAAGAAACTGCAATGGAAACATCCGTTTTGCATCATATGAGTCACAAGATTAAACAATCAGATGTTGCCACTGGTGGAAATGATGAATAAGACAACAGGAAGTGGTAGGAGGATGATATCGTGGGATGTTTTCAGTCACTTATCGCGTGAGCAAACTTATTCACCTGTGATTTTAGTTGTGTTTCACATTTAATGGAATTGAGAAATTGTGTTTTTCAACAAAGTTTCGCACACGTTTGTAATGGAAATGCAGCTACTGTCTGAAGTTACATCAGACCAAACTTCTCTTAAGTTCAAAATTACCTATTTTTTTCTAAATAACGAGAAGAAGAATATGTCAGAGATTATTTATTCATGTCTTCAAAATAAGAAGACATTAACAGAATAATTACTCTCTTTAAACAACGAAGGAAAACCCAGATGATGATGTCATAGGTTTGGAAGCTCCTGATAGGTTAACTAGTTCCACTAGCAGATTATTTCCCATATAACACAAATATTTATTTTGTTATAAGCTAAATAATCTCCCAATAGAACTTGTACATGTTTAAATCAATATTAAGGAATAACTGTTTTAAAACAAACTCCTACATTTTGCTGAAAAGTTACTTGCAAGTCAGTTTTGTCTTATTTCACATGAACTAAGATATTTGCACTAGGAACTAGACCAAAAATACTTGGTAAGGTTTTATGTTTTTGCACGATAGAACAAATAAAAAGGTCAGAAATCAATCCAGTGGGGAAACAGAGAAATGCCCTGGGACCAGAGAGACACACTGAAGACCTTGAGTGTGTTTCCTACAACAGCTGTGTTAGGCTGACTGAGTCAGAAACACAAATAAATGCTCCAAGCCACTTCCTGCTGATGAGAAGAAATATTCAGGGAGTTTGGAGAAGGAAGTGACTTACTGTCTTTAGTGGTGACGGGGCTGGACGTTCCACCCACGGAGCTCCGTCCCACCGGGCTGGAATGCTTGGCCCCACGGCCGGGAATTTTCAGTCCACTGGATTTCAGCATGTTCATTTTGCAGGAGGAGAGACACGGCGGGGATCTGGAGCGATCTTCTGGAGGCGTACGGATCCGGTACTAGATCAAAGAGCAGAGGCCGTCATTCTCCATGTTTAGCTGAAAGAATGAAATAGAAGGGAAAAGATGTTAGTACACAAACAATACAAAATACAAAGGTTAAAAAAAAGGAGGGAACTTGTCAAGTCTCCACGACCTCAACTCTGACAAAACTGAAAAGAGGAATGGAACGGGAATGGGAGAGATTTGCAGCTGCTTAGACAGACGAGGAAAAAACCAAAAACTATCAATAAAATGCTTCAATCGGTTTATACTTGTAATGGTTTCATTTAGAATAATCAATCTATATTTTAATTATTTCAAACCAAGTAATGAAGACCTTCATTATAGACACAGAGATATATTTCCAAATTTTATATTTCCGATCCATCGGAACAAACTGACTCAGATTGATAGTGAAGTTTGTACGGTGGCCTGGCTGTTTTATCTGTGAGCTCCAAACGAGACGAAACAAACCAAATTCCAGACAAAACCAAACAGATAACAGCTGTAGGAGGATGGTCTATTACAACTTCTTGAGCCTTTTCAAACTATGTTACACTCAACAACTACAAGCTTTATTGTATTTTTTTATGTCTAAGTATTGCATAACTGGGAAGTGGATCCTTTTTCATTAATAAAAATCTAAAAAAATATGGCGTCATCCCTTTATTTTCATACCCTTAAATTAAACCCTAGTGCAACCAAATGCGTGTTTAAATCCAGCTGTTCTGTGACTTCTTGAATCTTTATTGAACAAAAATGTTCCTAAACAAACAGGTTTTACCTTAAAGAATAAAACATCAGAAGAAAAGGCAAGCTAAAGAACCCATTGTGAGATAATCAAAGGACAAACTTAAACAAATATATAAATACATATTTTAACGAAAGCATACAATAAGAATAAAGAAAAGAAAGAAGAAAAAGCATCCACACAGAAAAAACCACCGAAACCAATAAATAAATAAATAATTAAAAACCTCTGTCAGAGGTTTCTGGAAAATATTTTCTGTAATTACACATTTTCTTGTGTTTTAATAACTTTATATTCTACTATGCTAATTAAAAGTAGTTCAACATGTATATCTGTCCCCAAAAATGAACCGCCAGGTGCCATGTTTAATTCGGAACAGGAAGTCATGGTTGTTTTGAAGCAATCTGATTGGCTGACAGGTTTTAGCTTTGAGTTACACTGCCCCCTATGGGATTGAAATGTTTAAAATAACCATATGGTCGTGTTTGTGTGAGTTTATGTTGATGAAAACATTTCAGAAACCAATCCTGTGTGTACAATATTATTATTATTTTTTTACGTATAAAATTTGAAAATATTTCCATTGTGGCAGAGATATTTGTTTTTATAAAAATACAGCTACTTCTGTACAAGGTCTAAAATTCTGTTGTTTTCAATTTGTGCGACAGAAAACTTTGAACTTCAAACTGAGCTCACTGGGAAACACGGTGGTGGCAGAATGGAGCAGAGATGCATCTAAAGGTTTCAGGATGGAGCCCTGGAGGAACAGAGTTGGAGTGCTAGAATGTTAAAGTCTTGACCAAAACCCAAGAAAATCTGTATTAAGACCGAAAAAAATCGCGCTGCTTTCCATACAATCTGACTGAGTTTGAGCATAAAAAGCACACTATTAAAACCATGCACCAACCTGTAGTAGTAACCCGCTTTGATAAATCATGGATAAAACACAACATAGTTCTGAACGTTCCCAATAATGGACGACATACCAGAATTAATACAAGAACGCATCAAAGACTCATTGCAGAAGAAGCCAGAGTAACATCTGAAGCGCGTAGACTTCACTTACCTCAGTCAGGGTCAGAGATCATGACTCAAACCATGAGAAAGAGAGCTTCAAGGTAAAAACACTGGTGTTCAAGACAACTTGTTGTAATTGAGGAAACTGTGAATTTGGATCTCAGCAATAAAATCCTGGACAACAATCAGCATGACCTCAAGCATACCTGCAAGTTTACAACTTAATGGCTTAAACAAAACAAAATGAAAGTTCTGAAGCGGCCTAGTCCAAGTCAGGACTTGTCGCGGAACTTTAAGCAAGCCGTTCGTGCTTGAAACGCCCTCAAATGTGACTGAATTATAGAAAAAGTCAATCTATGCAAGTTTGCTGCTTATGTTTTCTGCTTAAAAATCTAAAATATATTCTAAATTAGCTATTACACACATTTAATCTGGGACAACCACACCATTAGTTCACTTTGATCAACAAGGGAGGTAATGCCCTTTCACTAAATCTATTTTTCAAAAGCAATAATAAGAATAACAGTTATTTTCTTCGTATATTTTTATTGTGAAGTAATAGTCTCAGCACTCAGCAGGCTGATATATGTCCAATGTAGGCCGGTGCCCAAGTGGAGCATGTCCTACAAATCATGGCCCAGAGCATATTAGGAAGACATAAAGCTGCTATAGCCTCAAATAAGAAATGTTCATTTTGTTTGGAGCTTTAACATTTGTGTTTGGAATTAAATTAAGCGATTTTCATGCATAGCGTTGGATTTTACATCTTATTTACACTCATTTTTATTCAGAAAAAATTGTATTTTACGCTTTAAATCAGGTCAATCAAATCAAACTGGCCAAAATTGCGATGCTGGTGGTTTAAAGCTATGTTTTATATATGGAATAAGCAATAAGGCCTTAATATATTATTTCTATAGGGACAGGATGGACAGGTTGACCAAACACAACGCCAGCAGTTTGATCTATTGTTGTAGCTACTGCGGCAGGCAGCGTGGTTCACTTTGCCCTTCACTTCCACCCGAAAACAAAAAAACAGACAGAATTTTCGAAAATGTCTGAAATGACTCAAAACATGCAGGAAAATCCTCACCTTCCTGTGTGGAAATGAAGAGTCCGAGGGGTGTCCGAGAAGCGGCTAACTTCTAGGTCCTCACCGGCGGAGGAGGGGGAGAGACAGGGCGGATTAGTGCCTGCCACTCCCTGGGATGCAAATATGGATGCTGAGCCAAGAAAAAAACTGAAAGGGGAGAATCAGCGTGGATCGGCGTGGATGATGGAGACAGACCGGTGTGGGGTTAGCAACCGTCAGCCTGCCGGTTCATGCTCCAGGGTGATAGCTAAGACGGCTAGGAAAGGATGTCGAAGAAAAACGACTCTTAAAGAAGCCGAACCGTTTCCGAAATACTTTCAGTCCAAGTTTTTTTTCCGTTTATTTTTATTCCTGTTTAACCGATTCGGTATCTCCTCCGCTCTGGTTTCGCCGGTGCTGGTGGTTTATTGGGTCCAGCTCAGCCTCCCGTCTCTGACTCAACCCACCGACTGGATCGAACAAAGGGGCTGGGAAGAAGAGCCTCCTGAGAGGAGAAAAAATGAGACTAGACTACACACAGTCTGGCTCATTTTCCTGTTGTTTTCAACTTAAAAGTATGGAGTTATAAACCGAAATAAATTTATATTCGCATTCCCTTTATCTCTCATTGGTACTACTTTTTTAATCGGATTGAACAAATCCGAGAAAGGGACGTTTTTCAAACGTAGACATGATAATCCGCTTAGTCTTCTCATTTTCTATGTTTCAAAAATACTGAATCTTTTATGTAAATCAACTAAAATAACACAAAAAGTCGCTCAATCATGTTTTATGTGTTTATAACCTCAATCAATTATTTTTGTATATTTTCACACATTTCAACTCATTTGACACAGCTAGCGCATGGAATTTTTGGATTTTCAACATAATTTATAGTGGTAGGGGCGGGGACACTTTTCTCTTAATGCTGTGATTGGACGGTGGAGCCATTATCATTTTAAGAGCTCCCTGATTGCACATTTTTGTTTCTCAAAGGCATGGCCAGTTTGACAGTCCTTACCGCGAAGACCTCCGCTGCTGCACTGATTTACTGCTGGATAGAGCCCCAGAAAAACACACACACACACAAAAAAACACATACCAATAAGGCGCATGCGCATTTGGACAGTATGCTAACGCGGCACCCATATTGTGATAGGCATTTCTGTTGAAGCACACAAAAACTATTGAGCAAGTCAGGTCTGTTTTCAACGATTTTAGCCCAAGCAATGTGACTGTTTGGTCTGGGTTGATGCTCTCAAGCATTAGTAGCACAATTAAGCACTTTGTCATTTCTATTTTCCATGACGGATGGGATATAAATAAAGTTTAACTTACTTATTCCAAATTAGAAATTGGTGTAAATGTTCAGTAAACCAAGTCAAATCACTTTGACTCTTTCGCAACATAATATTAGAAAGAAAAAAACAAAACATTTATGATAATTACATTTGGTTTCTGGTTTTTTTTTTTCATTGAAAAAGAAGCATGAAATTACAAAGAAACCTGCAGAAACAGTTATGAAAAAACACATAAGAGGCTAACTAGTGGAGTGAGAAAAACAATTACAAATTTTAAAGTAATATTCCCTCAGTTTGTTTCCAAATGAAATATTGTCTAAAATATTTTTTTAACATATAGAAACTTTTTAAATGTCCTTGTCTTATCTTCTTTTAGTTTAATTTAGCTGACAAATTGTTTTTATTTGTCTGTGTTTATTAGGAAAAAAGTGAAAATGTAAAAGAAAAGAATTTCTGTATGATCTCGCAATGCCATGTTTTAAATGTTTAAGTATCAATAAACCATTTTGAAAGAAAAATCTTTTAAAATAACTAGCCTAGAGACTATATCTTTTAATCACTGCACTGTCTTCTAAAAAAGCCACTAATCAGCAACTTTCCTTCAAAACAAAGTAATTTAAAAATTGTGCAAAGTGAAAATTACGGTTTTCCTCTCAAGAAATTTTAGGCTGTAACTTTTATGACGGCCACTAGAGGGAACTAAAGACCAGTTAAAGACTAAAATATATATTGAACATTTATTTAGGACACCAGAGCTGAACGTGAATAGCCAGAGATACTGAACCTATTTTGGGCCAGATGCTTTCAGTATGGCTTTAGATAACACTCCAGATACTTTGGAATATGTATCTTTTGGGTGCACAAAATCTACGGTACAAATATTACATATTTGCATCCTAAGCCAGTGTCCACCAGGTGTTTACTAAAGCAGTTCATAAGCTGCTAAAGTTTATGTATGAAAAATTCTGGTTCTATTTATCAGGGAACAATAATTGCATACATCACAGAAAAGAAAGGAAAGAATAGGTTATAAAATATATTTGATGTTGGAATCACAA
Source organism: Poecilia formosa (assembly GCF_000485575.1). Classification (NCBI taxonomy): domain Eukaryota; kingdom Metazoa; phylum Chordata; class Actinopteri; order Cyprinodontiformes; family Poeciliidae; genus Poecilia; species Poecilia formosa. Next base: position 487,697 of record NW_006800091.1, on the reverse strand, counting down.
AATTTATATTGGAAGTTAGCAGAAAATCAAATGAATATTAGATCTAGTCGCTAAAAGAATAAAAATTGATTAGTAACCTTACTCAATTAACTTATCTTAACTACACATATACAGTATATTTACATTACAATTGGACCAAGCTTCATGTCATCAAGCTTCTTGCCATTTATGTTTTAGACTATTTGTACAAGACCAAACAAATTCACATTTTATGTTTGTTTCTCTGATTTACAGCAACTGACCAGCAGCCAGCTTCAACATAATAACAAAGGGTCACAAGCTGACCTGAGCAGGCTCATTGATATGCAGTGTGTCTATATAATGCCTCTCTGTGGTTCATAATAATGGCTTAGTGTTTCAGAGTGTGTGGACGTTGGCCTCTTAGTCTGCTTTGTAGGGGAAGTGGCTGGATTACAACCTAATCCCATTATGATGATGTGGCCATGTGAGGCCTGGATGGAAGGATCAGAAACTGAAGACTCAAGTTTGGGAACTTAATCAGAAGCAAACCCAGTGACTAATAATGAATTTGTGAATTGGAAAAACTTTAATGATTAAAAAAAAAAAAAAAAAAAACTGGGAAGTTTCACTTGCTCTCATCTTCGGATACACCGGCATGGTAGGTAATGTTTATTTATGGAATTTCTCTCCACCTTTATTATCCTCTAGAAACTGACAAGCCAACAAACATATTTTAATTGATTAGGTACAGGAGGCTGCCAAGTCTGTCGTCAGCCTGAGTTGTAAATTCACATCTTATTATTGCAGCCTGCGAGCAGCTTGGTATGGAATGTCGAATGTGCCAAAAAAGAGACATCAGCAGTTAAATTTCAGCTGAAAAATTAAACTTTTACATAATATATAAAAGAAGAACTATTTTACATTCATGAGATTTACATTCATGAATGTAAATCTCATGAATCCTAAGCCAGTGTCCAGAGTTATTTGTTAACTCTTTTCAATATTCTGTTAAAATAGATGAAGCCAGTTGTACATTTATATTAAACAATTGTTTAATATGACTTACTTTTTTGCTTTTCAAGTTTGTTTTTGAATTTTTAGTAGATGATACTGACCTGCAGAATGTTTACTTCTGATTTAATTTATTTCTCTCATTAACAGTTTAACTACTAAATAAACAAAAAATAATGAAAGAGACTACATTGCTTTAGTATGTTTACGATACTATACATATTTATGATCAATATGCGTCATTACAATAAATAATTTTGACTTAACTCTGGTAGTTATACGTATACATATATCTTCATTAAAAAAGTAATTATGCTAATAAGTGAAAAGAATAAGTAAGAGAAGGAGATAAAATGATTTATTAATATTTAATATTTGTTAATTCTTTTTAATATTCTGTTAAAAATAGATGAAGCCAGTTGTACAGTTATTTAATTAATTTTCCTAAATTTAACAAAAACAGTAAAATTTAGGATATGACTTTTAAAATATGACTGTACAACTGGCTTAAATAGTCATATGTTTGTTTTTTACAAACCCTTTAATAAGGACATTATTTGTTTGTTATTATGCTCTTTTTAGCCGCCAATAAAGTCAAAGAATGTTATTATCACCTTTAAACCTAACAAAACAGCTGTACTGGGGAAATCAATAAATTATTATTAGAATAAAATTGGAGCTAACTTCCCATCCAAAAATTTGCTGAAGTAACATAAGTAAAAATAAAGTTTATTTGTTTTTATTGTATGGTGTATTGAGTTATTGTTAGCATAGGATTTTATATCACAACACCTGTTTCAATAAGTTACTCTAACTGGCAAGCTAGCTATAGCACTTTTAGGTTTGGCCATGCTGCAAGTGAACAAACTCTAGCCAAAAAAATAGCATTTCTTGTAATATTTAGCTGATATTGCTAACATATTTCGAATTTACTCAGATGTTTTTGCATAAAACACATGCATATGTATATATTTTTTTCTGGTAAAATTAAAATATAACATGTTATTATCAATATCACCAATGAACTATAATTGTCATTTTTTTTCCACCAGGAAGTTGCTGAGGCTTTTGCTTTTGTTCAAAAATAATGCTGACATTGTAACAAACATTTGTTTTGGAGAGATGACAAATGAGAAAATGATTAAACCGGCTGCCAGCAGGAATGCAAGTCGCTATCAGATTCAACAGTTTCAGTGTGTGTGTGTACATGACATTAGGTGAAGGTCTAAATGAGGGACACTGACCCAAATTTTAAATAAAGACACCAGAGCATCTGACCAACACAGAGATGAGAGACAGCAGCAGAACAATGTGGAAGATTTATTATCCCACTTTTTTGTTTTCTTAAGAAGATCATTTGTAAATTACAGAGATTTGGACACAATCTTCAACAGAGTTAGTCTCAAAAGCGTTTTTCTGACTCCGTTAGTCTGATCCAGGCTGTGCCATTCATCTGCAACACGACAGCTGCCACTATGTTAAGGACTGAGGAAGCAGTCAGAGTCTGATCCAGCAAGCAGAAAATATATTTCACAACTGGAGTAGCAGTAGCAGCAGGTTACATAGAAATACCAGTGGTGGACACAATCTGCACTGGCTGCAGGCTACATCGTTTCCTTCTGCCTCCTCATCGTCTTCAGCTGCAACTTTACCACCTGCAGCAAAGGACCATAATCAAATCTTCAACAAATTCAGAGTCTGGCTCTCCCCTAACCTGCAGAAATCTCAGGTAATGCATGAAAAATGGATGTGTGTGGAACATATTGGTGTATTTTCAGGCAAAACAGTGTTTTAACTCCTGAACAAAGCAATATATAAAACACAGGACTTTGAACTCTGAAAGTGTTGACATGAAATAAGATTTGAAAGTCAGCATATCGGCGTTCATGAGTCTGTGTAGCAGCATGCTGCTCAGAAGGGAAAAAAAAGATTATTTGGCTAAAAGTTTAGACTTCTGCATACATAATCTGCCCTAAAGAAAGTAACAGTCACAGATTTAAAAATACGGAGGTCTAACAGTGCCACAGTATTAGAATACTTTAAATATTTAATACAAATGTAATGTGTCATAAATTACCCATGATTGAAAAAATATAAATAAAAATAGAATTAACTATATTATTATTTTAGAAAAGATGTGTTCATTTCTAAGAGAATATACTTTATTTAATAATTGTGTGCTGCAAGACATCATTAATTCATTTCCTTTTACATTTGCCTTAAGCATTTAAGTTAGTGGGTGGGAGAAAACATGAATGGATGGAAATAATTATTGACACATGATTTACTTCTTTATAAAATGTATTCATTTCTATTCTGATGTTAGTCATGAATGGATTGCTAATTAGATTATTGCCATAATCTAATTAACTAGAGTATGGCAATAAAGATTTATTTTTATTTTTATGAAAGTTATAAATAATTTCTGACATGTCTATTTTTTTTTATTAAAATTTAAATAAAACTGGAATATTTTATTTGACAAACTTCTACACTGAATGAAAACAATTATAAATCTAAATGTGGCAGAGGTTTAAATGATTTTCAGCTTGACTGTTTACATAATGTAAACAGCATATCCTTGCCATCTGAAACGGTACTTCACAAGCTGTTTGCATCTATTTACTGATGACATATAAGACATATTGTCTTAGCCATGTACGCTAAGACAATTGTGCAATGAAATAAAAACAAAAACAAAGTCATGAATGCGCTTAGGACCTGATTAGTTCTATACTAAAATAAAGAAAACATGTTCATATTTTTTACTAGAATAGTTTTTACACAGTCCAGAAATCTGGACAAACTTCTAGAAAACTGCAAAACAGTCGAAACACTGTTTAGCCTTTAAATCAAGGCTAAACCACATTATGTTTAGAGTTGCTTTTGATTACTAACTGGAATATTGATCTTTATATTTGGTGTATTGATGATTTTGATGGTGACATTTGATAAAACATAATGTTTATTGCTGGCTTTCATAATCGGTGACTGTATGATGTTTTTATGATGTAACTCACATGCCTTGTTGCTAAGCCACTTTTAGACTTTTATCTGCACAAAAGTCACAATAATCTTTTTTTGAAAGCCTCAAACAGCTGTTAGGTACTGCTTTCTAAAAGATGGAGTTACTTATTTTATAGCATTATCAGTAAGTTATACCTGTTACTGTATGTACAAAGCAAAATATCAGAGGAAAAAGTAAAGCAAGAACATAAGAAGGCTGTTGGATGTAATTTACCTTTATTTTTAAATGAAAAAAGACATAAATATTTTTGTCTTATGTGTATATTTGGCAAACAAAGTGGAAATAATGAAAAGTGGAAAGAAGTAATTTGCAATGCATGTATTACCAAAGGCATTATACAGATGCTCAAAAAAATAAGCACTTAAACACAATTTCTGTAATAAAAATTGGCCCGCTGACATTTTGTCAACTTCTCTGTTTTCTTAAAGCAGAGTTCAGTAGATCAGTTTACAGAACTCAATGCTATCAAAGCTACCATAAAGAAAACTCTTAAAAATCCTAATGACAGCAAATATAAAGAACTCATCATTGTTCACTTGGTGGTTTTTGGCATCCACAGACCTGTAGCTTACAACTTGTTCCAGTTAAGAACATATTGAGACATATTTTGTTTTGGTTTCATCTACTTGAACTTCTTCTGTGTGCTTCCTGTCAGATCTCCGTCTCTGCTGCTGTTGACATGGCATCACTAGCTCTGGAGCTGATGGGCTTCTTCTTGGGCCTCCTGGGCATGATGGGAACCCTGGTCGCCACGGTGCTGCCCTACTGGCAAATTTCTGCTCACATCGGCTCCAACATCGTCACGGTTGTGGCAAACATGAGGGGCCTGTGGATGGAGTGTGTCTATCAGAGCACAGGGGCCTTCCAGTGTGAGACCTACAACTCCATGCTGGCACTGCCGGCCGACCTCCAGGCTTCCCGCGCCCTCATGGTCATCTCCGTCGTGTTGTCTGTCCTTGCGATTGGCATGGCGTCTCTAGGGATGCAGTGCACTCTTTGCTTGGAGGATGCAGGGACGGTTAAGAGTCGTGTGGCTGGAGCTGGTGGGGTTTTGTTTCTCGCTGCAGGTTTCCTGTCTCTGATACCCGTGTCATGGACCACACATGAGGTCGTCCAGACCTTCTACAGCCCAAACATACCGGCCGGCATGAAGTACGAGATCGGCGAGTGCCTGTACCTCGGCCTGACCTCCTCGCTCATCTCCATGCTGGGTGGTGGACTGCTGAGTGTCTCCTGCTGGGTGGAGGAGGAGGGCGGCCGGGGGAGGCGGCATGGGTTAGGATATCCGTACCCACCAGTAGGAGTTGGGATGTCTGGCACAGGCGCTCGGACAACTTCACAGACCTACCGCCACCCCACCCTGCAAATGGGGGCCGTCAACACAGCCAGCCGGACGCAGACAATGGTCCGAAGTACTAGTACCTCAGAGTCCAGCGCTCAGGGAGCCCCAGGAGCCCCAGGAGCCCCAGGAGCTAAGAAGCCCACTGCAGCAGGATATGACATCACAGGATATGTGTGATATGGTTCCAGCACTCCGTGAACTAAACACCAAACACAACTTCAGATTATGTAAAGGTACTGAATATTGAATATGGAGGCAACATTTTAGTGGACTTTTCAAGCTGTCTTCATTGTGTCCATGAAGTTATTTCCATTGTGATAAAAATGGTTTCTTTAAAGGAAAAGTACAGTGGCCCTGAAGTTCAAACATCAACAAATCACTCAGACCTACTGCTTCTGTTTTGTTAAAGTCATTGTGTTTTCTAATTTGTAATTGTGCTGAGTTAATGTGTTCTTTTTTGTTGTTTTTGTTTTGTTTTGTTTTATTGTGTTTAGTTAACGTTGTTGTGTTTTTAAATTTGTAGATTTGTTGAAGTGGTTTGCACTTCAGGGCCACCGTAGAACAAAACTTCTGTTTCCAATTCAACTGGATTCAAGTCGGATTTCCTGGATGATTGGGAAAATTTCCTAATGTCGAAACCTCCAAGGTGTTTTTGTTTTTTTTTAGGTTTATTTCAGACATTTTACAAGAACAAAGCAATCAGATGGAAAGACAACAAAGCAGAGTCAGTAAAAATAAATAGCAGATTAATAAATGATCAATGCTTCCCCTCTGCCTGTGATTCATCAGTAGGGGTGGACAATAAATAAGGACTTAGAATTTTATCTCAGTAATTTGTGGTATTATTGTGATAACATTAAAATGTATGCAATAAAATTCCCATTTACTACCTTTTTAGGTAACTGCATGGCACAGAATTCAAGACAAATATTGATCTTAAAAACAAAACAAAAAAAACATTTCCATTTGAAATATGGAAATTGTGATTTAAATCACATATCTGAACACAGTAGCTGAATTTATTGACATTCAGACAATGATAAATCAAAAATTCTCATAAGAAGCTTTTCACAATAAATAATAAATATGATAAATTGTTTATCCTTATTCATCAGTTTCTTGTTGGAAAAGTTGTAGATAGAAGTAAATACTTAAATAATCCCACCCACTTTGTCTTTAAACATCTTTCATCTACTTAATGCCAGTTAATAAACAACTAATGAATTACATTACAAATTAAATAAAAATGTATAGTAATACAATAATTCTATTTAACATTCAGTTCTTGTCCTCATTCTAAACAAGAAGCATCCATGTATAATTTTAACAGTTTTAAGCCATCACACTGCTTCAGCTACACCTTGTATATGCTGGTAATACTTTTAAATTTAAGCTGCGCCTCAAGTCATGTCCTCCCTCACGAAGCTTGAACATTGTCTGCATATTTCTTGGTAATAGATTAAAGTTATAGTCTTATCTTGCCCTGCTTTTCAAAAAATTCTAGTTAGAGCTGTTTAAGAAGTAAAGTAAGCCAAAATAAAATATATCACATTAATATATAAATTTGTCACAAAAGCGAAAAGTTTGGGTCCAGTTTGTGGATGCTGATACCAAACAACCACCAAATGAATGCTGATGAGTATTTTATGTTTGCTGTAATTATGATTTTTATTGGGTTTCAGTACCTCAACTAATCTCAACTCCTTAAAATCTTTCCTTTAGTCCTCTATCAGTTAGGAGTCATTTTGATATGAAACCAATGAAATTGTCAAAACATTAGTGGGCCTAAATAGAAAAGAAAATGTGTAAAAGTGCTTGTTTTTTTAAGTATCAGTATAACATTTTTGGGAATATGTAAATATGTAAATTACATTTTCCTCTTTTCACTATATTCACTTTGCCAAATTTACACACAACAAAAATATTCATGCCTTTTTTATTTCACAAATAAAAGTAAATTGCATTCAACATCCTTCTTACATTCTAGCTTTATTTTTTTCTCTCATATTTTGCTTTGCGCATACAGCCACAGCTGCAGGTACTATAACTTACAACTTACCTAACACAGAGCTGAGGCCTTCAAAAGGAAGGTTCTTGCAGCCTGTGTGCAGAAAAAAGTGTAAAAGTGGAAGCCAATTAGAGGAATTGCCAACAAGCCCATATCCAGACAAAATACTATGTCAAGATTATTTTTATATCACATCAAAGTGCTTTATCAAATAAAAGGCCAACTTTGTAACTATCTTCATGTGTCTCCGAAGGTTCGAAGGTTCAGGTTCATCACTAGTTCCCAGCTGTAATAACTGAAGCTGTGTACCGACTCCTGATCACTCCTCTTTAAGTCCAAAGATAATGACTTCAGTTTTTCTTCTGTTCAGCTAGAGAAAGTTTTGAAAGATTAAAGCAGAGGCAGAACTGAAAATCAAAATCTAGAAAAATCTGGGGCGAGCCACATTACGCTGCAGCAATGAAAAATATTTATCTTTAGGTGTTTTGTGGAAATGGTTGCATACCATAATAAACACGCAAATCTCCCAAAACAACAAAAAATTCCCCACAGAACACCCACAACCTTATTTGTAATTGCAAATAAGGTTGCAATTACAACCTTATTTGTAATTTAATTTTAAAACAAAATTAAATTATTACATTCAAACATACAATTCCTAAATAAAATTTGGAATTGTATTCCAAATTTTATTGGGAATACAAATAAATAATATGGAAATCGATTAAGTTTTAATTGTACAAGACGCAGAGAAATCTCAGTTCAGTGATTAATCATCAGACTCAAACATAGGGATTTTAGTTCCTTCAGAAGGAAGATAATTTAATTAAACATTTTTTGTTTTTATACATAAAAAAAGAGAAATTTACAGACATGTTTTAGCTGAAAATTGTTTCTTGAGCGGTTGGTGTGAAGATCTTGTTTGAACATGGACATTTTGTTGACGGGTTTTTTGTGTTTGCGATGCAGTAGGTGAGTTTCGACTGATGTTTTCTTTTGAGCGGAATGAAAAAAAGATCACAACCCTGAACTGAAGGCAAACGGCACACAGGCACAAACAGACTTAGACAAACAAAGGACGCGCTTCACTCCAATCAATGAGTAGTTTGAGTTCGCCAAACAGGTCACAAATTCAATTTAGACACAATCCTTCAAAAATTTAGTTTTAAAGGGTGTTCTTAAAAATGACAAATTATTTTCTGACACTTTAGGTGATAATTTGTGGTGTAGACTCTACTTCATTTAGAGAAAACTGGCTAAGTTGCTTAATTTCTTTTCAAGGAAAATTTCTAAACATTTAGACAAGACATTTCTTAAACTCCAGTCTGCAAACCTTTCATTACACAAGGATTCAATTTATTCTCAATGGACAATTTGTTCGATGGGAGGAATGAACAAGCCTGATTCTGAGCCCTGAATGCAGCCAGGCCCCCTGGACCCCCTCCCACTCAGCAGAAACTAACAGAGAGAACATCAGTGGACTATGTTCATGTGCAACTGTGGGAAAGATAAACTTGACCTGAAAACACTTCACAGAGACTTGTGAGCACACATTTGTCACATATTTGCAGAGCTGCAAATGAGAATTATAAATCTGAGAAGTTTTGATGAGTTTTTAAACCACTTATAATAAGAGCATCAACATCAATAAACTGCTGAATTGTAATATTTTTTTAAGTTAACTGCGTAAAATGTTTGTTTTATGCAAGACCCAGAGGTCAAGAAGGTCTTAAAAACTCTCTTGGGTTTGAAAATATTTTATGTCCTATAACAAAGTTACTAAAAACACTGAAAAATATACATGCAAATATATAAATGGAATGACTAAAATAAAAGAGACATTAGGAAACAAAATATCTTCTACAATTGTTTGAATAAAATTTATATGGAATAAATCAGAAATCAACTCTTCTGCACTAGTTAATGATTTCAGCAGCTTATTTGTATTAGTCACATTTATATAAGACAATACTTATATAAATGTATATAAATACATTTATATAAGACAATACATTTATATAAGACAATACAATACAACATCTAGACATCTAGATATCTAGATGTCTAGATGTTCTCTAGACATCTAAAGATGTCTAGAGAACATCTTTGCTATAATGTTCTCTAGACATTATAGCAAAGAAAATGCTGCAAAAATAAAAAGAGGCAATGGGTAAAAAAAACAAAGATTTATTAATACAACACACACCACTCTGTTTTTCCCAGGGAGACATAAATATCATGTTGTGCAGTTTTACAGGCTGTTATTTACAAGTCCGATGGATTTCTGTTGTTTTTCTTTGCTCTTTTATTTTCATCTCCTTCTCTCCTTCCTGCTCCATCCGTTTCTCCTCTTCCTGTCGCTCACGGCCAAACTCAACAACCAAAGGTTTCCCAAGCAACCGGTATCCATGGACCAACCGCAGCGCATTTTGGGCTGTTTCAGTATCTGGCACAGAAAAATAAACACACAAGGAAACATCCATACAAGAATATGAACAGGGTTATTCATTTACTACAAAAACAGAAAAGTATCACTAGTCACTAGTATTATATATTTGGAATGTATAACATGCTAACATTAAGATACTGAAGCCTGATATTTGAATCTAGTGACGTTTCCAACCTGTTTCTTCTCTTTATTCTGGTTCTTCTTTTCTGCCTGGTTCTGATAATCTGTACCAAAACCTAATAATAGAGCTGCTATTGAACAAATGACATGATTTGTTGGGAGTTGTCAATCCACATTGATACAAGCAACATCAAAATCAATAATTTCAAATAAAGTATTGCTAAATTTCTGGTGTCAAAGGAAAACATCCATTGAGGAAATGTCCAATAATTACTTCAGGAAAAAATAAGCAACATGAAAATTAAAACAAGTCTTTAGTTGTTAAAAGATTTTTAAATGCATCATCAGATTTTGCATTCTGCGGGGTTCCACAAAGCTGGGTTCTTGGTCCCACTTTTTTAACTTCTAGATACACTGTAAAAAAAAACCCGTCAACTGTGGTTGGCAGAATTTTATAAAACAAACATGGTAGAATCCATATTTGCACTGTAAAATTCTGCGGTTGCCAGAATCACAGCTGCTGGTATTTTAACCTAAATAAGAGACATTTCCTTTACAAGCTACCTGAAACTGAGTTTATCTTCTTAGGCTAACAAATTTCTTAGGGGGAAATGCAAAAACTAAAATCAGTCACCTGGATTGCATAAGTTTGCACACCCCTGAACCACATTTGATTTACTTCCAGTCAGCTCCTCTTACTATCTTCTGCAGGACCCTGTTCTATTACATGAAGTGTACTACGATTTATATTCTGTGAAAAAAGATGAAAGATTTTTGTTTTCCTCACTTCCTGTTTTGGCTCAGTTAGTTTATGAGACATGAACTCTGAAATCACTTAAGATTTGGTCACAAACTCTACTTTATCAGGTTTTAAGTGGACTTTGGTACTTCAGTGTTCAACATGTGAACACTCCATCGATCCCACCTCGGTGGAAGTAAAACCGTTTCTCACCTGGCAGCGTGATGAAGGCCTGACCCTTCATCCTTCCTGTCAGAAGCCGGTACACAACTGGAGGTCCGTCCTTCTGCTCAAATCTGGAGAACAGCGCCACCAGCTGTGCGATGGATGCCTGCGCACTTAGGTTCTTCACACACAGAACCTACAGTGAGAAAAAACATGCAGGGTTACAGGAGCTGATGAGCATGTTATTCAGGAAGTTCCTCTAAACATTTCATATAAGACGAGGGTTAAAGTGCCTTGGAAGGTTTTCCCGGCTGGTAGTTTTGGAACCGTGCCATGCTCCGGATCCCCTCGTCAGATTCACGGTTGTTCAGGATTTCTTCGTCTGGAAGTGTCTTGATTTCCCCGCTGACGGTTAGCAGTTTTTCTGACTTCGCTGCCGATGCTCCGCTGAGTCTGCCAATTTGCTGGTTGAGATCTATCCGTTCAGGAGGAGCTGGTGGGTTTGTTTCTGCTCCGTCCTGCTGATGCTCTGATGTGTCTTTGCTCTGCAGATCTGACCCGTGGCGAGGTGAAAGGCTCTGAGAGCTTTGTGATTGGTCAGATTGGCCAGATGCTGATCCCACTGCTTGTTGTCCCTCAGAGTCCTCTGGTGAAATGTGTTTCTGACACCTCAGAACATCTCTGTAGAGTGAGTCCATTGGGTCAGAGGATGATGCCCCCTGCTGGCTCTCCTCTGTGTCACCATCTAGGTTGGAAGCAACACACATCAAAGGCAATTCTGTCACGTTACAACCACAAACTACTGGATAATACAGAATATTCCAAAATAAACTCCTGTACAATCAAAATCCTTCAGAAGAAGCCAAGACATTCTTCAAAATATTTTTTTGGCTGAGGGAAACTAACAATGGACATTACCCTGAACAACCATCTCTGTGGAAAAGCACGGTGGTGGCAGCATTATGCTATTAAGACGTTTTCCACCTGAGGTACTGGGGTCAGAGTGGATTGGAAGATGGATTAATTGTCCTCTCTGTCTGAAGTCAAATCAGACCAAACTTCTCTTGCTTTAGGTTAGAATTACCAAAATGACTTTGCTTTTGTTTTTTTATCAATTCAGTCTTTATTGACTGCTTTCCATTTATCAAGCAGAACAATGGAAATATGTGTGGAAATTCACATTCCATTATAAAGGTAGAAAAAGTTACAAAGCATGAGACAACATTTTCAAAAGTCTATGATTCATACACTAATTGTTCTCAAGGAATCTAATCAATTTTCTCCATCTTTTCTTGTAACCAAAGTTCTAGTTGCTAAATGCCACATTAATGAGCAAAATAATATGTTAGAGATGAATTTATTAACATCTTCGAAATCAGAAGTTTACGTATGTTTCCTCAGTATTTGGTAGCGTTGTGTTTGAACTGTATGATTGGGTCAAATGTTTTGGGTTTCTCTCATGCTTCTCACCATAGTTTTCTGGAGTTCTGGCCCATTCCTCCAGTCAGAACCAGCATATTATAGGTTTCCAAAGCCATGACATCATCATCAGACCTTTACCTCATTGCTTAAAGAGACATTAATCAATTCTCTATGTAAACTTCTGATTTTTAAGGCATTAGTAAATAAATCTCTGATTTATTTACTAATGCTATTTACTCTATTTTCTCGTTACTGTGATATCTAAGTGATATTTCAACTGTCTTTACTCAATGAGACCAAATACAAATGCAAACCTCATTGTTTCAGTTTTTTTTAAAAGTAATAATTAGGACCATTTATACTCCCCCGTTACTTGTCGTTGGCCTATCACTTAACATCCTAATACAACACCCCGATGTTAGTTGTGTTAATTTAAAAAAAGAACATATCTAGTTTTCTTTTTATTCTTTACTTAACTTGTATCTAAAACATTATAGAGTCTGTTTTAGGATAACCAGATGTGCAGGATAACTGAAAAAGCCGAAGAATGAAGCGAATTGACAGGGAGACAAAGAGCAGTTCCCAGCAGGAAGTTAGACAAAGAAAATCTCTACATGTGACTTCTATAAATGCACTGAAGACGTGTGAAGGGTGTAATTTAAAGCCTGGAAGGGAGAAAACATAATTCCACCTTTTCAGAAACGTCATTTTAAAGCAGAAAATCAAGAATTCGACATTGTTTGAGCTTGGTTTGGGACAAAAGTTCTTCTGTGAAATCTACAGTAATTTCACCTCTCTTCTCTGACGGCTCGGTTGACATTTGCTTAGGCCTGTCACAATGACAAATTTTAAAATAAACAATAAAGAAAAAAACTTTAATTTATAAAGAATACTTACATTTTAAATATCCAAAATAAATAAATAGATCTGTCACGATAACAAATTTTGTTGGAGAATAAATTCCCAGAAGTTATTGTTGATCAACAATAACATTGTTTTTTGAGACCATTTAGTACTGTAATGGTAATGACATATTAATGCATGAACACATTCTAAAATATTAGCAAACTTTAAATTGTAATGAACATTTGTCACTGGAACTAGAAGACATTTTAAACATCCAAAGTAAATAAAGAAAACAACAGAAACACAAAATGAATTAAGTCTCTGTAAACAAAACTGCCCTTCAAAAAAAGGGCTGGTTGAGAACAAAAGCACCAGACTGAAGAATTTTGTCATCCAGTTATTGATGGAAAGAGAGAGACACAAGAAAAATGATAAATCATGCCAAAGGAAATGATTAAGCTTGCTTTCATTTCTAATGTGATTAATTGATTTATTGCTTACTGTGACTGGCCTACCAACAATCAACCAAAACAACAACAATAAAAATGGATTATGAAGTCTCTCTAACCAAAACTGCAAATCAAAAAATTATAATCATTCAGCTTAGACAGAGAAAACAGGCCAAAGTGGCAGGTAGTGCAAACTAACCACTTCATACTAGTGAAGTGGTTAGTTCACTAGTATGAACTAGTGAACTAACTAGTTCACTAGTTAGTTCACTGACACTGAGCAGCCCATCTAGCTGCTCAGTGTCACAGCTAGATGGGCATATTCAGGAGGGCACATTCGGTGAGCAGGCTGAAGATGCTGATCAGATATCTGCTACTGGAAATCTTTATCTTGCCGTTGCCAATTATTTGCAGGGTTTCTTAAAATGGCGGTTTCCAACTATATTACAGGGGAGCATCTCTTTGAAATGAAAATGATTGCACTTATTTCAGTTTATCTTGTGATTAATTGATTTATTTGATTCATATTGCTGAACATTACCTCGGTGGTAGAGAGCTGTGAGGAAACCCAGCCGGTCGGTCCCCTGGAACAGTGCTTGTTCGATCTCCATCTCCCGGCGTGAGAGCGGTCGGCTGGCGGAGAAGCGCTGCGGTCGGGACAGCAGCTCCGCTCTGGCTTCGATCTTGTCCCTGATGGCTTGCAGACGCTGCCGCCTCGCGTCCGGAGCCGCACACACACCGCTGGACTGTGAGACATGACGAGGTTCAGCTGTTTTGGTGTCTGAAAGTTACCTAAAAGTTTTTGAAATTTCTGAGAGGCAACCTTGTCTCCTGACATGTCTGGTGCATCTCTGTTCTGCCACAGCTGGATCTCAGCGTCAGTGAGTCCCAGTTCCTGGAGGGCGACCAGTTCCTTCTCCCCATCCTGCAGAGCCTGAAACTGGGAGAGGCTCCTTACTCCTGCTGCTTGCTCCCCAAACGGCCGATAGAGAGACGCCGGGGCGAAGCACTGCCTCTTTGCTACACATCTGTAAGATGCCGCTGGTTTCAAAGTGATGCAAAAACACTCGTTACCTGCAGCTGCAGGAAAACTCAAAGACATTTGGCTTCACAGCTGAACGGTCTGAATGTGTGCTTCAGATGTTTTACAAGGAGAGATAACTCAGTAAGACCCTGTAGCCCTAAGGGCTAAGAGTAATTAGGTTCTCCGTGTTGCTCTGTGGGACAAATAGAGCGTTTGATTGGAGTGTTTATCCAAAATGTGTGTCTAAATTCACTTTGCAGCACATCAAGAAAAAGAGCCAAAATTTAACTCAAAATTGTAAAAACTTCCAACAAAACAGAATGAACTGATGACCTTGTAAGTACGAAAAGTCAAAAAATACACTTATATATCGGCAGTATGAAGATGATTAAATCATGGACATTTTAGGACCTTTTAAGGACTGTTATGACGTAACTTAATAAAACAATCTATTATGTAAATGCCCAAAAATAACTTAGCAAGATCAGTTAATAAAAAGTTAACTTAATATTTGCCATGGAAATAGTTGTATTATTATCTCAACATAGTGAGAAATCAAATTTGTTCTTTACACAATAACAGCTCCATTTATGTCAATATCTTAAAATAACAAGCTAGAAAGATCGTTTTGTTTAGAAAACAGCTTTATTATCTCATTATCTGAAGGTAATGAGATCTCAATGTTTATTGACTAAGATAACAGCCTAATTTATTTGTAATATTAAAATAAATTTGTCATAATAATGATCTTATCATTTTTTGAGAAAATAATAAATTAATCTTGTTTTTTGTAAAAATTTAAGAAAATGTTATGTACATCTTTGTTTGTGATAATGGTTTATCATAATTACTCCACATAACATTCACATTAAGAGCTTCAATATTTCATTATCTCAATATTTTATAGCTTGGACTGAAGATGAATGATTTATATATTAATCCAGACTATGACGCCTAGCAGTCTGGGTTCTCCAACACTGATCTGTTAACGGTCACTCTAAAAAGCAGGAGTCCCCAAACTACGGCCCGCGGGCCGAATCCGGCCCGCCTCCACATTTGGTCCGGCCCCCTGAACAATACCAGAGAGCATCTAGATTTGTTCTTCATTTATTGTATTTTCCGGTTTATATGTGGATTTTTCTTCAACCACCAGGGGGCTCTTTAGCAGGAAGTGTGTCCTGTAAACTGGGTGTTTTGTTTTGCATGGCTGCCTTTCTGTTGGACTTTTAGGGAACTACTTGACTTTTATCAGTACGGTTGTTTGCTAGCGGTAGAGCAGATGAACACGCGTGTCTGTTAAAAACGCGCAAAGTAGCAACTTATACTTCAAAACGAGCCTTTATGTTAACATATGATAAATTAATATGTTATAGTTACTTTCACTCAATGGAATATATACTAGTCAGTCCCAGTCACAGTTTCACTCATGGTTTTTGCCCATGTGCTTTCTGGGTAAAAATCAATCGAGAAACGCCCCCCCGCCCCCGCAGCAACAAATCCTAAGCGATGTCGTGTGGAACTATAACGCACTGAGTGAATGGGGAAGTTTGCGTGTTGTGGTGGAAAATTACCTCGGTCTCAGGGCTGAAGCACGTAAAAATGCATCAGCACGACAATCTAATATGGCATAAAAACAATGCCATACTTGACGGAGTTTGGCTATATCGAGGCTCACCCCAGGTGAAAAAAGTATACTTAGAAATTAGAACTTTAAACATAATTGTGCTGCCTTTTGTTTAGTTAAGCTAGACCAGCAAGGTTTTGAAAACCGTACTAGAGCACCCCCTGGTGGATATTTTTGTTATGTTGCTTTTGTGATGCTAAAATAAAAAAAATAGATTAAAGATGGTGGAACGCAACACCAAACAGCTCGTGGAGTAGCTGATTATTGTCTTTATTTGTTTTGTTTCAGACAAGAGTTGTTCGTAAGTATTTGTTAATTGTGAAAATAAATTGTGAGAAAAAAAAAGGAATGCTAATTTTGGACTCATCAAAATGGAAAAGCTTGCCTCATCAAAGAACAACCCGTCAACGTGTAAACTAGGGGGAAAATATGACTTAATAATAAATTGCAGAGTGAAGGGAAAGCCTCAGCTAACCTACAGCCTTGATCTAAATTTTTTGGTAAACAAACACAAACAGGCAGTTTCTGACCGGTCAACGTCGACGCCGGTGTGGAGCTGCTGCAGCAGCAGGCTGTGCAGCTGCCTTTGGCCCTCTGTCTCCTGCTCCTCCAGCAGGGGGCCCTCCTCGCAGGCTCTCCGGCTCACTCTGAGGAGACACGTCAATACTCAGGGCTCTGATGACATGGACACTGAATCATAACACAATGGTGTTGCAATCATCTCTCACGTCACACGCGGTTGGAAATTGTGCAACAACACAAGACTTAGAAGAACAGCATTAAGAGTGGACTTTGTTTTGGTTATAAATGTCTTATATATTATAGAAAGGAATTTTTCATGAGCAGGAAGCATTACTTCCTGAGCAAAGTGCAAATTGTTCAAAATGATGTATTAAATATATAAGGAGATGCCCAAATTATTTTTTTTTCATTAAGAAACATTCTTTAGGTTTCGTAATTTATTAATTGCTGCAAAACCAACAGAAATAAAGGTGAAACAGCACAACACTGGTTGACCCTTTGAGTTTTGATGCCACTCAGACACTTATCGATGTGTTTATATGTTTATCTCCATCATGAAGACAGTAATAAAATATAATATATTTACATCTGGAACCATTTGTAGCAACATTTGCATGCATTTCTTTCTGCAATTGGACACTTGAGTAACATGAAGGAGTCTGAAATGATTATGAATATGTTTTTTGAACAGTTTTCTTGTTTCTTAAATAGTTAACATAAATTAAACTTGCTATTAAAATGGGTAGGTTTATCATATTTGTGTTTTATATCTGATTTAAAGTAATAAAAATTGTGCTGAATATTGCATCGCCCCCAATATCTTTGTTAGGACAAATACCACAAACTATTATGATACAAATTTTTAAAAGTTCATATGATCAACTCCTACTGCCCATAAAAGTGTCCTGAGTATATGACATGATTATCATTAAAGTTAAAAATCCAGGAAGCAAATATTATTTTGAATTGTTTACTTCAATGTAAAAAATTGTAAACAAAACACCTTGCCACCACTGTTATGCAAAATAACAAATAGTCTCCTCAGCTGAATACCATCCAAAACCAGAGGGAAAAATCATCCAAAAAAGCAATAATTAAAACTAATAAAATTATGAATAAAATCTTACAAATCAGAAGTAAATAAACAGAGCTGCTCCAACTATGTTGGTTTCAATGTAAGTGCAGCTTTGGAAAAAACAAAGTAGATTGTTAGTACTTAACAGGGGAAAGAAGAAAAGACAACATAGATGACCTTGGGGAAATAACCATTGTCAATTAAAAGGGAAAGGAGCAGTCAGCTGATGCTAATGAAATGCCATTGATTAAATTATCAACAGGAAGTTTGACTATCTCTACAAACACAGGGACTTAGTCAACTGCCATTGAAAAGCAAAATAAATCTGGGAAGAGTTATAAGGCAATTACCAATACAACACTATTTTTATTCATTCTACAGCTAAAAAGCCTATTCACAAGGGAATTACAGTTCCTAGGAGACTGAAAAGGACCCAAAAGGCTTTGAAACAATGACATTTGGAGATATTTAGACCAAAATGTGAATGTATAAAACCTCCTTGAAGCACAGTGGTGGACAGATCGTGACTTCAGCTTCACTTTCTGTTACGTTTCCCATTTTATACGAAATAAACAACCTCCGGGGCCTGGATAGAAACAAGCTGTGCAGCAGAATGTCTATGTGAGCACTAAGCACAAATGTACACGGTAAAACTTAACTTATGTTCAAATAAAACCGTTATAAACAGTAAAACACATAACTGCTAGCTTGGAACAGTGGCGCTATCTCCATGACAACAAGAGGAAAATGACGAACTAAGCGACGCATCAGCTAAAACAACAGCTCTAGGTCTGCATTTTCACACAATTTCGAGATTAAAGTGAAACTAAAATCAAATGTTTTTTAGTCAAGCTAAAGGAAATGCTTTAAAAAAAACAACTGTATCTCACACAGAAAGTGTTGTTTACCTTCGCATGTTTCCCGTTTCAGATTTCCGAATCCGGAAACAAGGAATTATGGGAAATGTAGTTGAATTTCGACGTGTTCAACTACATAAGGTTGGTTTTATCTTTACAGTAGTGGAACAATTAATCTATAGATAACTTAAGTGAGAGGGATTTAGAAGACAAAGTGAAACTTCTTTTTTTATTAAATAATACATGACAAAAGTTTAATTGAATTTCTTTAAAAGCTCTATTGTTTCCAATAACGTTTCACCTATGAAATCAAAATAAGTCCTGACAAGCCTGCATATTTTCTTTTCTGTTGCGACAAAATATGTACGAGGAAATAAAGACGCTTAAAATCCAGGAGCCACACCTTGCTTTTCTAGGGGTGTGCCTATAAACCTGTCTTTCATTAGTAATAGCTGTTTTCTTTCTAGGACCAAAAGGCTTAAAATAACAAATTAATGTGTTAAACAGATATTTTTCTTTATAACCCTTTAAAAATCACTGTTCCAAAAACAATAAATGCAAAATGTGACAAAAATTTAACAAGATATTACATGTTCAAAATAATGCCATATAATTTTTAGCTAATTATTTATCGTAAAACTATTTAAACTGTCTGGCAAATACACATAACCATCTAGATAATACAGGCACCATTCAATTTACATCTAAATTATTTGACAGAAGGTAGTTTAAAAATAAAGTTTAAATAATTACTTATTTTCTTTAATTTTTTAACAACCCATTTAGCTATTTTAAAGAATCCATTTCGCTATTTTAAAGAATGGTCCTATTTTATGTATGTATATGTGTTTGTG